>NC_060140.1:34028568-34338603 GCF_021461385.2 Schistocerca piceifrons
AGCAGGCTCGCGGAGGTGGAGAGGCGTCTGATGTGTGCATCTATTATGAGGACCTAGGCCAGGGTGGAAGCAGGCATGAAGAGTTGGAGTGGAGGCCAATTTGATCGTCTATTGCCAGGACATGGGCCAGGGCGGCAGCAGGTGACAGGAGGTGGAGCGGTGGGTGATTTAAGGGTGTACTGCCAAGACCTGGGCCAGGGTAATGGCATGTGTGAGGCGGTGGCACTGTGTCCGATGTGAAGGTCTTTTGCCATTACCTGGCCAGGGTGGCAGGAGTCATGATTGGGTGGAGTTGTGACTGATGTGAGCGCCTATATTCCAGGTCCTGTGGCAGGGTGGTAGCAGGAATGACGAGGGGGGCAGTGGCTGATGTGAACATTAATTGCCAGTCTCTGGGCCTGGGTGGAAGCAGGTGTGGGGAGGTTGCCATGACCTGGGGCAGGGTAACGGAAGGCGCGTGGAGATGGAGCGGTGGCTAATGCGAGTGTATATTGCCGGGACCTGGGCCATTGTAGCAGAATGCACGAGGAGGTGGAGCAGTGGCTAATATCAGTGTCTATTGTGATGCTGAGGTAGGATTTTCTAGGAAATAAATAATGAGGTAAGATAATGGAAAATAAATTATGAGGTAAGAAATATGTAAACATATAAATACAGATAGCATGTTTTAATACGATTTTTTTGTGTGTGTATAAATGATGAAACAAGAGGAAAGATCTATGGAATGAAGATTTGATTTGGCCTGCAGTACCACATGTTACACTGAAAAGGAACCCTGTCCTTTCCATTTGTGTCACTCTGCTATGTGTTTGTGTACCCTTGCGTATTTGTGTTTCTCCTCTCTTTATGTGTTTAGCTAACAAGATTTATGTTGTAGAATTTTTCTACTACTAAACTACATTCACAATGATGAGGAATACTGTTATCTTCATATATAATTTGTATTAATAATATGTTATTACTTTGTAAAGATGGTTAGAAATTAATTTCGAATGCTATTGTGATTTTTAAGTATTTACCTAAATCATAATTCCTGTAACACTGATGTGTATGCTTATTTCTATACTTTTGTAAAGCCTGTATTACTATAAATGTTATCTGTAGCATTATATTTTTAATGATGTTTTCTGTACCTTTGTAATTGTATTCTTATGTTATAAAATTGTAATTGACACCAGTTCATCAAATTAAGTAACTTGTAAGCTTTCAGTTCAGTGCACACATTTCTGTTGGTCTTAGTATATGCACAGTATGTGAGAAGTTGGGACTGTTAGTGTTTGCACGTGTGTTAATAATTCAGCAAGGGACTGGTTAACAGCATTGCTGGTTCTAAGGCCAATTCCGAAAACTTTGTGAGTGCATAAGTAGTGGTTTATGGACTTGCTATATTGTCCACAGGACTCTTTGATGGTGACTGTGGACCTGCACAGCTGCAACAGATGGCTGCTGGCCGTCTGTACAAGAACTGCAGTTGGTCTGCACCTTTGATGACCCATGAAACCATACTCTCTTCTAGGACTACAGTGGGTCTGCTCTGTAGGGCCTGCCTACCAATTTTCTTCAAAAATTCGAATGACTCCATTGTGGGTTTGCTCTGTTAAGGCCCATTACCTGTCTGCATGTCAAGAGTCAGCACTGTCTTTCCATTGGAAGGACAACACTACTTCTTCAAGACTACATGGAAATCCACTACTTCTGTGTGCATTTTCCTTTACTGCTTGAACTTGGAGAGAGAAAAAAAAAGAATACTGTAATTACTATTGTGATGAATGATCTGGACTGTCTTTATGAGAACAATTTTTGTTTTTGACCAACATTGCATCAATAATGTGTGCATTTGATATCTTTGTGATGGTAATTATGAAAAATTTTATCAAATCATTTTTGGCCACTGCTCAAAACAATTTGTATAATTTTTTCTGGGGGTCATGGGGGCTATGTAAGTAGGTTGTTTAGGTTTTTATGTTGGTAACACCACATTGCGCTCTGTATGAAAATAACTGATTGTGCTGTGTGCAGCCTGTGGCTGGTTTGTATTGTTGGAATATTTGCTATTGTAGTGTTGGGCAGCGGAATGTGAACAGTGTGTAGTGTTGCACAGCTGGAGGTGAGCCACCAGCAGTGGTGGATGTGGGGAGACAGATGGCAGAATTTTAAGAGTGGACGATCTGGAAGTGTGTCTGCCAGAAAGAGTAAATTTGTAATACTGGATATCATGAAGTGATATATATATTATGACTTTTGAACATTATTAAGGTAAATACATTGATTTTCCCTATCAAAATATTTCATTTGCTGACTATGGCTATCAGTATTTAGTGGCTTCAGTAACTAGAACCTTTTATTTTGCTGTCAGTAGTGGTGCTTGCTGTATTGCAGTAGTTCGAGTAACAAAGATTTTTGTGAGGTAAGTGATTCATGAAAGGTATAGGCTATTGTTAGTCAGGGCCATTTTTTTTGTAGGGATTTTTGAAAGTCATTTGTGTTGTGCTAAAATTTTTGTGTGACACTTTAGTGTTGCTCAGAACAAGTAAAGAGAGTACATTCAGTTTTGATCAGCTGTTTGAAAATAAAATAACGTAGAGGTTTATCAGCACAGTAGTGTGGAGATGGCACAATGGCCAATTAGAGTGTCTATTGCCAGGACTCAAGGCCAGGATGCCAGCAGGCACATCAACATGTGAGCGTCTACTGCCTGGATCTGAAACAGGGTGGCAGCAGGCGCGAGAAGGTAGAGTTCAGACTGAGTGAAGCCTGTTTCCAGGACCTGAGCCAGTGCGGCAGAAGGGTGACATGGTGGAACAGTGGCCGTTTTGAGAGTTTATTGCCAGGAACTGGGCCAGGGTGGCAGCAGCTGTCGGGAGGCAACATGATGTCAGATTTGAGTGACCATAGCCAGCCCAGGGCCATGGGAGCAGCAGGTGTGGGAAAGTGTAGCAGTGGTTAT
Organism: Schistocerca piceifrons; assembly: GCF_021461385.2. NCBI lineage: Eukaryota > Metazoa > Arthropoda > Insecta > Orthoptera > Acrididae > Schistocerca > Schistocerca piceifrons. The sequence continues at coordinate 34,031,516 of NC_060140.1, forward strand.
TGTGCTTGTCTATTGCCTGGACCTGGGTTAGGGTAACAGTAGGCATGAGGAGGTGTAGCAGTGGCCGATATGAGCGTCTACTGCCAGGACCTGAAACAGGGTAGCAGCAGGCGTGGGGAGGTAGCATGGTTGCCAATGTGAGACTCTATCACCATGTCTTGGGCCTTGGTGGTAGCAGACATGAGGAGGTGGCATGGTGGCCAATGTTAGTATCTATAGACAGGATCTGGGATAGGGTGGCAGCTGGCACAAGCAGGTGGAGCAGTGGCTGATGTGATTGTCTATTGCCATGGCCTGGGCAAGGGGGACAGCAGTTTTGTGGAGGTGGTGCAGTGGATGATGTGAACATCTATTGCCAGGACTTGAGCCAAGATGGCAGAATGCTTGATGAGGTGCCACAGTTGTTGATATGATAGTCTATTGCCAGGACCTGAGCCAGGGCAGCAGCAGGTGAGAGGAGGTAGAGCGGTGGCTGATGTGAACGCCGCTTGCCATTACCCAGACCAGGGTGGCGTCAGTCATGATTAGGTGGGGTGGTGGTTGATGTGAGCGTCTGTCGCTCGGTCCTGGGTCTCCTGCCAATCTGTACGAGGTCCAGGCTATAAACACTTTCATGTCCCGACGCGCCACCTCCTCCCCTCTGCTGCCACCCTGGTGAATGGGTGATATTCGCTCACATCGGCCTCCACTCTACCTCCTCGAGCCTGCTACCACCCTTGCCCAGATCCTGGCTGTAGATGCTCACATCAGCCACTGCTCCACTTAGTCATGCCATCTGCCATCTGGCAGGAGCAACACGGTGGATAGATGGCGATGTTAGTGTTCATTGCCAGGGGGGCCGATGTGAGTTTCTATTGTCATTACCTGGGCCAGGGTGGCAGCTAGTGTGGGGGGTGGCGCGGTAGTGGATGTGAGCATCTATTCCGAGGACCTGGGCCAGAGTGGCAGCAGGCAAGATGAGGTGGAGTGGTGGCTGATGTGAGTGAATATTGCCAGGACCTATTCCAGGGTGGCAGCAGGATGGAGGAGGTGGTGCGGTGGCTAATGTTAGTGTCTATTGACAGTATTTGGGTCAGTGTGGAGCAGGTTCGAGAGGTGATGTAGAGACCTATGTGAGCCTCTATTGCCAGTATCTGAGCCACGGTTGTAGCAGCTGCGAGGAGGTGGCGTGGTGGCCGATGTAAGTGTCGATTGCCAAGGCCTGGGCCAGGGAGACAGCAGTTGTGGAGAGGTTGCACAGTGGCTGGTGTGAACATCTATTGCCAGAACCTGGGCCATGGTGGCAGCGTGCGTGAGGAGTTGACATGGTTGACATGATCGTCTATTGGCAGGACCTGGGCCAGGGTGGAAGCAGGCATGAAGAGTTTGAGTGGAGGCCAATTTGAGTGTCTATTGCCAGGACAAAGGCCAGGGTGGCAGCAGTCATGATTAGGTGGAGTGGTGGCTGGTGTGAATGTCTACTGCCAGCACCTTCTAACAATACCACCACTTGCAAAGTAGATTAGAAATCAGGTTAATAATGTTGCTCACTCATCATATGTTCGCTTCATTGGGCAACAACAAAACTATTGACTGTGGAGGGTATCGTCAGAATTGAAATAATGTGGTCACTGTAAATAAGTCATTAGTTTGGCATTTATCTTGAATGGATTCCCACGTAGATTTTGTCGAAGTCATTATGGCTCATCTTCTTGATTGTAGTGTGATTCCACTTTGGCTGCTAGAAGGCCCAGTTCTGTATTTTAGCAATATTTCAAGACCTAACAAACGTGTTTTTCAGGAAATTCTTAATGATCAAACAATCCCAGATTGGAACAATGGCATGATAGAAATATTTTTTGATTTGATGTTCACGATCCACATTTTTAATAAACTTCTTGTAAATTCACATATACTTCTTCTTAATTGTCACATCATACAGTTTTGTATCAATCTTCACATATTTAATTTCCACTTAAACAAACACAAGACTTGACTGTTCTTTTACAAAGTGAAATAACAACGTAACTTCTGCAAAGTGAAAGACTGCTCTGTGCGCATTCATACCAAAATGATTACAAGTAACTCAAAGATTACGACAGTCTCACAGAAATGAATACACACAAGAACCATATCACTGTAATACATCGATACATCGGAGTATCTATACATTAATGAAACTAAATGTGAATATTGTTACAAAAATATGTTTTTATTTATTGTATTTTTTTGCATCGAGACACCAACTGGTGTCTTTTGCAAACGTCATAGCATTTTTTTTACAAGTTTAGTACAATATATACATTTATATATACACAATAATTTATTTTAGTTTAATATTAATATTCACTTAAGGAGTATAAACACTTGTCAATCAAGAAATGTTTCAGTTTCACTTTGAGTAAGTTCCCTTTGTGGCACGTTATAGAGCTTGGTAATCTGTTGTACCATATTTGACCACTAATACATGGACTATGGTCTGTTGTTTTTAATTTTGTTCTTTGTCTGTAGTAGCAGTCTTTATTTCTTGTATTATAGGCATGCATATCAGAGCACTTTGTTTCTTTGTTTTGATGTGTCACAAAAAATATAATTAATTTGTAAAGATACAGTGAGTAGACTGTGAGGTATTTATGATGTACAAAGATTACCCTGCATGAATCTCTATACCCTAATCCATGGATAATTCTGATTGCTCTTTTCTGTAGAGTTAATATTCTGTTCATATGTATGTCAGCAGCACAACCCCATATCTCTATCCCATAATTACTCTGTGGAAAAATGGTTCCATAATAAATTGTTTTTAACGTCTGATGTGGAACTACTTTTGATAACTGGCTGATTAGATGTAATGAACTGCTGATTTTATTGCATAAAAATTCGATATGGTTTACCCATCTTAGATTTTCATCTAGGTGAATACCTAGAAATCTGCAGCCTTGTGTGTCCACTACTTCAATTCCACCTATGTTACTGATAGAGGTTTGGTGTGAGTTTGTAAGTTTAAATGGCAATAACTGAGATTTACTGATATTTACTTTCAAACCTTGATCTTGGAAATAAGTAGTTATTTGCTGTAGTCCCTCAGTGGCTACCAACGTTAACTCATCATTTTGTTTACCAAGAAATAACAGTGAGGTATCGTCTGCATAGGTTAGCAATTGGGAGTTGAATGGTTGCTCTATATCATTTATGTACTCTAGGAAAAGGAAAGGGCCCAAAATTGAGCCCTGGGGTACACCTTGTGTGACTGTCTCATATTTGGACTGGAAATTAATGATCTGATTATTGATTTTGTAAGTCAGCATTATACACTGCATGCGGTTAAATAAATATGTAGCCAGCAATTGCATGGATGCAGCATTTACATTGTATGACTCAAGTTTACTTAAAAGTAACTCGTGGTTTACCAAGTCAAAGGCTTTAGTAAGGTCTAGAAATATGCCAGCTGTTTGCATTCCTTGATCAAGGGCACCATACGTTTTGTGAAGAAATTCTGTAATTGCTGTGATAGTACTATGATCTTTTCGGAATCCGTGTTGTGTCTCTGTTAGGAACTTATTTTTCCAAGAAATAGTCACTAAGTTGTGTCAGCAGCACAACTTCAAATACTTTGCTGAAGACAGGTATTAATGATATGGGCCTGAAATTTGAAACCTCTTCCTTGGATCCTTTTTTATGCACTGGTTTAACTGTGCTCCATTTCAATACATTTGGAAATGTATGTTCTCTGATACTGCAGTTTACCAGGTGGGTGATTATTTTAACTAATTACTTATTACATTTTTTAATCATGATACTACTCAAACCATCCCATCCAGATGAGAACTTATTCTTTAGGTTATTTATTATCCTGCCTATTTCTTTTTCACTTACTTGTTTGAATTCAAAAGGTGGCTCTTCAAAGGGGCAGAGCTTTACCTCACTACTCACAACTGTGTTATTAATTGGACTAACAGCTGCAGGTATAAAGTATTTATTGAAAACATTGCAGACTTTATTAGGATCTTTAATTGTGTTTCCTTCATGTCTTATAATTAAAATTTCAGTTTCTGGTTTCGGTGTGGCTTTGCGAAATTGATTTACAATTCTCCATGAGGTCTTGGCTATATTGTCTGATTGAGCTATTTCACTGCTGTATATCTGTTTTCTTGGATTTGAAAGCTCTTTCTTAAAGATTTTCTTGGCTTCGTTGTACTTGGCCTTAAAAACCTGCAGGTTTGTTGACTTGTGTAACACATCCAGGTCCTGGATGTTTTGCCTGAGTTTTATCATATTTGCTGGAAGTATCAGTCTGTTGGTTTTTGCACTTTGGTTATGGGTGAACACTCTTTGTATTTTCTTAACAGGGCAGCATCTGTCAAAGTGTCTTAGCATAGTATCATAGGATTTGGCCCATTTGTTTTCAGATCCTTCAGTCTGGTAAACCAGATCCCAGTCCTCTATAGCTAATTTATTTCTTAAGGCAAGGATGTCACCCTCTTTTAGGATTCTTTTATTTTCAATAACTTTTGTCATTTTTGGGATGCTTGTGTTTACATACTCTACAAGCTGGCATTTGTGGTCAGAGTAGCGAAAATCCATATTCCAGCATCTAACACTGTCTTTAATATGTTTACATAGTATAACGTAATCAATTCTGCTAGATATGGACTTTGTTACCCTGGTATCACTATTTACTACATTTATGAGATTACACAAACTGGAAGATTTTGCCTCAATATTCAGATCACCAAGTATAGTTAGGTCACTGGGACCACAACGTCCCACTACTCTACTAAATATGTCTATGAAGCTAACTACATCAGCCTTTGGTGGATGGTAAATCCCAATAACTTTATGTTTTCTCATAACCTCTCTACACTCTTTGGTGTGGACTTCAATGCCTGTCACTTCAATCAAGCCTTCTTTGTTGTACTGGTCTAGATAGTTTATTTTCTTGTACTCGAGATTCTCACTAACGTAAACTGCCACACCACACCCTTATGTTGCTGTCTACGATAACTATTTGCTAAGGAGTAGCCCTCTAGTTTACAGTAAATAATTTCATCAGATTTTAATCCATGCTCAGTTAACACTACTATATGAGGTGACTGTTCACTTACAAAAACCTGTAATATATTAAGCTTATTTCTAAGGTACTGTATGTTTAGGTGCATGAGCCTTAGTGGTATTTTTAACTGGTCACTCTGATTATCTTCCTTTAAAATGCACTGAGTTGGTTCACTCACATAAGTTCTGGATCCAGGCACTAAAAGTGTTCCTGTTCTTTGGCGATCTTGCATTTCTTGATCTACTACCCAACCTGGCTTCTGTCTGTCAAGTTGTCAAGGTAGCTGTTGAGATGCTTTCTTGCTCTGTACAGTCCGAGGAGGTGCCGAGCTGCCTGGTGTAGCAGTAACTGGAGTTGTATACTCCACCACATTTGATTGAGTAAGTGATGCTGAAGAGTCTGCAGTTGATGCAACAGCTTCTGTTGTTTTAACTAGCTGGCTTGGCCAGTTGTTTTTACCCAGTCCTGGGAATTTGTTAGTTGCTTTACTTTCCCACAAAAACATGTCACTTTGAACTCTGGGTTTTATTGGTCTTGAGGATCTTCTAGGAGCACAATGTGTTTCTGGACTTTTGAATATCCTGTTCCTGCAAACTGATCTTCCTACTCCATTGTTCGTTACTGTCCTCTTGACAACATTGTGGTTGATTTCTGGTACTGTAATTTTTTCTTGCTGTGGTGTTATTTGCTCAGTTCCATCTGGATCCTTCCACTCAAGTGATATTGCAGGCTTTAGTTGATTTTTTGGAGAGATGGCTGCAAGTAGAGTTCTGGCCATTTCTTCCTTGCCATTAGCATTTAGGTGTAGTCCGTGAGAAGTGTACCAGTCTCTGTTCTCAGGGACTGTTACAAACTGAGTGTTTTGGAAAGATTTCACTATTTTGGCTATTTTCCTATTTGTTCGCCTGGTTTCATCATTCACACAAGACCAGCTTTCAAGATCATATCTATGGGGTATCCCTACTATGATTACATTTGTGTGCTGAAGCTTAATTAATGCTGATGTTATAGCATTTAATGCCTTGTCTGCTTCATTTTTGGCTACATCATTTGTGCCACCCCAAATTATAACTGTGTCATTCATTGTGAGATCTTGTAAGTTGTTACAGCTTTCAAGTATTGAAGTTAATGGTGCACCTGGTATAACATTTCCTTGGATTACGAAATTATTATGACTTTGATGCCTTAAGTTAGATGCAACTGATCGCCCATGGCTGTCTGCAAACACTGTTATTCTTTTTTTGTGTTTAGGTGAACTTTTTGTGTTAGTGCTGTGTCTGTTGTATGAATGTTTCTTGCTACTTATGCTGTTTTCTTGAACTATGAAGTTTTTATTTACCCCAGTGCTTTGTTGTTCACAATTTTCATCTTTTTGTAGCACATCAAACCTGTTTCTCTCGTTAGAACACACAGATGATCTAGATTCACTTTCATTTGTCTTATTTTTTGAGTTCACATTTCGTCCTGTCATGTCTTTATTACCCGTTTTTCTTTGCACTCTATTTACTGATGATGTCATACTGCCAGAAAGATTTCATTTACTACTAGCAGAAGTTTTGTTTGAAACGAAAATTGCCAGTATGTTTTCATTACACTCATTTTTTAAATCGTCATAATTCTGCTGCTTTATCAGTTCCTCTAACTTATTTACGTAACGATTTGCAAGCACAAGGTCTTGCTGAAGCGATGTAGTAACACTTCCTTCTACGCAGTTATTGTATCTTGACAAAGCTACCGTTAGTAGATCGCAGCATTCCATGCCACAGTCACATTCCGCGTCCCATTCTTCCTTTCCCGCAAAACACTTTGTACGAATCCATTTTTGTGACACTGCACATAACTTGATACCTTTCGCAATGTAGTTATTGCACTTTATACAATTTATACTCGATATGTAGCCGTTTACCGTGGAACTATTTATACACACTTCTATACGTGACGTCATGTCTGTTACTTCGCAGAAAAGTAGTTCGATGTTACTGGTATCGAGAACTGGGATTGGAGTGCTGTAATGGTCATGTAAATAAAGAACCATTACAATACCCAAAACCCCCCCCGTCCCCCCCACACACACAATTCCATGCACAAGCTGCATGGGGTTGTGTGTCCCAAAAAACAAAGTTATTAAAAGAAATTATTCTCTAATTGGTAATAAGTTGCAATAAGTATTATGAAAATAATGATTTTTGGAAATGTTCAATGTACCTACAAAACTATTCAATAGCCATTATATACACAAAAAAAACTTTAGAAATGCTTATAGTACATTCAATAATCCACAATATTTTGCATGTAAGACAAAGTCAATAAATTATTCATTTTTAATCCTTTCCTTACAAATCCAGTTCTTTCAATTTTTTCCCAAGATAATTGTTTGAATGTGCACATCTCCAATCCTTTAAAAACATCACACACTATCCATTTCACCACTGTCAATCTTGCTCTCATGGTCAAGTCTCTCCTCGATAGGTAGGTCCATAAATCCTTCCTTTCATATAGTTCCTTTTTCTGCTAGTGTGTTATATTGGTTACTCAGGCAGTTAGTCTGAAATTATTACATGAGTCTTAATTCTTAGTTCATTTAAACTTTCTATACAAATATACATAATATACATGATAAAATTATATCACTATGAACTGTCGGACCTTTGTAGAAATTCATAGAGACAGAATGAAAAATCCTAACATTACAAAGAATTGTTACTCATACACACAAATTCTATATACTGCAACACATCATATGAAATTTATCATTTCAAAATATTAATTCAGAATTTTTTTAATTTTTTCTATAAGCTACTCTTTAACAAAATAAACAAAATAATCTTAGTTCTATGTAAAATTACCAAAAGGAGAAAACGTATTATTTAATGTCTACATGTCAATGGCAAGTTATCATTTTTTTTTTTAAATAAAATTACTTCCATAGCCCACTTATCCAGGACCCAGTCACAAACCTCATTCACTTAAAGACTGATTCTCAGTTTCTCTGCCCTCTCATTATTAAGTCTCATCAGCAATATGCGACAAAATTTGAACAACTGTCTATCATTCTTATGTTCCCTTCACACACAGTCTCTTCATTATGTCACAGTGCAAGTATTTCGAGATCATTTCAAAACACTAAGGTACACTCAAAAATATCAATGTCACAATGTTCATATATGTTTAGCAAAAATGTTGAATACCTAACATGTATAAATTACAATGAACATGGCACATGCCCTAACACACACAAAAATATAAATGTCAGAATGTTCTTGTATGCCTAGCAAGGCTGTCCAATGGCTAACATATGCAAACTACAACTAGCATGGTAAGATTCACACCACACAAAGAAATTATAAATATCAAATGCCTTTTTAACTCCGCCAAAGCCGGTCCCAAGCCCGGTTGAAAAAGGAGGAGGGGGAGGAGTAACAACCTCGTTAAAAAACCTTGGTTCACCTGGCCCGGGTGATAGTACCTCGTAAGGGTCCCTTGCCAGGGTAACGGTGAAGACCTCAACGGCAGTGAAGGCGGAGATGAAGATCATCGGAACGGCGGAACTGGCGGAAAAGGTGAAGATTAACCAACGGTCCAGAAGGCGGAAGAAGACACTATATGTCCCAACGGCATTTGGAGCGGAAGAGTTATCTTCAATCAGCAGCGTCTGTACTTCAGAGAAGCGGCTGCGAAAGGCGTCTGTACTCCAGAGGAGCGGCCTGAATTAACTTCTTAGTGTAGCGAACTAAGTCTTAGTGGAAGGAGGTGTATACCTCTGGAAACAACAGCTTTAACCAAGTATCAGAAATGGAAGGTGCAATGAGAAAGTTTCCTCCCCGTGGTGGTAATACCACCGAAGCTGGGCATTCGGATCCGGGGGCCCAGCATCATTGCGCAACAGACCAGTCGGAGGGTCCTAGGATCCCTAACGCTAAACGTAGGAACAGACATCAAACGTTCATAGGAACACTGAACGTGAACTCAATGCTGAGAACAGGTAAACAAAAAGAACTGACAAAACTAATGGATGAACACAAACTAAAAGTTCTGGCTATACAAGAAACAAGATACCCAGATGAGGATACAGTACAGGCAGACCAGTACAGGATTTATAAAGGGAAACCAGCACAGATAGTAAAGAATACAAAAGGTCTTCGGGTATATGGCACAGCATTTGTGATACATAACTCATTCTCTACTAAGGTACTAGAATTTAAATCTAAATCACCAAGAATATCATTGATAACATTCAGAAATAAAAATAAAAAGTACACACTTATAAATGCCCATGCACCAATAAATAAAGACAACCAACAAAATCCAGAGAAAGTGCAGACATTTTGGGAGGAACTGAAAGAAACAATAGGGAAGATCCCTGAGCAACACACTACAATTCTGTTAGGAGACTTTAATGCACAAATTGGAAGAAACGAATTATCAAAGAGCACAGGGAGGTTTACAGCACACACTAAAACTAACATGAATGGCCAGAGATTAGTAGAGTTTTGTGAGAAATTCAAATTGAACATTATGACAACTAAATTCCAGAAGAATCCCAAAAAACAAACAACATGGAAATCACCGAACAAATTACTTGGCGAGTTCCAGATTGATCACGTGACAATAAGTTATGATAATTCAAGGGACATTCAAGATGTACAGGTGGTGAAAGTGGCCAACTTTGATTCTGACCATTATCTGACCAAAATTAAGATGAAATTAACACCAGAAAGAAGTCACAAGAGTGACGAAACAAAAATAGCCAAATATAGAGTACAGGACTTAATGCTCAATCAGCAAGTCTTAGACGACTACAAGGAAAAGACAGATAAAATCAAAAGTCACAAATGGGAAGAAATTGCAACCTCAATACGAGACGTAGCAGAACAAACAATTTTACTAACCAAAAAGAAAAAGCATCCCTGGTGGAATGAGGTCTGTGAGAAAGCACTACAGAAAAGAGCCAGAACTTGGGAGAAATACAACTCAACCAAAAGGCCAACTGACTGGGAGCAGTTCAAAACGCAAAGACGTGAAACGACGAAAATCATTAAAAGTGAACGAAGGAAATATGACACACAACAAATACAGAAAATACAAGATGAATTTTCTAAGAACAATACACGCAATTTCTTTCAAACATTCAGAACTACAATAACAAGATATAAACCACCGACACTCTGCTTCAAAGATGAAAAAGGAAATCTGATCACCAGCGTGGAACAAAATTGCCAACACCTAGCGAACTACTTTGAAACGCTGCTAAGCTGCAAAAGACCTGATGAAACCTTGACATTTGAGAAGCCTAAGAATAAGCTACCAGACTCTGAACCACCTAATAAAGAAGAAATTAAAGAGATCTTGAAAGGATTGAAAAACAATAAAGCATCTGGTAAAGATTCGTTAGTCGCGGAACTACTGAAATACGCAGGAGAAAACTTAATAAATAATTTCGAGGCGCTGTTTGAAGAGATTTGGAATACAGAGAAGATTCCGGAGGAATGGAAGACAGCATTGATTCATCCGTTACATAAGAAGGGTGCCAAGACAAATGCAAATAACTACAGAGGTATCTCATTGTTATCAGTGGCCTATAAGATCCTATCCAAGGCACTACAAAACAGGATTGAAAATCAAGTAGAGAAAGAACTGGGTGAATATCAGGCTGGGTTTAGAAAAGGAAGATCATGCAGTGAACAGATATTCAGTCTACTCTCCATAATACAACTTCGCGCACGCACATCGAAAAATCTAGTAATTACATTCATAGACTTCAAAAAAGCATATGATTCTATTGATAGACCAACCCTGATTAACACATTAGAAGAATTTGGGATTGATGATAAAAGCAGAAGTCTAATCCAGGAAACCCTTACGGGAACAAAATCGCAAGTGAAGTTTTTGGGTAGATTGTCACAACCGTTTGTAATTGGAACAGGTGTTAGACAAGGGGATGGGCTCTCCCCACTGTTGTTTAACATTGTCCTTGAAAAAGTGGTCAGGGAATGGAGAAAGAAGATGGCAGAAGCTGGAGTGAAAAATGGGATAACATTAGGAAGAAATAAAACAAAAATTGAATGTCTGGCATTTGCTGATGACATGGCAATATTGGCAGATGACATCGAAACAGCAAAGATTCAGATAGAAATGCTGCATGAGATTGCTGAGAAGACAGGTCTACAAATATTGTATGAAAAGACAGAACTGATGATACAGGACAAAACAGACCCAACACAGACATTGCAAACTAAATATGGAATAATTAAGAGAGTTCATAAATTTAAGTATCTAGGGGAATGGATTACACCGACAGGGTTACCAAATGTTTCACTACAGGAAAGAGCAATAAAGATGGAAACGGCATACCAGCTATGCCGAAATGTATACAATAAAAAGTCGATCTCCATCAATGCCAAGCTCAGGCACTACAATGCGGTAATAAAACCAGAAAGTTTGTATGCGATTGAATGCATCCCACTGAACAGAAAACGTCTGTTGGAGAAATTGGAAATAAAAGAGAGAAAAATACTGAGAAAGATCTTAGGACCTAAAAAGGATGGACAAGATTATAAATTGCGATCCAATAAAGAGTTATACGAGAAAATTGAAAAACTGACAACATCCTTTAAAAAGAGAAGACTGAGTTTCTATGGGCATGTCAAAAGAATGGCACCAGAAAGAACGGCAAAGAAAATCCTGGAATACATGGAAAGCAGAAAGACACAAATTAACTGGCTGAAAGAAGTAAAAGAAGACATTGCAGAAATGAACATTATACCAGAGACAGTTTACAACAGAATGGAATATAGGAATGCCATCAACAAAATACAGGGATTCAAAGACCGAACGCAATCAAAGAAGACGGGAACAACCTGGTCGCAAGAACGTAAAGAAGCCCACTCAGAAAAAATGAAGAAGTACTGGGAAGAACGCAAGAAAAAGCACAAGAAATGACTGATGCTTAGCGTAGTCCAAAGTTGACTGTAACGAATAATAATAATAATAATAATAACAAATGCCTTTTTATCTCCAAGCAAATGTTCAATGAATGGTATGTATAAAATTACAACTGATATACTACATGTCATAGCACATAGGTAAATCAAAATGTGAAAATAGGTATCTCTATACAACAAATGAATCAGTGTTCTACATCTCCTTCAAGCAGTAAGTAAATTTCAAAATAATATGTAGTCCTCACAGCATATACTGCACATAAAGCAAAATATGAAAACAAGTATCCTCACATGATAATTAGTCCAATAAATGACAAGTGCCCAGTACAAAACATATTCTGCATCTTCTCCTAACAGTAGATAAATTGTATAACAATATACAGACTTCATAACATAAGGCACTCCATAAATATCATAGATAATGCATGGTGTGAAAAATCTTCCTTGTGTTTTAGGTTATTGAATTAGCGTGTTTAATCTTAGGTCTCTGACTTATATGGTTTCAGCTGTTACATTTCGCAATCCAAATAATTTTCTAGACTTGGGGTAAATTAATCTATAAGCATTGGGATGAGGGTTTTCTTTCACCTCGAATGGCCCTACATAAATGTCAAAAAATTTCTTCCTCAAAGGATATAATTTGATAAATTTTGAAAATATGTCAACAATCACAGAAATATAGCAGTAACCTCCTTTTGACTTGAGGAGGGGTCCGTAGATGTCGCTAGCTGTTAGTTCTAAATTTTTGCTGGGCAAAATGTTTTGCATCATCCCTCTGCATGTCTGATTACTTACCTTTACTCTTTGACAACAGTCACAGGCTGCTAGCTTTTTCTTCACTCTTCTGGCAATATTATAAAAATAGATGTTTTCCTGAATCTTTTGTATGCACTTGGTAGAACCACAATGTCAAAAGCTTTCATGTATGTACTTATTCAATGTGTCTATGTGTTGCTCAGGCCAACATAATTTCCAATCATCGAAATCAGGTCTCAGTTTCCTAAACAGAATTCCCTTGTGTACCTTGTAATACTCATCTACCTTTGGTTTAACTCCCAGTCTCCAATTCTCATCATGATTTTGATGTCTTCTAATGTCATTACAAATTTTCAGAATTTCCCCTTCCTCTTTTATCTCCTTCAAATACATAATTTTGAAATTTCTATCATCAATTCCTATGTTATTCTCAAAATTTAGCCCAATGGGTGACCTAGAAAGTGCATCGGCAATTACATTTTCCTTTCCCTTAATATATTTAATTTTATAGTCAAACTGTTCCAAGAATAATGCCCATCTGGTGATTCTACTATGATACAGCATACATTCTTGAAAATAGCTTAGTGCTTTGTGGTCAGAGTAAACAATTACTTTATGTCCAAGAAGATAATTTTTATATTTGTTGAAAGCTCAATGTATAGCCAAAAGTTCCTTTTCAGTCACAGTGTAAGTCTTTTCATATTTTTGCAATACTCTACTGGCAAATGCAATGGAATGGTGTTCAATGTGATTTCCAACAACTTTTTCCTGGTATAAGTGTGCTCCTAATCCTGTGTCACTACTGTCAGTCATTAAACAGAAAGGTAAGGACATGTCAGGTCTATAAAAATTTTGCTCTGAGAAAGCTGTTTCTTAATTTCCTCAAATGCTTCTTGACATTCCGCAGACCAATCCCACACAGTGTTTTTCTTCAATAGATCACACAAACAAGTGGCATTCATAGCTTGGGTACTGACATACTTTCTATAAAATCCAGCAAGACCAAAAAAAGATTTTAACTGTTTTTTGTTTTTTAGAACAGGAAAATTCTCTATTGCTTCAGTCTTCTCTCTGTCAGGTTCAGTCCCTTTTTTTGAAATAATGTGCCCCAAAAATTTCAATTCACTTACTCCAAATTTACATTTTTCTAATTTCAAAGTCATACCCCCCTTCCTCAATTTTGTACATACCTGTGTTAACAATTCAAAATATTCTTCCCATGTTTTTCCAGAAATCAAAATATCATCCACATATACAATAAGTTTTGACAGTAACTCATCCCTCAGAACAAGATCCAGTGCTCTAATAAATTCAACAACAGAAACAGTCAGTCCAAATGGCACAACACAGTAATGGTAACTTTTACCTCCATACAAAAGTGCAGTGTATTTTCTAGAACTTATTTCTAAAGAAATTTGGTGAAAGCCTGAAGTTAAATCCAAACTGGTCATGAATTTTACACATTCAAATTAATGCAAAACTTCATCTATGTTCTCAGGGTGATCATTTTCCTTTTTCAAAAATTTGTTAAGGTGCCTAGAGTCAAGTACAAGTCCAACACCCCCTCCTCGTTTGGAAACCACCACTAAAGGATTATTCTAATCACTGTCACTCCTCTCAGTTATACCCCATGCTTCCATTTTTTGTATTTAATTTTCTACTTCTTTTCTTTTTGCAAAAGCTATACTGTAAGGTTTGAGGAAAAAAGGTTAATGATTTTTAAGGTGTAGAGTGCATTGATAATTCCTTACTCTTCCAGGTTTTCCATTAAATACATCTTGAAATTCCCACAATAAATTTTTTGACTGTCTCTTCTAAATAATGTCTAAGTTGACTGTCTCATCTACTTTACTTTTGACTAGGTTTTCATAATTTTGACCAGTAAAATTCAGCTCAGGTTTATCCTCATAAAAGCATAAATTCTCCACATGATTTATGATTTTTCTGATGTGATTGCAATTTTCTCCACAGTGTATAATAAATAGTTGTGTACACACAGTTATATTTCTTTTGTGTTCACAAACAATTAATTTCATCTCACTACAGCTAAATGCAGCACTTACCTTTAACACCCAGTCCATGCCAAATAATATGTTTTCTTCTAAATTTAGAATTACAAGACAACCCTGATCATATTTTACATCTTCTATTTCAAATGATAAAAATACTTGACTTTTAATAACTTTACTATGCTTTCCTGTGGCTCCTCTCATTTTTACTCCTAACACAGGTGCTTCATCAAAATTAACATTGTTCCTAATTTTGTTCCTAAATTTTTCTGAAATGGCTGAAATTGGACTCCCTGTATCAATGAGACATTTACCTTCCTAATTGTTAACTCTAGCTTTGATGTAAGGACATCCTAATTCATATTCTTCCACCTTTTCTTTTAATGGTTCATGTGACAAATCACCTTCAATTTCCTTAAAATTTCCCTCATTAGTTTCCTGACTAGTTTTTAATAACTGTACATACACATTAACACTTTCGTTACTATTATCTATGGATACAACAGGTTGAGTATACAATAAATATTCATTACTATTTACACTTTGCCACCAGTGGGGATATAATGTTTTACAAATTTTAGCTAAATAGTTCCAAAATTCTTCCCTATCTGTTTTATAATTGCAACTGCTCCATAATATTTTCAAAAACTTCTCACCTTTTCCTTCAGAATTTATGTATTGGTTTAAATACTTTACACTATTGTTTGACACAACAGTACAGCTCTCAACGACCTTAGGTTGATCACATTGACTTAATTTTACCTGTCCTTCAGATGCATGAATGTTAACCTTCTTATTGCCAACCACACTTACCTTATAATTATGCTCACAATTATAAACATCATCACCACACAACTTCACCACTTCACTTGGAATAATCTCGACAAATACCTGATACTCATTTTTACCTTCACCCACAGCTTCACTTACCTCCATATCATTTTCAACAACAGCATTAGCCTTCACATTCTCATCAAACTCAAAACCTTCTCCTTCATGCATCTTATGCACAGTTACATTAAGTTCTACATCACTCTCTTTACATATTTCTCCACATTCATAAAATAATCTATTTAAATCACAACTGCAATGTTGTTCAGATATCTCAGTGTTACCTTGACTGTCGTTTTCAACCCAATCATAGAATTCTGACAAAACAGCAATATCTTCAACTGGTTTGTTTTCATGGTTTGTTACAACATCATTTTCAAATTGATTACCTTCCCTTATTGTATCCCAAAATTTCTGATCAAAATTCAAAGTGTTAACATCACTGTTTGTTACTTGTGGTGTATATTTAGTTTTATTTTCACTGGGTTTTTGATAATAGTAAGCTACATTTCTCCTTCTTCCGCTGTGTGCTGCTTCCCAGTTATTAGTATAGGTCCTATGGTAATTAAATTTCCTCGCCCCAAAACTGAGGACCCTCATTGAGGCGGCCCGGAGTTTTCCTGCCTGTTTTCCCCGTTATTTGGCCTCCAATATTGATCCCCTCTGTTTCTGTCTTCCCACCCGTTCCTGTTTAGAAAGTTTCTGTCTCTGTAATTATCATTATGGTCCCTGTTATTTCCCTTATGTTGTTCATATCTGTTATCTCTGTTTTCCCTTCTTTCTCCATACCTATTTGAATACCACCCCCCCCCCCCCCCCCCCCTGTTGGTGTTCACCATTATTAAAATTTTGCATACTCCCTCTTTCCAAAGCCCTGTCTAATTTGTTAACATACTTAAAAAATTGTTCCAAAGAATCATCAGGTCCATGAACTAAATCCCATTGTAATTTTCAGGTAACCTTCTTTTCAGTGCATTTATTTGTGTCATTTCACCAAAAGGTTTATCTAAGTGTATCAGTTTTCTTAATTGCTCTTTACAAAATGATTTCATGGTGCCTACTCTCCCTCTAAAAAAAAAAAAAAAATTCAGATTTTATCCTCCCCTGTTCTGATTCTGACCAAAATTCTGATTCTGACATTTTTCAAAATTTGCAAAGGTCTCCCACTTATGGATATATTGGTTTGCCCAGGATAGAGCCTCTCCTTCAAGAAATTTTTTGACAAACTTTATTTTCGAATTATCAGACATGCCTGACACGAAGTTGTCCTTACAATGATGCAGAAAATCGACTGGGTGTAAATTATCACAAGGAAAACTTTTCACTAACAGATCTGATCACACTGATCCATGACTGTACAAATTTTTGTTGACAACATTTTGTTCAATTTCACTTATTTTGGTTTATAGTGTATCTACTTTATTAGTAAAATATGATTCTGAGCTATCAACTTTTTTCTCAACACTACTGATTGCATTAACATTGTTTGTTTTCAAACCATCTAAGTTTGTTTCTAGTGACAGATTTTTATTTTGAAGTTCTTGAATTTCCTTGACTCTATTAATATTTTCTGCAACAAATACATTTTCAAAGACAACTAGTTTGTTTTCTACTCTCTCCACCTTGAATTCTATAGCCTTTAAATTATCTTCCAACGTGCCTATCTATTATTGATGA
Source organism: Schistocerca piceifrons (assembly GCF_021461385.2). NCBI lineage: Eukaryota > Metazoa > Arthropoda > Insecta > Orthoptera > Acrididae > Schistocerca > Schistocerca piceifrons. Next base: position 34,048,762 of record NC_060140.1, read on the forward strand.
TTTAATGACATTTCATTTCTTGTCTGTATTTTCCCCTAGCTTTTCGTCAATTTCAGCTTTTAAATTTTCACCCTGTCTTTTTATGAGATCAAAGATCAACTTTATTTTGTCTACTTTCTGTTCATCTTCCATGGTTTCTTTCCCTACTTCAACTATTTCCATTTTTGATAACAATGCAATATTTGTTTAGATAATTAGAGCTTCTGAAAGTTAATAAGAAACAAAAAAAAAAATTGTGGTCATATATCTCACTGTCGATGTCTTCTCTGTCAAAAATCCTTTATCTCCTCCATCATATTGTTAATTTTGCGTCCGTTTTCGATATGTGGTTGTGTCCTGTTTGATTCTTGATTATCCGATTTTTAATTGCTGACTTGTACTTTTATAACAAAATCACAGCACTCGTTTTCTGTAACACATTTATAATTAGTCTTCAAATACACAGTGCTGCCTATCCTGGCAAGAGCACCCAAATTCTAACAATATCCTGGCTGAGCCCCCAAATTCTAACAATACCACCGCTTGCAAAGTAGATTAGAAATCAGATTAAGAATGTTGATCACTCAGCATATGTTCGCTTTATCGGGCAACAACAAAACTATTGACTGTGGACGGTATCGTCAGAATCGAAATAATGAGGTCACTGTAAATAAGTCATTAATTTGGCATTTATCTTGAATGGATTCCCACATAGATTTCATTGAAGTCGTTATGGCTCATCTTGTTGATTCTAGGGTGATTCCACTTTGGGTGCTAGAAGCTCGGTCCAGATCTGTATTTTAGCAATATTTGAAGACCTAACAAATGCGTTTTTCAGGAAATTCTTAATGATCAAACAATCCCAGATTGGAATAATGGCATGATAGAAATAATTTTTGATTTGGTGTTCACGATCCACATTTTTAATAAACTTCTTGTAAATTCACATATACTTCTTCTTAACTGTCACATCATCAAGTAAACAGCTTTGTACCAATCTTCACATATTTAATTTCCACTTTAACTGAACACAAGACTTGACTGTTCTTTTACAAAGTGAAATAACAACATAACTCCTGCAAAGTGAAATAAAGATTGCTCTGCGCGCATTCACGCCAAAACGATTACAAGTAAGTAAAAGATTATGACAGTCACAGAAATGAATACACACAAAAACCATATCACTGTAATATATCGATACATCGGAGTATCTATACATTAATAAAACCAATTCTGAATATTGTCACAAAAATATGTCTGTTACTTCACAGAAAAGTAGTTCGATATTACTGGTATTGAGAAATGGGATTGGAGTGCTGTAAATAAAGAACCATTACAACCTGTGCCAGGGAGGCAGCAGGTGTATGGAGGCCGTACGTTGGCCGATATGAGCATCTATTTCCCGGACCTGGGTGAGGGAGACAGCAGGTGTGGGGAGGTGGTGAGGTGTCAGATGTGAGCATCTATTGCTAGGAACCTGATATAGGGTAGCAACAGGCACGAGGTGGTGGAGTGGTGGCTCATGAGAGTGTCTATTGCCAGGACCTGGGCCAGGGTGATAGCGAGCTCCAAGAGGTGGCGTGGTGCCGATGAGAGCGTCTATTGCCAGGACTCGGGGCCAGGTAAACATCAGGCATGATGAGTTGGAGTGGTGGCTGATGTGAGTATCTATTGCCAAGGCCTGGGCCAGGGTGGCAGCAGTTGTGGGGAGGTGGAGTGGTGTCCAATGTCAGCGTCTATTGCCAGGACTCGGTGCCAGTTTGGCAGCAGGCAGGTCGAGGTGTAGCAATGGTTGATGTGAGAGTCTACAGCCAGGATTGGAGCAAGGGTGGCAGCAGGCTCGAGGAGGTTGTGTGGAGGTCGATGTGAGCGTCTGTTGCCAGGACCTGGGCCAGGGTGTCTGCAGGAGCAATAAGGTGGCACGATGGCTGATGTGAGATTCTACTTCCATGACCTGGGCCAGGGTGGCAGCCGGTGTATGGAGGTGGCGCACTAGCCAATGTGAGCCCCTATTCTGAGAACCTGGGCAGAGTGGCAGACGGCAAGATGAGGTGGAGTGGTGGCTGATGTGAGCGAATATTGCCAAGATCTGTGCCAGGGTGGCAGCAGTAGTGAGGAGGTGGAGCTGTGACTGATGTGATTAACTATTGCCAAGATGTGTGTCAGGATGGCATCAGGCGCTAGGAGGTGGCACTGTTGCCGATGTGAATGTCTCTTGCCATTACCAGGACCAGGGTGGCAGCAGTCATCAAAAGGTGGAGTGGTGGCTGGATCTGGGCCAGGATCTGGGCCGGGGTGACTGCACGCGTGAGGAGGTAGAGTCGAGGCCAATGTGAGCGTCCTTTGCCAGGCCCTGGGATAGTGTGGCAACAGGAGCGACATGTTGGGTCAGTGGCCGATGTGAGATTCTATACCCAGGACCTTGGCCGGGTTATCAGCAGGCACAAGGAGATTGTGTGGATGCCGATGTGTGTGTCTATCGCCAGGTCCTGATCTAGGGTGGCAGCAGGCGGGAGGAGGTGGCACGGTGGCCGAAGTTAGTGATTATTGCCTGGACCTGGGGCTGGGTGGAAGCAGGTGTTGGAGGCTGGCGTGTGGTGGATGTGAGTGTCAGCTGGCCGTGGTGGCCGAGCAGTTCTAGGCGCCTCAGTCTGGAACCACGCAACTGCTACAGTCGCAGAATCGAATCCTGCCTCGGGCATGGATGTGTGTGATGTCCTTAGGTTAGTTAGATTTAAGTAGTTCTAAGTTCTAGGCGACTGATAACCTCAGATATTAAGTCCTATAGTGCTCAGAGCCATTTGAACCATTTTTTGTGAGCGTCAATTGCCAAGGTGTGGTCCAGGTTGGCAGCAGGTGTGGGGAGGCAGAGTGGTGGCCCATGTCAGCATCTATAGCCAGGACCTGGGCCAGCTTAGCAGAAGGTGCAAGGAGGTGAGCGGTATTTGATGTGTCTATTGCCAGGACCTGGGACAATGTGGCAGCAGGTACGAGGAGGTAGCATGTTTGCCAATGTGAGCGTGTATCACCAGGTACTGGGCCTGGGTGGCAGCAGCCATGAAGAGGTGGTGTGGTGGCCGATGTGACAGTCTATTGCCAGGACTTTGGGCCAGGGTAACAGCAGACACGAGTTGGTGTAGTGTCTATGTGGTCTGTGAGGAAGCAGGTGTGAGGAGGTGGCATGGTGGCCGATTTGAGCATTTAGCAGGAGGCGCAAGGAGGTGGAGTGGTAACTGATGTGTCTATTGCCAGGACCTGTGACAGGGTGGAAGCAAGTGTAAAGGAGTTGGTGTAATGGCAGATGTGTGCATAAACTGTCAGGGCCCGGACCTATGTGGTGAAGTGGAGCGCTGGCCAAATTGAGCATCTATTCCCAGGACCTGTGCCAGGGTAGCAGAATGCGCGAGGAGGTTGAGCAATGGCTGATGTGAGTGTCAATTGCCAGGCTTAGGTAGGATTTTCTAGAAAATAAATGATGAGGTAAGATAATGGAAAATAAATTATGAGGTATGAAATACGCTATCATATAAACACAGAAAGCATGCTTTAATAGATTTTTTTTGTGTGTGTACAAATGTTGAAATAAGAGGAAAGATGTATGGAATGATATCTTGGTTTGGACTGCTGTACCAAATGTTACACTGAAAACAAACCCTGTCCATTCCTTTTGTGCTATTTCGTTACGTGTTTGTGTACCCAAGTGTATTTGTGTTTTTCCTGTTTTTATGTGTTTAACTAACAAGGTTTATGTTGCACAATTTTTCTAGTACTAAGCTACATTCACAATTATGAAGAATACTGTTATCATCAAATATAATTACCATTAATAATGTGTTCGTTACTTTGTAAAGATGGTTAGACATCTGATGTTCTGTGTATTTACTTATGTCATAATTCCTGTAACACTGATGTGTATGTATATTTCTATTCTTTTGTAAAGCCTGTATTACTACAAATGTTATCAGTATTATTATGTTTTTAATGATGTTTTCTGTACCTTTGTACCTCTGTACCACTGTAATTGTATCCTCATGTTACAAAATTGTAATTGGCACCTGTTCATCTAATTGAGTACCTTGTAAGCATTCACTTCAGTGCACACATTTCTGTTGGTCATAGTATATGCACGTTATGTGAGAAGCAGGGACTGTTAGTGTTTGCATGTGTGTTAATAATTCAGCAAGGGACTGGTTAACAGCATTGCTGGTTCTAAGAACAATTCCAAAAAGTCTGTGAGTGCATAAGTAGTGGTTTATGGACTTGCTATATTCTTCAATGGTGATTGTGCACCTGTACAGCCGCAACAGATGGCTGCCGGCCGTCTCTACAAGGACTGTTGTGGGTATGCACGTTTGATGGCCCACCAATACCATACTCTCTACCAGGACTACAGTAGGTCTGCTCTGTGATGACCTACCTACCATACTCTCTACCAATTCGAAATGACTATTGTGGCTTTGCTCTGTTGTGGCCCATTGCCTGTCTGCATGTCAAGAGTCAGTGCTGTCTTTCCGTTGGAAGGACAACACTACTTCTTCAAGACTGCATGGAAATCCACTACTTACAAGTGCATTTTCCTTTACTGCCAAGACTTTGAGAAAAAAAAGAAAGCTGTAATTACTATTGTGATGAATGATCTAGACTGTCTTTATGAGAACAATTTTTGCTTTTGACCAACATTGCATCAATAAATGTGTGCATTTCATATCTTTGTTATTGTAATTACGAAAAAATTTATGAAATCATTATTGGCCACTGCCCAAAACAATTTGTAAAATTTTTTTGTGGGGAGCGTGGGGGCTATGTAAGTAGGCTGTTTAGGTTTTTATGTCAGTAGCGCTCTGTATGAAAATCACTGACTGTGCTGTGTGCAGCCTGTGACTGATTTGTATTGTTGGAATATTTGCTATTGTAGTGTTTGGCAGCAGAATGTGAACAGTGCATAGCATTGTGCAGTTGTAGGTGAGCCACCACCAGTGGTGGATGTGGGGAGAGAGATGGCAGAACTTTAAGTGCGGACGATCTGGACGTGTGTCTGCCAGAAAGAGTAAATTTGTAATACTGGATATATATATATTCTTTGTCTTTTATTATGTCTGCTTGTGTCTGTATATGTGTGGATGGATATGTGTGTGTGTGCGAGTGTATACCCGTCCCGCTCCCGGGACTGGAATGACTCCTTACCCTGTCCTTTAAAACCCAAATCCTTTCGTCTTTCCCTCTCCTTCCCTCTTTCCTGATGAGGCAACCGTTGGTTGCGAAAGCTAGAATTTTGTGTGTTTATTTGTGTTTGTTTGTGTGTCTATCGACGTGCCAGCTCTTTCGTTTGGTAAGTCACACCATCTTTGTTTTTTATATATATATATTCAAAAACAAAGATGATGTGACTTACCACACGAAAGCACCGGCAGGTCGATAGAAACACAAACAAACACATACATACACACAAAATTCAAGCTTTTGCAACAAACTGTTGCCTCATCAGAAAGAGGTAAGGAGAGGGAAAGACGAAAGGAAGTGGGTTTTAAGGGAGAGGGTAAGGAGTCATTCCAATCCCGGGAGCGGAAAGACTTACCTTAGGGGGAAAAAGGACGGATATACACTCGCACACACACACATATCCATCCACACATATACAGACACAAGCAGACATATTTAAAGACATATATCCCGCGTGGAATGTTTCCCTCTAGTTTTTTTTATATATATATATATATATGTATATATATATATATATATATATATATATATATATATATATATATATATATATATATGTCTGCTTGTGTCTGTATGTGTGGATGGATATGTGCGTGTGTGCGAGTGTATACCTGTCCTTTTTTCCCCCTAAGGTAAGTCTTTCCGCTCCCGGGATTGGAATGACTCCTTACCCTCTCCTTTAAAACCCACTTCCTTTCGTCTTCCCCTCTCCTTCCCTCTTTCCTGATGAGGCAACAATTTGTTGCGAAAGCTTGAATTTTGTGTGTATGTTTGTGTTTGTTTGTGTGTCTATCGACCTGCCAGCGTTTTTGTTCGGTAAGTCACCTCATCTTTGTTTTTATATATATATATATATATATATATATATGATTGATTGTTCTCTATCAAAATCTTTCATTTACTGACTATGCCTATCAGTAGTTAGTGCCTCCAGTAGCTAGAATCTTTTATTTAGCTGGCAGCAGTGGTGCTCGCTGTATTGCAGTAGATTGAGTAATGAAGATTTTTGTGAGGTAAGTGATTCATGTAAGATATAGGTTATTGTTAGTCAAGGCCATTCTTTTGTAAGTCAGATTGGGTTGCGCTAAAAATATTGTGTGTCAGTTTAGTGTTGAACAGAATAAGTAAAGGAAGTAATGACTGCTCAGCTGTTTGAATATCAAATAACATAGAGGTTCATCAGGACAGTAATTCATTAAATTTTCAAAGCGTATGTTTCCAGTTGTGTGAAGGTGGCACAGTGGCCGATTAGAGTGTCTATTGCCAGGACTGGGAGTCAGGATGGCAGCAGGCACAACGATATGGAGAGGTGGCTGATGTGAGAGTCTAGTGCCAGGATCTGGACCACGGTAGCAGTAGGCATGAGGAGGTGTAGCAGTTGCTGATGTGTGTCTGTTGCCACGATCTGGGCCATGGTGGCAGCAGACACAAGAAGGTAGAGTGGTGGCCAACATGAGCGTCTATTGTGAGGACCTGGGCCAGTGTGGCAACAGGGGCGACAAGGTGGAGCGATACCCGACGTGAGTATTTATTGCCAGGACCTGTCCCGGGATGGCTGCAGGTGTGGGGAGGTAATGTGATGGCAGATGCGAGCGACAAATATCAGGGCCAAGGCCACGGTAGCAGCAGGTATGGGGAGGTGGAGTTGTGGCCAATGTCAGCGTCTATTGCCAGGGTCTAGGCCACGGTAGCAGCAGCTGTGGGAAGGTGGACTGGTGGCCAATGTCAGCATCTATTGCCAGGAACTGGGTCGGGGTAGCAGCAGGTGAGGGGAGGTGGAGTAGTGGCCAATGTCAACGTCTATTACGAGCAACTGAGCCAGGGTAGCAGCCGGTGTGGGGACGTGAAGTGGTGGCCAAGGTGTGGGTCTATTGCCAGGAACTGGGCCAGGGTAGCAGCAGGTGTGGGGAGGTGGAGTGGTCGCCAAAGTCAGCGTCTAATGCCAGGAACTGGGCAAGGGCAACAGCAGATGTGGGGATGTGTAGTGGTGGCCAATGTGTGCGTCTATTGCCAGGAACTGGGCTACGGTAGCAGCAGGTGTGGGGAGGTGGAGTAGTGGATAATGTCAGCGTCTATTGCCAGGGTCTAGGCCGGGGTTGTAGCAGGTGTGGGTAGGTGGAGCGGTGGTCAATGTCAGAGTCTATTGCCAGGAACGGGACCAGGGCAGCAGCAGGTGTGGGGAGGTGAAGTGGTGGCCAAAGTCACCATCTATTGCCAGGGACTGGGCCAGGGTGATAGCTGGAGTGGGGAGGTAGAATAAGTGGCCAATGTCAGCGTCTATAGCCAGAAACTGGGCCAGGGCAGCAGCAGGTATGGAGAGGTAAAGTGGTGGCCAATGTCGGAGTCTATTGCCAGGAACTGGGCCAAGGTAGCAGCAGGTGTGGTTAGGTGTAGTGGTGGCCAATGTCAGCGTTGTTGCCAGGAACTGGGCCAGGGCAGCAGCAGGTGTGGGGAGGTGGAGTGGTGGCCAATGTCAGTGACTATTGCCAGGAACTGGGCTAGGGTAGCAGCAGGTGTGGGGATGAGGAGTGGTGGCCAATGACAGCGTCTATTGCGAGGGTCTGGACCAAGGTGGTAGCAGGTGTGGGGAGGTGGAGAGGTGGCCAATGTCAGCGTCTATTGCCAGGAACTGGGCAAGGGCAACAGGCGATGTGGGAATGTGTAGTGGTGGCCAATGTCAGTGTCTATTGCCAGGAACTGGGCCAGGATAGCAGCATGTGTGGGGAGGTGGAATGTTGGCCAATGTCAGCGTCTAATGGCTGGAACAGGGCTAGGGTAGCAGTAAGTGTGGGGAGGTGGAGTGGTGGCCAATGTCAGCGACTACTGGCAGGGTCTGGGCCAGGGCAGCAGCAGGTGTGGGAAGCTGGAGTGGTGGCCAATGTCAGCATGTATTGCCATGGTCTGGGCCAAGTTGGTAGCAGGTGTGAGGAGGTGGAAAGGTGGCCAATGTCAGTGTCTATTGCCAGGAATTGGCGCAGGGTAGCATCAGGTATGCGGAGATGGAGTGGTGACCAATGTCAGCGTCTATTGCAAGGAACTGGGCTAGGGTAGCAGCAGGCGTGGGGAGGTGGAATGGTGGCCAATGTCAGCGTCTGTTGCCAGGAACTGGGCCAGGGCAACAGCAGGTGTGGGGGGGGGGGGGGGTGGAGTGGTGGCCAATGACAGCGTCTATTGCCAAGGTCTGGGCCAGGGTGGTAGCAGGTATGGGTAGGCAGAGTCGTGGCCAATGTCAGCGTCTATTGCCAGGAACTGGGCCAGGGAAGCAGCAGATGTGGGGGGGGGGGTGGAGTGGTGGCCAATGTCAGCGTCTATTGCCAGGAACAGGGCCAGGGTAGCAGCAGGTGTGGCGAGGTGGACTGGTGGCAAATGTCAGCGTCTATTGGCAGGGTCTGGGCCAAGGTGGTAGCAGGTGTGGGGAGGTGGAGTGGTGGGAAATGTCAGCGTCTATTGCCAGGTTCTGGGCGAGGGTGGTAGCAGTGTGTGTATGTGGAGTGGTGGCAAATGTCAGCATGTATTGCCAGGGTCTGGGCCAAGTTGGTAACAGGTGTGAGGAGGTGGAAAGGTGGCCAACGTAAGCGTCTATTGCCAGGAAATGGGCCAGGGTAGCGGCAGCTGTGGAGAGGTATAGTGGTGGCCAATGTCAGCATGTATTGCGAGGAACTGGGCCAGGGTAGCAGCAAGTGTAGGGAGGTGGAGTGGTGGTCAATGTCAGCGTCTATTGCAAGAATTGGGCCGGGGCAACACCAGGTGTGGGGAGCTGGAGTGTTGGCCAATTGCCAGGAACTAAGCAAGGGCAACAGCAGGTGTGGGGATGTGGAGTGGTGGCCAATGTCAGCGTCTATTGCCAGGAACTGGGCCAGGTTAGCAGCAGGTGTGGGGTGGCGGAGCGGGGGCCAATGTCAGCGTCTACTGCCAGGATCTGGGCCAGGGTGATAGCACGTATGGGTAGCTGGACAGGTGGCCAATGTCAGCATCTATTGCCAGAACTGGGCCAGGGTAGCAGCAGGTGTGGGGAGGTGGCCTCGTGGCCAATTACAGCGTCTATTGGCAGGGTCTGGACCAAGGTGGTAGCAGGTGTGGGGAGGTGGAGTGGTGGCCAATGTCAGCGTCTATGGCCAGGAACTTGGCCAGGGTAGCAGCAGGTTTTTAGAGGTGGAGTGGTGGACAATGTCAGCGTATATTGCCAGGAACTGGGCCAGGATAGAAGCGGGAGTGGGGAGGTGGAGTGTTGGCCAATATCAGTGACTAATGCCAGGGTCTGGGCCAGGGTGGTAGCAGGTGTGGGTAGGTGAAGAGGGGTCAATGTCAGTGTCTATTTCCAGGAACTGGGACAGGGTAGCAGGTGTGGGGAGGTAGCGCGGTGGCCAATGTCAGCGTCTATTGCAAGGGACTGGGTCAGGGTGATAGCAGGTGTTGGGAGGTACAATGGTGGAGAATGTCAGCGTCTATTGCAAGGAACTGGGCCAGGGTTATAGCAGGTGTTGGGAGGTACAGTGGTGGAGAATGTCAGCGTCTATTGATCAGAACTGGGCCAGGTTAGCAGCAGGTGTGGAGATTTGCAGTGTCGGCCAATATCATCGTCTATTGCATGGAAATGTGCCAGGTTAGCAGAAGTGTGGGGAGGTGGGGTGGTAGCCAGTGCCCATGCCTATTGCTAGGAACTGGGCCAGTGTAGCAGCATATCTGAGTAGGTGGAGTGGTAGGCAATGTCAGCGTCTATTGCCAGGGTCTGGGCCAGGGTAGCAGCAGGTGTGGGGAGTTGGAGTGGTGGACAATGTCAGCGTCTATTGCCAGGAACTGGGCATGGGCAACAGCAGGTGTGGGGATGTGGAGTGGTGGCAAATATTATCGTCAATTGCCAGGAACTGGGCCTGGATAGCATCAGGTGTGGGGAGGTGGGGTGGTGGCCAATGTCCGCGTCTATTGCCACGAACTGGGCCAGGGTAGAAGCAGCTGTTAGCAGGTGGGGTGGGGGCCAATGTCAGCATCTGTTGCCAGGTTCTTGGCCAGGGTGGTAGCAGGTGTGGGTTGGTGGAGTGCTGGCCAATGTCAGCGTCTATTGCCAGCTACTGGGCCAGGGGAGTAGCAGGAGTGGGGAAGTGAAGTTGTGGCCAATGTCAATGTCTATTGCCAGGGACTGGGCCAGGGTGGTAGCAGGTGTGGGGAGGCGGAGTGGTGGCCAATGTCAGCGTCTATTGCCAGGAACTGGCCCAGGGTAGCAGCATGTGTCGGAGGTGGAGTGGTAGCCAATGTGAGCATCAATTGCCAGGAACTGGGCAGGGGAGCAGCAGGTGTGGGGAGGGGGAGTGACGGCCAATGTGTGCATCTATTTTCAGGAAATGGGCGAGGGCAGCAGCAGGTGTGGGACGTGGAATGTTGGCCAATGTCAGCCTGTATTGACCGGAACTTGGCCAAGGTATCAGCAGGTGTGGGGAGCTGGAGTGGTGGCCAATGTCAACGTCTATTGCTAGGAACTGGACCAGGGTAGCAGCAGCTGTGAGGCAGTGGAATGGTGGCCAATGTCTGCGTTTATTGCCAGGGTGTGGGCCAGTGTGGTAGCAGGTGTGGAAAGGTGGAGTGGTGGATAATTTCTGCGTCAATTGCCAGAAAATGGGCCAGGGGAGAAGCAGGAGTGGGGATGTGGAGTGGTGGCCAATGTCAGCGTCTATTGCCAGGAACTGGCCCAGGGTAGCAGCAGGTGTCGGGAGGTGGAGAGGTAGCCAATGTCAGCGTCTATTGCCAGGAACTGGGCCAGGGTAGCAGCAGGTGTGGGGAGGTGGGGTGGTGGCCAATGTGTGCATCTATTGTCAGGAATTGGGCGAGGGCAGCAGAAGCTGTGGGAGGTGGAATGTTGAGCAGTGTCAGCCTCTATTGCCCGGAACTAGGCCAGGGTAGCAGCAGGTGTGGGGAAGTGTAGTTGTGGCCAATCTCGGCGTCTATTGCCAGGAACTGGGCCAGGGTATTAGGATGTGTGGGGAAGTCTTGTGGTGGCCAATGTCAGCGTCTATTGAAAGGGACTGGGGCAGGGTAGCAGCAGGTGTCGGTAGGTGGAGTGGTAGCCAAATTCCACGTCTATTGCTGGAAACTGGGACATTGTAGCAGAAGCTGTGGGGAGGTGGAATGGCGGCCAATGTCCGCGTCCATTTCCAGGAACTGGGCTTGGTTGCAGCAAGTGTGGGGAAGTGTAGTTGTGGCCAATGTCAGCGTCTATTGCCAGGAACTGGGCCAGGGTAGGAGCAGGTGTGGGGAGCTGGAGTGGTGGCCAATGTCAACGTCTATTGCCAGGAGCTGGGGCAGGGTAGCAGCGGCTGTGGGGTGGAGGAATGGTGGCCGATGTCTGCGTCTATTGTCAGGAACTGGGCCAGCGTATCAGCAGGTGTGGGGAGCTGGAGTGGTGGCCAATGTCAGCGTCTATTGCCATGAACTGGTCCGGGGTAGGAGCAGGTGTGGGGAGCTGGAGTGATGGCAAATGTCAACGACTACTGCCAGGAACTGGGCGAGGATAGCAGCAGCTGTGGGGCGGTGGAATGGAGGCCAATGTCTGTGTCTATTGCCAGGAACTGGGCCAGTGTAGAAGCAGGTGTGGGGTGCTGGAGTGGTGGCCAATGTCAGCATCTATTGCCAGGGTCTGGACCAGTGTGGTAGCAGGTGTGTGGAGGAGGATAGGTGGCCAATGTCCACGAATATTGCCAGGAATTGGCACAGGGTAGCAGCAGGTGTAGGGAGGTGGAGTGGTGGCCAATGTGCGCATCTATTGTCAGGAATTGGACGAGGACAGCAGCAGGTGTGGGAGGTGGAATGTTGACCAATGTCAGCCTCAACTGAGCGGAACTAGGCCAGGGTAGCAGCAGGTGTGGGGGGTGGAGTGGTGGCCAACGTCAGCGACTATTGACAGAAACTTGGCCAGGGCAGCAACAGGTGTGTTGAGGTGGAGTGGTGGCCAATTTCAGCGTCTATAGCCAGGAACTGGGCCAGGGCAGCAGCAGGTGTGGGGAGGTTAAGTGGTGGAAATGTCTGCGTCCATTTCCAGGAACTGGGCCAGGGTAGCAGCAGGTGTTTGAAGATGGAGTGGTGGCCAATGTCAGCGTCTATTGCCAGGGTCTGGGCCAGTGTGGTAGCAGGTGTGGGGAGGAGGAGTGGTGGCCAATGTCCACGGCTATTGCCAGGAACTGGGCCAGGGTAGTAGGAGGTGTGTGGACGTTGAGTGGTGGCCAGGGTCAGCGTCTATTGCCAGAAACTGGGTCAGGGTAGGAGCAGGAGTGTTGAGCTGGAGTGGTGGCCAATGTCAACGTCTATTGCCAGGAACTGGGCAAGGGTAGCAGCAGCTGTGTGGCGGTGGAATGGTGGCCAATGTCTGCGTCTATTGCCAGGGTCTGGGCCAGTGTGGTAGCAGGTGTGGGGATTTGGAGGGGTGGACAATTTCCGCGTCTATTGCCAGAAACTGGGCCAGGTTTGCAGGAGGTGTGGGGAGGTGGTGTGGTGCCCAATGTCACTGTCTATTGCCAGTAACTGGGCCAGAGTAGCGGCAGATCTGAGTAGGTGGAGCGGTGGGCAATGTCAGCGTCTATTGCCACGGTCTGGGCAAGGGTATCAGCAGGTGTGGGGAGTTGGAGTGGTCGCCAATGTCATCCTTTATTGCCAGGTTCTGGGCCAGTGTGTTAGAAGGAGTGGAGAGGTGGAGTGGTGGCCAATGTCAGCGTCTATTGCCAGGAACTGGTCCAGGATAGCATCAAGTGTGGGGAGGTGAAGTGGTGGCCAGTGTCCGCGTCTATTGCCAGGAACTGGGCCAGGGTGGAAGCAGGTGGAGTGGGAGCCAATGTCAGCGTCTGTTGCCAGGTTCTTGGCCAGGGTGGCAGCGGGTGTGGGTTGGTGGAGTGGTGGCAAATGTCAGCGTCTGCGTCTATTGCTAGGAAAAGTCCCATTCGGCTTTGCGAATGATGGTGTAGTATACAAAGAAGTTGCTGCATTAGAAAATTGTAGCGAAATGCAGGAAGATGTGCAGCGGATAGGCACTTGGTGCAGGGAGTGGCAACTGACACTTAACATAGACAAATGTAATGAATTGAGAATACATAGAATGAAGGGTCCTTTATTGTATGATTATATGATAGCGGGACAAACGTTGGTAGCATTTATTTCTGTAAAATATCTGGTAGTATGTGTGCGGAACGATTTGAAGTGGAATGATCATATAAAATTAATTGTTGGTAAGGCGGGTACCAGGCTGAGATTCATTGGGAGATCCATAGAAAATGTAGTCCATCAACCAAGGAGGTGGCTTACAAAACAATCGTTCGACCTATACTTGAGTATTGCTCATCAGTGTGGGATCCGTACCAGATCGGGATGACGGAGGAGATTGAGAACATCCAAAGAAGAGTGGCGCATTTCGTCACAGGGTTATTTGGCAACCGTGATAGCGTTACGGAGATGTTTAACGAACTCAAGTGGCAGACTCTGCAAGAGAGGCGCTCAGCATCGCGGTGTAGCCTGCTCGCAAGCTTTCAAGAGGGTGCGATCCTGGATGAGGTATCCAATATATTGCTTCCCCCTACTTATACCTCCCGAGGAGATCACAATTGTAAAATATGAGAGATTAGAGCGCACATGGAGACTTTCAGACAGTCGTTCTTCACGCGAACCATACGCGATTCGAACAGGAAAGGGAGGTCTTGACAGTGGCACGTAAAGTGCTCTCCGCCACAAACCGTTGGGTGGATTGCGGAGTATAAATGTAGATGTAGAACTGGTCCAGGGCAGCAGCAGGTGTGGGGAGATGGAGTAGTGGCCAATGTCAGCGTCTATTGCCAGGGTCTGGGCCAGGGTAGCAGCAGGAGTGGAGAGATGGAGTGGTGGCCAACGTCAGCGTCTATTGCCAGGGGCTGGGCCAGGGTGGTAGCAGGTGTGGGGAGGTAGAATGTTGCCCCATGTCAGCGTCTATTGCCAGGAACTGGGCCAGGGTAGCAGCAGATGTGGAGAGGTGAAGTGGTGGCCAATGCAGCGTCTATTGCAAGGGTCTGGGCCAGGGTAGCAGCAGGTGTGGGTAGGTTGAGTGGTGGCCAACGTCAGCGTCTATTGCCAGGGACTGGGAAAGGGCTGCAACAGGTGTGTTGAGGTGGAGTGGTGCCCAATGTCAGCGTCTATTGCCAGGGTCTGGGCCAGGGTGGTAGCAGGAGGGGGTAGGTGGAGTGGTGGCCAACGTCAGCGACTATTGACAAGAACTGGGACAGGGGAGAAGCAGGGGTGGGGATGTGGAGTGGTGGCCAATGTCAGCGTCTATTGCCAGGAACTGGACGAGTGTAGTAGGAGGTGTGGGGAGGTCTAGTGGTGACCACTGTCAGCGTCTATTGCCAGGAGCTGTGCCAGAGTAGCAACAGCTGTGGTGAGGTGGAATGGTGGCCCATGTCCGCGTCTATTGCCAGGAACTGGGCCTGCGTATCAGCAGTTGTGGGGAGCTGGAGTGGAGGCCAATGTTAGCGTCTATTGCCAGTAACTGGGCCAGTGTGGCAACAGGTGTCGGGAGGTGGAGTGGTGGGCAGTGTCTGCATCTATTGCCGGGAACTGGTCCAGGGTAGGAGCAGGTGTGGGGGGCTGAAGTGATGTCAAATGTCAACGTCTATTGCCAGGAACTGGGCCAGGGTAGCAGCAGCTGTGAGGCGGTTTAATGGAGGCCAATGTCTGCGTCTATTGCCAGGAACTGCGCCAGCGTAGCAGCAGGTGTGGGGAGCTGGAGTGGTGGTCTATGTCAGCATCTATTGCCAGGGTCTGGGCCAGAGTGGTAGCATGTGTGGGTAGGTGGAGTGGTGGCCAATGACAGCGTCTGTTGCTAGGAACTGGGCCAGGGTAACAGCAAGAGTGGGAAGGTGGAGTGGTGGCTAATGTCTGCGTCTATTGCTAGGGTCTGGGCCAGTGTGGTAGCAGGTGTGGATAGGAAGAGTGGTGGGCAATATCGGCGTCTATTGCCAGAAACTGTGCCAGGTTTGCAGGAGGTGTGGGGCGGTGGAATTGTGACCAATGTCAGCGTCTATTGCCAGGAACTGGGAAAGGGTAGCAGCAGGTGTGGGGAGGTGGAGTGGTGGCCAATGTCAGCGTGTACTGCCAGGAACTGTGTCAGGGTAGAAGCAGGTGTGGGTAGGTGGAGTGAAGGCCAATGTCAGCGTCTATTGCCAGGGTCTGCGGCAGGGTGGCAGCAGGTGTGGGTAGGTGGAGTGCTGGCCAATGTCAGCGTCTATGCCAGCTACTGGGCCAGGGGAGAAGCAGGAGTGGGGATGTGGAATGGTGGTCAATGTCAATCTCAATTGCTAGAGTCTGGGCCAGGGAGGTAGCAGGTGTGGGGAGGCGTAGTTGTGGCCAATGTCAGCGTCTATTGCCAGGAACTGGGCCTGCTTATCAGCAGGTGTGGGGAGCTGGAGTGGTGGCCAATGTCAGCGACTATTGCCAGGAACTGAGCCTGGGTAGCAGCAGGTGTGGGGAGGTGGAGTGGAGGCCAATGACAGCGTCTATTGCCAGGAACTGGGCCAGGGTAACAGCAGGAGTGGGAAGGTGGAGTGGTGGTCAATGTCAAAGTCTATTGCCAGGAACTGGCCCAGGGTTGCAGGAGGTGTTGGGAGGTGGAGTGGTAGCCAATGTCAGCGTCAATTGCCAGGAACTGGGCCACGGTAGCAGCAGGTGTGGGGAGGTGGAGTGGTGGCCAATGTGTGCATCTATTGTCAGGAATTGGGCGAGGGCACCAGCAGGTGTGGGAGGTAATATGTTGGCCAAAGGCAGCCTCTATTGACCTGAACTAGGCCAGGGTAGCAGCAGATGTGGGGAGGTGGAGTGGTGGCCAATGTCAGCGTCTATTGCCAGGGTCTGGGCCAGTGTGGTATCAGGTGTGGGGCGGTTGAGTGGTGTACAATTTCCGCGTCTATTTCCAGAAACTGGCCCTGGTTTGCAGGAGTTGTGGGGAGGTGGAGTTGTGGCCAATGTCAGCGTCTATTGCCAGTAACTGGGCCAGTGTGGCAGCAGGTGTCGGGAGGTGGAGTGGTGGGCAATGTCAGCGTCTATTGCCAGGAACTGGGCCAGGGTAGCAGCAGCTGTGGTGTGGTGGAATGGTGGCCAATGTCTGCGTCTATGGCCAGGAACTGGGCCAGAGTAGCAGCAGGTGTGGGGAGCCGGAGTGGTGGATAAAGTCAGCGTCTATTTCCAGGGTTTGGGCCAGGGTGGTAGCAGGTGTGGGGAGGTGAGTGTTGGCCAATGTCAGCGATTATTGCCAGGAACTGGGCCAGGGTAGCAGCAGGTGTGGTGAGGTGGAGTGGAGGCCAATGACAGCGCCTATTGCCAGGAACTGGGCCAGGGTAACAGCAGGAGTGGGAAGCTGGAGAGGTGGCCAATGTCAAATTCTATTGCCAGGGTCTGGGCCAGGGTGGTAGCAGGTGTGGGGTGGTGGCCAATGTCAGCGTCTATTGTCAGGAACTGGTCCAGGGTAGCGGCGGGTGTCGGGAGTTGGACTGGTAGCCAATGTCAGCGTCAATTGCCAGGAACTGGGCCAGGTTCAGAGCAGGTGTGGGAGCTGGAGAGGTGGCCAATGTCAACGTCTATTGCCAGGAACTAGGCCAGGGCAGCAGCAGCTGTGGGGCGGTGGAATGGCGGCCAATGTCTGCGTCCATTGCCAGGAACTGGGCCAGTGTGGCAGCAGGTGTGGGGAGGTGTAGTTGCGGCCAATGTAAGCGTCTAATGCCAGGAACTGGGCCAGGGTAATAGCAGGTGTGGGGAGCTGGAGTGGTGGCCAATGTCAACGTCTATTTTAGGAGCTGGGCCAGTGTAGCAGCAGCTGTGAGGCGGTGGAATGGTGGCCGATGTCTGCGTCTATTGCCAGGAACTGGGCTTGCGTATCAGCAGTTGTGGGGAGCTGGAGTGGTGGTCAATGTTAGCGTCTATTGCCAGTAACTGGGCCAGTGTGGCAGCAGGTGTCGGGAGGTGGAGTGGTGGGCAATGTCTGCATCTATTGCCGGGAACTGGTCCAGGATAGGAGCAGGTGTGGGGAGCTGGAGTGATGGCAAATGTCAACGTCTATTGCCAGGAACTGGGCCAGGATAGGAACAGGTGTGGGGAGGTGGAGTGAAGGCCAACATCAGCGTCTATTGCCAGGGTCTGCGCCAGGGTGGTAGCAGGTGTGGGGATGTGGAGTGGTGGCCAATGTCAGCGTCTATTGCCAGGAACTGGACGAGTGTAGTAGGAGGTGTGGGGAGGTCTAGTGGTGACCACTGTCAGCGTCTATTGCCAGGAACTGTGCCAGAGTAACAACAGCTGTGGTGCGGTGGAATGGTGGCCGATGTCTGCGTCTGTTGCCAGGAACTGGGCCTGCGTATCAGCAGTTGTGGGGAGCTGGAGTGGAGGCCAATGTTAGCGTCTATTGCCAGTAACTGGGCCAGTGTGGCAACAGGTGTCGGGAGGTGGAGTGGTGGGCAGTGTCTGCATCTATTGCCGGGAACTGGTCCAGGGTAGGATTAGGTGTGGGGAGCTGAAGTGATGGCAAATGTCAACGTCTATTGCCAGGAACTGGGCCAGGGTAGCAGCAGCTGTGGGGCGGTTTAATGGAGGCCAATGTCTGCGTCTATTGCCATGAACTGCGCCAGCGTAGCAGCAGGTGTGGGGAGCTAGAGTGGTGGTCTATGTCAGCATCTATTGCCAGGGTCTGGGCCAGAGTGGTAGCATGTGTGGGTAGGTGGAGTGGTGGCCAATGACACCATCTGTTGCTAGGAACTGGGCCAGGGTAACAGCAGGAGTGGGAAGGTGGAGTGGTGGCTAATGTCTGTGTCTATTGCTAGGGTCTGGGCCAGTGTGGTAGCAGGTGTGGGGAGGATGAGTGGTGGACAATATTAGCGTCTATTGCCAGAAACTGTGCCAGGTTTGCAGGGGGTGTGGGGCGGTGGAATTGTGACCAATGTCAGCGTCTATTGCCAGGAACTGGGAAAGGGTAGCAGCAGGTGCGGGGAGGTGGATGGTGGCCAATGTGAGCGTGTACTACCAGGAACTGTGCCAGGGTAGCAGCAGGTGTGGGTAGGTGGTGTGAAGGCCAATGTCAGCGTCTATTGCCAGGGTCTGCGGCAGGCTGGTAGCAGGTGTGGGTCAGGTGGAATGCTGGCCAATGTCAGCGTCTATGCCAGCTACTGGGCCAGGGGAGAAGCAGGAGTGGGGATGTGGAATGGTGGTCAATGTCAATCTCAATTGCTAGAGTCTGGGCCAGGGAGGTAGCAGGTGTGGGGAGGCGTAGTTGTGGCCAATGTCAGCGTCTATTGCCAGGAACTGGGCCTGCTTATCAGCAGGTGTGGGGAGCTGGAGTGGTGGCCAATGTCAGCGACTATTGCCAGGAACTGAGCCTGGGTAGCAGCAGGTGTGGGGAGGTGGAGTGGAGGCCAATGACAGCGTCTATTGCCAGGAACTGGGCCAGGGTAACAGCAGGAGTGGGAAGGTGGAGTGGTGGTCAATGTCAAAGTCTATTGCCAGGAACTGGCCCAGGGTTGCAGGAGGTGTTGGGAGGTGGAGTGGTAGCCAATGTCAGCGTCAATTGCCAGGAACTGGGCCACGGTAGCAGCAGGTGTGGGGAGGTGGAGTGGTGGCCAATGTGTGCATCTATTGTCAGGAATTGGGCGAGGGCACCAGCAGGTGTGGGAGGTAATATGTTGGCCAAAGTCAGCCTCTATTGACCTGAACTAGGCCAGGGTAGCAGCAGATGTGGGGAGGTGGAGTGGTGGCCAATGTCAGCGTCTATTGCCAGGGTCTGGGCCAGTGTGGTATCAGGTGTGGGGCGGTTGAGTGGTGTACAATTTCCGCGTCTATTTCCAGAAACTGGCCCTGGTTTGCAGGAGTTGTGGGGAGGTGGAGTTGTGGCCAATGTCAGCGTCTATTGCCAGTAACTGGGCCAGTGTGGCAGCAGGTGTCGGGAGGTGGAGTGGTGGGCAATGTCAGCGTCTATTGCCAGGAACTGGGCCAGGGTAGCAGCAGCTGTGGTGTGGTGGAATGGTGGCCAATGTCTGCGTCTATAGCCAGGAACTGGGCCAGAGTAGCAGCAGGTGTGGGGAGCCGGAGTGGTGGATAAAGTCAGCGTCTATTTCCAGGGTTTGGGCCAGGGTGGTAGCAGGTGTGGGGAGGTGAGTGTTGGCCAATGTCAGCGATTATTGCCAGGAACTGGGCCAGGGTAGCAGCAGGTGTGGTGAGGTGGAGTGGAGGCCAATGACAGCGCCTATTGCCAGGAACTGGGCCAGGGTAACAGCAGGAGTGGGAAGCTGGAGAGGTGGCCAATGTCAAATTCTATTGCCAGGGTCTGGGCCAGGGTGGTAGCAGGTGTGGGGTGGTGGCCAATGTCAGCGTCTATTGTCAGGAACTGGTCCAGGGTAGCGGCGGGTGTCGGGAGTTGGAGTGGTAGCCAATGTCAGCGTCAATTGCCAGGAACTGGGCCAGGGTAGGAGCAGGTTTGGGGAGCTGGCGTGTTGGCCAAGTCAACGTCTGTTGCCAGGAACTGGGCCAGGGTAGCAGCGGCTGTGGGGCGGTGAAATGGCGTCCGATGTCTGTGTCTATTGCCAGGAACTGGGCCTGCTTATCAGCAGGTGTGGGGAGCTGGAGTGGTGACCAATGTCAGCGACTATTGCCAGGAACTGGGCCTGGGTAGCAGCAGGTGTGGGGAGGTGGAGTGGAGGCCAATGACAGCGTCTATTGCCAGGAACTGGGCCAGGGTAACAGCAGGTGTGGGAAGGTGGAGTAGTGGTCAATGTCAAAGTCTATTGCCAGGAACTGGCCCAGGGTTGCAGGAGGTGTTGGGAGGTGGAGTGGTAGCCAATGTCAGCGTCAATTGCCAGGAACTGGGCCAGGGTAGCAGCAGGTGTGGGGAGGTGGAGTGGTGGCCAATGTGTGCATCTATTGTCAGGAATTGGGCGAGGGCACCAGCAGGTGTGGGAGGTAATATGTTGGCCAAAGTCAGCCTCTATTGACCTGAACTAGGCCAGGGTAGCAGCAGATGTGGGGAGGTGGAGTGGTGGCCAATGTCAGCGTCTATTGCCAGGGTCTGGGCCAGTGTGGTAGCAGGTGTGGGGCGGTTGAGTGGTGTACAATTTCCGCTATTTCCAGAAACTGGCCCTGGTTTGCAGGAGGTGTGGGGAGGTGGAGTTGTGGCCAATGTCAGCGTCTATTGCCAGTAACTGGGCCAGTGTGGCAGCAGGTGTCGGGAGGTGGAGTGGTGGGCAATGTCAGCGTCTATTGCCAGGAACTGGGCCAGGGTAGCAGCAGCTGTGGTGTGGTGGAATGGTGGCCAATGTCTGCGTCTATGGCCAGGAACTGGGCCAGAGTAGCAGCATGTGTGGGGAGCCGGAGTGGTGGATAAAGTCAACGTCTATTACCAGGGTTTGGGCTAGAGTGGTAGCAGGTTTGGGGAGGTGGAGTGTTGGCCAATGTCAGCGATTATTGCCAGGAACTGGGCCAGGGTAGCAGCAGGTGTGGTGAGGTGGAGTGGAGGCCAATGACAGCGCCTATTGCCAGGAACTGGGCCAGGGTAACAGCAGGAGTGGGAAGGTGGAGTGGTGGCCAATGTCAAATTCTATTGCCAGGGTCTGGGCCAGGGTGGTAGCAGGTGTGGGGAGGTCTGGTGGTAGCCAATGTCAGCGTCAATTGCCAGGAACTGGGCCAGGTTCGGAGCAGGTGTGGGAGCTGGAGAGGTGGCCAATGTCAACGTCTATTGCCAGGAACTAGGCCAGGGCAGCAGCAGCTGTGGGGCGGTGGAATGGCGGCCAACGTCTGCGTCCATTGCCAGGAACTGGACCAGTGTGGCAGCAGGTGTGGGGAGGTGTAGTTGTGGCCAATGTAAGCGTCTAATGCCAGGAACTGGGCCAGGGTAATAGCAGGTGTGGGGAGCTGGAGTGGTGGCCAATGTGTACGTCTATTTCCAGGAGCTGGGCCAGTGTAGCAGCAGCTGTGTGGCGGTGGAATGGTGGCCGATGTCTGCGTCTATTGCCAGGAACTGGGCCTGCGTATCAGCAGTTGTGGAGAGCTGGAGTGGTGGTCAATGTTAGCGTCTATTGCCAGTAACTGGGCCAGTGTGGCCGCAGGTGTCGGGAGGTGGAGTGGTGGGCAATGTCTGCATCTATTGCCGACAACTGGTCCAAAGTAGGGGCAGGTGTGGGGAGCTGGAGTTATGGCAAATGTCAACGTCTATTGCCAGGAACTGGGCCAGGATAGCAGCAGGTGTGGGGAGGTGGAGTAAAGGCCAACGTCAGCGTCTATTGCCAGGGTCTGCGCCAGGGTGGTAGCAGGTGTGGGTAGGTGGAGTGGTGGCCAATGTCAGCGACTATTGCCAGGATCTGGGCAAGGGTAGCAGCAGGTGTGGGGGGTTGGTGTGGGGACCAGTGTCAGCGTCTATTGCCAGGAACTGGGCCAGGTTAGGAGCAGGTGTGGGAGCTGATGTGGTGGCCAATGTCAACGTCTATTGCCAGGAACTAGGCCAGGGTAGCAGCAGCTGTCGGGCGGTGGGATGGAGGCCAATGTCTGCGTCTATTGCCAGGAACTGGCGCAGCGTAGCAGGAGGTGTGGGGAGCTGGAGTGGTGGCCAATGTCAGCATTTATTGCCAGGGTCTGGGCCAGTGTGGTAGCAGGTGTGGGGAGGTGGAGTGGTGGATAATGTCAGCGACTGTTGCCAGGAACTGGCCTTGGGTTGCAGCAGGTGTGGGGAGGTTGAGTAATGGCCATTGTGTGCATCTATTGTTAGGATTTGGGCGAGGACAGCAGCTGGTGTGGGAGGTGGAATGTTGGCCAAAGTCAGCCTCTATTGACCAGAACTAGGCCAGGGTAGCAGCGGGTGTGGGAAGGTGGAGTTGTGGCCAATGTCAGCGTCTATTGCCAGGAACTGGGCCAGGGTAGTAGGAGGTGTGGGGAGATGGAGTGGTGGCCAAGGTCAGCGACTATTGCCAGGAACTGGGGCAGGGTAGGAGCAGGAGTGGGGAGCCGGAGTGGTGGCCAATGTCAACATCAATTGCCAGGAACTGGGCCAGGGTAGCAGCAGCTGTGGGGGCGGTGGAATGGTGGCCAATGCCGGCGTCTATTGCCAGGGTCTGGGCCAGTGTGGTAGCAGATGTGGTGAGGTGGAGTGGTGGACAATTTCCGCGTCTATTGCCAGAAATTGGGCCAGGTTTGCAGGAAGTGTGGGGAGGTGGAGTGGTGGCCAATGTCAGCGTCTATTGCCAGGAACTGGGCCAGGGTATTAGCAGGAGTGGGGAGGTGGAGTGGTGGCCAATGTCAGTGATCTATTGCCAGGGTCTGGGCCAGGGTGGTAGCAGGTGTGGGAAGGTGGAGTGGTGGCCAATGTCAGGGTCTATTGCCAGGAACTGGAACAGGGGAGAAGCAGGAGTGGGGATGTGGATTGGTGGCCAATGTCAATTTCTATTGCCAGGGTGTAGGCCTGGGTGGTAGCAGGTGTGGGGAGGTGAAGTGGTGGCCAATGTCAGCATCTATTGCCAGAAACTGGGCCAGAGTAGTAAAAGGTGTGGGGAGGTCTAGTGGTGGCCAATATCTTCATCTGTGGCCAGGAACTGGGCCAGCGTAGCAGCAGGTGTTGGAACTGGAATGGTGGATAATGTCAGCGTCTATTGCCAGGGTTTGGGCCTATGTGGTAGCAGGTGTGGGGGGGGAGGGGGTGGAGTGGTGGCCAATGTCAGCATATGTTGCTAGGAACTGGGCCAGGGTAACAGCAGGAGTGGAAGGTTAACTGGTTGCCAATGTCAATGTCTATTGCCAGGGTCTGGGCCAGGGTGGTAGCAGGTGTAGGGAGAAGGTGTGGTGGGCAATGTCAGCGTCTATTGCCAGGAACTTGGTCAGGGTAGGAGCAGGTGTGGGGAGCTGGAGAGGTGGCCAATGTCATCGTCTATTGCCAGGAAGTGGGCCAGGGTAGCAGTAGCTGTGGGGCGGGTGAATGGTGGCCAATGTCTGCGTCTATTGCTAGGGTGGGCCAGTGTGGCAGGAGGTGTGCGGAGGTGGTGTGGTGGACAATTTCTGCGTCTATTGCCAGAAACTGGGCCAGGTTTGCAGGAGGTGTGGGGTGGTGGAGTGGTGGCCAATGTCAGCGTGTACTGCCAGGTACTGGGCCAGGGTAGCAGCAGGTGTGGGGAGGTCGAGTGGTGGTCAATGACAGCATCTGTTGCTAGGAACTGGGCCAGTGTAACAGCAGGAATGGGAAGGTGGAGTGGTGGCCAATGTCAATGTCTATTGCCAGGGTCTGGGCCAGGTTGGTAGCAGGTGTAGGGAGGCGTAGTTGTGGCCAATGTCAGCGTCTATTGCCAGGGTCTGCGGCAGGGTGGTAGCAGGTATGGGTAGGTGGAGTGCTGGCCAATGTCAGCGTCTATGCCAGCTACTGGGCCAGGGGAGAAGCAGGAGTGGGGATGTGGAATGGTGGTCAATGTCAATCTCAATTGGTAGAATCTGGGCCAGGGTGGTAGCAGGTGTGGGGAGGCGTAGTTGTGGCCAATGTCAGCGTCTATTGCCAGGAACTGGGCCAGGGTAGGAGCAGGTTTGGGGAGCTGGCGTGTTGGCCAATGTCAACGTCTGTTGCCAGGAACTGGGCAAGGGTAGCTGCGGCTGTGGGGCGGTGGAGTGGTGTCCGATGTCTGTGTGTATTGCCAGGAACTGGGCCTGCTTATCAGCAGGTGTGGGGAGCTGGAGTGGTGGCCAATGTCAGCGACTATTGCCAGGAACTGGGCCTGGGTAGCAGCAGGTGTGGGGAGGTGGAGCGGAGGCCAATGACAGCGTCTATTGCCAGGAACTGGGCCAGTGTAACAGCAGGTGTGGGAAGGTGGAGTGGTGGTCATTGTCAAAGTCTATTGCCAGGAACTGGGCCGGGGTAGCAGCAGGTGTGGGGAGGTTGAATGGTGGCCAATGTGTGCATCTATTGTCAGGAATTGGGCGAGGGCACCAGCAGGTGTGGGAGGTAATATGTTGGCCAAAGTCAGCCTCTATTGACCTGAACTAGGCCAGGGTAGCAGCAGATGTGGGGAGGTGGAGTGGTGGCCAATGTCAGCGTCTATTGCCAGGGTCTGGGCCAGTGTGGTAGCAGGTGTGGGGCGGTTGAGTGGTGTACAATTTCCGCGTCTATTTCCAGGAACTGGCCCAGGGTTGCAGGAGGTGTTGGGAGGTGGAGTTGTAGCCAATGTCAGCGTCTATTGCCAGGAACTGGGCCAGGGTAGCAGCAGCTGTGGTGTGGTGGAATGGTGGCTAATGTCTGCGTCTATGGCCAGGAACTGGGCCAGAGTAGCAGCAGGTGTGGGGAGCTGGAGTGGTGGATAAAGTCAGCGTCTATTACCAGGGTTTGGGCTACGGTGGTAGCAGGTGTGGGGAGGTTTTGTGTTGGCCAATGTCAGCGATTATTGCCAGGAACTGGGCCAGGGTAGCAGCAGGTGTGGTGAGGTATAGTGGAGGCCAATGACAGCGCCTATTGCCAGGAACTGGGCCAGGGTAACAGCAGGAGTGGGAAGGTGGAGTGGTGGCCAATGTCAAATTCTATTGCCAGGGTCTGGGCCAGGGTGGTAGCAGGTGTGGGGAGGTGGGGTGGTGGCCAATGTCAGCGTCTATTGTCAGGAACTGGTCCAGGTTAGCGGCGGGTGTCGGGAGTTGGAGTGGTAGCCAATGTCAGCGTCAATTGCCAGGAACTGGGCCCGGTTCTGAGCAGGTGTGGGAGCTGGAGAGGTGGCCAATGTCAACGTCTATTGCCAGGAACTAGGCCAGGGCAGCAGCAGCTGTGGGGCGGTGGAATGGCGGCCAATGTCTGCGTCCATTGCCAGGAACTGGGCCAGTGTGGCAGCAGGTGTGGGGAGGTGTAGTTGTGGCCAATATAAGCGTCTAATGCCAGGAACTGGGCCAGGGTAATAGCAGGTGTGGGGAGCTGGAGTGGTGGCCAATGTCAACGTCTATTGCCAGGAGCTGGGCCAGTGTAGCAGCAGCTGTGAGGCGGTGGAATGGTGGCCGATGTCTGCGTCTATTGCCAGGAACTGGGCCTGCGTATAAGCAGTTGTGGGGAGATGGAGTGGTGGCCAATGTTAGCGTCTATTGCCAGTAACTGGGCCAGTGTGGCAGCAGGTGTCGGGAGGTGGAGTGGTGGGCAATGTCTGCATCTATTGCCGGGAACTGGTCCAGGGTAGGAGCAGGTGTGGGGAGCTGGAGTGATGGCAATTGTCAACGTCTATTGCCAGGAACTGGGCCAGGGTAGCAGCAGCTGTGGGGTGGTGGAATGGAGGCCAATGTGTGCGTCTGTTGCCAAGAACTGGCCCAGAGTAGCAGCAGGTGTGGGGAGGTGGAGTGGTGGCCAATGTGTGCATCTATTGTCAGGAATTGGGCGAGGACAGCAGCAGGTGTGGGTAGGTGGAATGTTGGCCATTGTCAGCCTCTATTGACCGGAACTAGGCCAGGGTAGCCGCAGGTGTGGGGAGGTGGAGTGGTGGCCAATGTCAGCGTCCATTGCCAGGAACTGGCCTAGGGTAGCAGCAGGTGTAGGGAGGTGGAGTGGTGGCCAATGTCAGTGTCTATTGCATGGGTCTGGGCCAGTGTGGTAGCAGGTGTGGGAAGGTGGTGTGGTGGACAATGTCAGCGCCTAATGCTGGGAACTATGCCAGGGTAGCAGCAGGAGTGGGGATGTGGAATTGTGGCAAATGTCAGTGTCTATTACCAGGGTTTGGGCCAGGGTGGTAGCAGGTGTGGGGAGATGGAGTGGTGGACAATGTCAGCGTATATTGCCAGGAACTGGGCCAGTGTAGCAGCAGATCTGAGTAGGTGGAGTTGTGGGCAATGTCAGCGTCTATTGGCAGGGTCTGGGCCAGGGTAGCAGCAGGTGTGGGGAGTTGGAATGGTCGCCAATGTCAGCCTTTATTGCCAGGTTCTGGGTCAGGGTGGTAACAGGAGTGGAGAGGTTGAGTGGTGGCCAATGTCAGCGTGTATTTCCAGGAACGTGGCAAGGGCAACAACAGGTGTGGGGATGTGGGTTGGTGGCAAATGTCATCGTCTGCGTTTATTGCCGGGAAAAGTCCCATTCGGCTTTTTGCGGATGATGCTGTAGTATACAAAGAATTTGCAGCATTAGAAAATTGTAGCGAAATGCAGGAAGATGTGCAGCGGATAGGCACTTGGTGCAGGGAGTGGCAACTGACCCTTAATATAGACAAATGTAATGTATTGCGAATACATAGAAAGAGGGGTCCTTTATTGTATGATTATATGATAGCGGGACAAACATTGGTAGCATTTACTTCTGTGAAATATCTGGGAATATGCGTGCGGAACGATTTGAAGTGGAATGATCATATAAAATTAATTGTTGGTAAGGCGGGTACCAGGTTGAGATTCACTGGGAGAGTCCATAGAAAATGTAGTCCATCAACAAAGGAGGTGACTTACAAGACACTCGTTCGACCTATACTTGAGTATTGCTCATCAGTGTGGGATCCGTACCAGATCGGGTTGACGGAGGAGATAGAGAAGATCCAAAGAATAGCGGCGCGTTTCGTCACTGGGTTATTTGGTAACCGTGATAGCATTACGGATATGTTTAACGAACTCAAGTGGCAGACTCTGCAAGAGAGGCGCTCTGCATCATGGTGTAGTTTGCTCGCCAGCTTTCAAGAGGGTGAGTTCCTGGGTGAGGTATCGAATATATTGCTTCCCCTACTTATACCTCCCGAGGAGCTCACGAATGTAAAATTAGAGAGATTAGAGCGCGCACGGAGGCTTTCAGACAGTCGTTCTTCCCTTGAACCATACGCGATTGGAACAGGAAAAAGAGGTCTTGACAGTGGCACGTAAAGTGCCCTCCGCCACACACCGTTGGGTAGCTTGCGGAGTATAAATGTAGATGTAGATGTAGAACTGGTCCAGGGCAACAGCAGGTGTGGGGAGGTGGAGTGGTGGCCAATGTCAGCGTCTATTGCCAGAGTCTGGGCCAGGGCAGCAGCAGGTGTGTGGAGGTGGAGTGGTGGCCAATGCAGTGTCTATTGCAAGGGTCTGGGTTAGGGTGGTAGCAGGGGTGGGTAGGTGGAGTGGTTTACAATGTCAGCGTCTATTGCCAGGAACTGGGCCAGGGCAGCAGCAGGTGTGGGGAGGTGGAGTGGTGGCCAAAGTCAGCGTCTACTGCCAGGAACTGAGCCAGGGTAGCAGCAGGCGTGGGGAGGTAGAGTGGTGGCCAGTGTCAGCACCTATTGCCAGGAACAGGACCAGGGTAGCAGCAGGTGTGGGAAGGTGGAGTGGTGGCCAATGTCAGCGTCTATTGCCAGGGTCTGGGCCAGGGTGGTAGCAGTTGTGGGTAGATGGAGTGGTGGCCAATGTCAGCGTCTATTGCCAGGGACTGGGCCAGGGGAGAAGCAGGAGTGGGGATGTGGTGTGGTGGCCAATGTCAGCGTCCATTGCCAGGAACTGGGCGTGCGTAGCAGCAGGTGCAGGGAGGTGTAGTGGTGGCCAATGTCAGCGTCAATTGCCAGGAACTGGGCTAGAGTAGCAGCAAGTGTGGGGAGGTGGAGTGGTGGCCAATGTCAGTGTCTATTGCAAGGGTCTGGGTCAGGGTGGTAGCAGTTGTGGGGAGGTGGTGTGGTGGCCAATATCAGCGCCTAATGCTGGGAACTATGCCAGGGTAGCAGCAGGAGTGGGGAGGTGGAGTGGTGACCAATGTCAGTGTCAATTACCAGGGTGGTAGCAGTTGTGGGGAGGTGGAGTGGTGGCCAATGTCAGCGTCTATTGCCAGGAACTGGGCTAGGGTACCAGCAGGTTTGCTGAGGTGGAGTAGTGGCCAATGTTAGCGTCTATTGCCAGGGTCTGGGCCAGGGTGGTAGCAGGTGTGCGTAGGTGGAGTGGTGGTCAATGTCAGAGTCTATTGCGAGGAACTGGGCCAGGGCAGCTGCTGGTGTGGGGACGTGCATTGATGGCCAGTGTCAGCGTCCATTGCCAGAGTCTGGGCCAGGGTAGCAGCGGGTGTGGGGAGGTGGAGTGGTGGTCAATGTCAGCGTCTATTGCGAGGATCTGGCCCAGGGTAGCAGCAGGTGTGGGGAGTTGGAGTGGTCGCCCTTGTCAGTCTTTATTGCCAGGTTCTGGGCCAGGGTGGTAGCAGGAGTGGAGAGGTGGAGTGGTGGCCAATGTCAGCGTCTACTGCCAGGATCGCGGCAGGGACAACAGCAGGTGTGGGGATGTGGAGTGGTGGCAAATGTCATCGTCAATTGCCAGGAACTGGTCCAGGATAGCATCAGGTGTGGGAGGTGGAGTGGTGGCCAATGTCCGCGTCTATTGCCTGGAACTGGGTCAGGGTAGAAGCAGGTGTTAGCAGGTGTTGTGGGAGCCAATGTCAGCGTCTGTTGCCAGGTTCTTGGCCAGGGTGGTAGCGGGTGTGGGTTGGTGGAGTGGTGGCAAATGTCAACGTCCACGTCTATTGCGAGGAAAAGTCCCATTCCGCTTTTTGCGGATGATGCTGTAGTATACAAAGAATTTGCAGCATTAGAAAATTGTAGCGAAATGCAGGAAGATGTGTAGCGGATAGGCACTTGGTGCAGGGAGTGGCAACTGACCCTTAACATAGACAAATGTAATGTATTGCGAATACGTAGAAAGAAGGGTCCTTTATTGTATGATTATATGATAGCGGGACAAACATTGGTGGCATTTACTTCTGTAAAATATCTGGGAGTATGCGTGCGGAACGATTTGAAGTGGAATGATCATATAAAATTGGTGGAAGGCGGGTACCATGTTGAGATTCATTGGGAGAGTCCTTAGAAAATGTAGTCCATCAACAAAGGAGGTGGCTTACAAGACACTCGTTCGACCTATACTTGAGTATTGCTCATCAGTGTGGGATCCGTACCAGATCGGGTTGACGGAGGAGATAGAGAAGATCCAAAGAAGAGCGGCGCGTTTCGTCACAGGGTTATTTGGTAACTGTGATAGCCTTACGGAGATGTTTAACGAACCCAAGTGGCAGACTCTGCAAGTGAGGCGCTCTGCATCGAGGGTAGCTTGTTCGCCAGCTTTCAAGAGGGTGCGTTCCTGGATGAGGTATCGAATATATTGCTTCCCCCTACTTATACCTCCCGAGGAGATCACGAATGTAAAATTAGAGAGATTAGAGTGCGCACGGAGGCTTTCAGACAGTCGTTCTTCCCGCGAACCATACGCGATTGGAACAGGAAAAAGAGGTCTTGACAGTGGCACATAAAGTGCCCTCCGCCACACACCGTTGGGTGGCTTGCGGAGTATAAATGTAGATGTAGATGTAGAACTGGTCCAGGGTAGCAGCAGGTGTGGGGAGGTGGCGCAGTGGTCGGTATGAGTTTCTATTTGTAATGATCTGGACCAGGGTGGCAGGAGGTGTGGGGAGGTGGAAGGGTGGTCAATGCGAGTGTCTATTGCCAGGACCTGCGCCAGGGTAGAAGAATAGCCCCCAGTCCTCTATAATACGTTGACATTAGGCGTGTTACACGCCCTTGGAGAAATCGGCATAGGTCCGTTACTGTTGAATAGCGACGCAATTTCTGTTTAAATCGTCAATGTGAGGGTGTGAGTGCTACAGTAAACTGGCAGTGGTGCATTGGAAAGAAGTTACAGGTCTGCTATGTAGTGTTCCATACGTTGACTGTAGGCAGTTTGCTCGCCGTTGGATGAGACGGCATGGGTCCTTTACTATTGAATATCGATACAATATGTGTGTTAAATAAGCAATGTAATGTTGTGAGGGTTACAGGGAGCAGGCAATGGTGCATTAGAATGAAGCTACAAGACACCGAGGTAGTGTTCTATACGTTGTCTGTAGGCGCGTTAGTCGCCTTTGGTGATGTCGGCGTAAGTCCATTAATAATGAATAGCGACGCAGTTTCTGTGTTATATCGTCAATGTAAGGGTGGGAGGGTTACAGCAGCCTGGCAGTTGTTCATCGGAATTATGCTACAGGACTCCAATGTAGTGTTCCATACGCTGACTGTAGGCTCCTTACTCGCCCTAGTAGAAGTCGTCGGCATGGATCCTTTACTATTGAATATCGACGCAGTTTCTGTGTTAAATCGTCAATGTAAGGGTGTGAGTTTAACAGTAAACTGGCTGTTGTGCATCAGAAAGAAGCTGAAGGACTCTATATAGTGTTCGACTCTCTGACTGTAGGTGCGTTACTCGCCTCTGGAGAAGTTGGCATCGGTCCTTAACTATCGCATATCGACGCAATTTCTGTGTTAAATTTGTAATGTTGCGACGGTAACAAAAAACTGGCAGTGGTGCATCAGGAAGAAGCTACAGGACACCAATGCAGTGTTCCATACGCTGACTGTAGGCGCGTTACTCGCCCTTGGTGAAGGCAGCATAGGTCCTTTACTAGTGAATAGCGACGCAATTTCTGTGTTTAATTGTCAATGTAAGGGTGTGAGGGTTACAGTAAACTGGCAGGTGTGCATCGGAAAGAAGCTACAGGACTCCCAGGCAGTGTACCATACATCGAATGTAGTGGCGTACCTGGGTCTTGGAGAAGTCGGCATGGGTCCTTTACTATTGAATAGAGACGCTATGTCTGTGTTAAATCATCAGTGTAAGGGTGTGAGTGTTATATTAAACCTGCGGTGGTGGATCGGAAACAAGTTACAATACTCCCAGGTAGCATTCCAAACGTTGATTGAAGCCGCGTTACTCACCCTTGGAGACGTCAGCATTGGTTCTTTACTATAGAATAGCGTCACAATTTCTGTGTTAAATCGTCAATGTAAGGGAGTGAGGGTTACAGTAAACTGGCAGTGGTGCACTGGAAACTAGCTACAGGTCTCCCAGTTTGTGTGCAATACGTTGACTGTAGTGGCGTTTGTGGCTCCTGGAGAAGTCGTCATGGGTCCTTTACTATTCAATAGCGACGAAATTTCTGTGTTAAATCGTCAGTGTAAGAGGGAGAGTTTTACAGTAATCTGGAAGTAGTGCATCGGAAAGAAGCTGAAGGACTGCTAGGTAGAGTTCCTAACGTTGACTGGAGGCCCGTCACTCGCCAGTGATGATGTCCGCATGCGTACTTTACTGTTGAATAGCGACGCAATTTCTGTGTTAAATAGTGAATGTAATTGTGTGAGGGTTACAGTAAACTTGCAGTGGTGCATCGGAAAAAAGCTACAGTACTCCCAGGTAGTGATTCATACGTTTACTAAGGCACCTTACTCCCCCTTGACGATATCGGCCTGGGTCATTTAATAATGAATAGCGACGCAATTTCTGTCATAAATCGTGAATGTAAGGGCGTGAGCGTTACCGTAAACTGTCAGTGGTGCATCGGAAAGAAGCTACAGGACTGCCATACGTTGACTGTAGGCGCGTTACCCACCCTTGAATATATCGGCATGGGTCCTTTACTGTTGAATAGCGACGCAGTTTTTGTTATAAATTGTCAATGTTAGTGTGTGAGGGCTACAGTAAAGTTGCAGTGGTGCATCGGAAAGAAGCTACACGTCTGCTAATTAGTGTACCGTAAGTTAACTGAAGGTGCGTTACTCTTCCTAGGAGATGTTGGCACGGGCCCTTTACTGTTGAGTAGCGACCCACTTTCTGTGTTTATGTCAATGTCAGGGCGTGAGGGTTGCAGTAGACTGGCACTGGTGCATCGGAATGTAGCTTCAGGATTTCAGGTAGTGTTCCATACGTTGACTGTTTGTGCATTTTTGGCACTTGAGGAAGTCGGCTTCAGTCATTTACTATTCAATATGGACGCAATTATTGTGTTAAATCGTCAATGTAAGGTTGTGAGAGTTACAGTAAACTGGCAGCGTTACATTGGAAAGAAGCTACAGTATCCCAGGTAGTGCTCCATATGTTGACTGCAGGCGCGTTACTCGCACTTGAATATTTTGGCACGGGTCATTTACTATTTAATAGCTACGCAATTTTTTTTGTTAAATCGTCAATGTAAAGGTGTGACTGTTACAGTAAACTGGCAGTGTTGCATCGGAAAGATGCTACAGGCCTGCCAGGTAGTGTTCCATACGTTGACTGTAGGTGCATTACTCGCCCTTGGAGATGTCGGCATTAGTTGTTAGGGGAGATTTATGAAAATGAATTTCCTACCAGTGTTGCTCTTGTAGCGTGTAAGTTAAAAGTATTTCTGCCAATTTATACACGAAGGATACTATGTTGTACCTCAAAATCTACATTGCACCTCAAGAATTATATTGTACCTCAAGAACTATATTGTATTTGTGTTAACTGAAAAACAGAAGAAAATAAAATTCATCATCATATGTCTTTTTTGTTGTTGTTATTTACAAAAGCCCTATTCCCTATTGCATTATGTATGTACAGGGTGTTTCAAAAATGACCGGTATATTTGAAACGGTAATAAAAACTAAACGAGCAGCGATAGAAATACACCGTTTGTTGCAATATGCTTGGGACAACAGTACATTTTCAGGCAGACAAACTTTCGAAATTACAGTAGTTACAATTGTCAACAACAGATGGTGCTGCGGTCTGGGAAACTCTATAGTACGATATTTTCCACATATCCACCATGCGTAGCAATAATATGGCGTAGTCTCTGAATGAAATTACCCGAAACCTTTGACAACGTGTCTGGCGGAATGGCTTCACATGCAGATGAGATGTACTGCTTCAGCTGTTCAATTGTTTCTGGATTCTGGCGGTACACCTGGTCTTTCAAGTGTCCCCACAGAAAGAAGTCACAGGGGTTCATGTCTGGCGAATAGGGAGGCCAATCCACGCCGCCTCCTGTATGTTTCGGACAGACCAAAGCAATCACACGATCATCGAAATATTCATTCAGGAAATTAAAGACGTCGGCCGTGCGATGTGGCCGGGTACCATCTTGCATAAACCACGAGGTGTTCGCAGTGTCGTCTAAGGCAGTTTGTACCGCCACAAATTCACGAAGAATGTCCAGATAGCGTGATGCAGTAATCATTTCGGATCTGAAAAATGGGCCAATGATTCCTTTGGAAGAAATGGCGGCCCAGACCAGTACTTTTTGAGGATGCAGGGACGATGGGACTGCAACATGGGGCTTTTCGGTTCCCCATATGCGCCAGTTCTGTTTATTGACGAAGCCGTCCAGGTAAAAATAAGCTTCGTCAGTAAACCAAATGCTGCTCACATGCATATCGCCGTCATCAATCCTGTGCACTATATCGTTAGCGAATGTCTCTCGTGCAGCAATGGTAGCGGCGCTGAGAGGTTGCCGCGTTTGATTTTTGTATGGATAGAGGTGTAAACTCTGGCGCATGAGACGATACGTGGACGTTGGCGTCATTTGGACCGCAGCTGCAACACGGCGAACGGAAACCCGAGGCCGCTGTTGGATCACCTGCTGCACTAGCTGCGCGTTGCCCTCTGTGGTTGCCGTACGCAGTCGTCCTACCATTCCAGCACGTTCATCCGTCACGTTCCCAGTCCGTTGAAATTTTTCAAACAGATCCTTTATTGTATCGCTTTTCATTCCTTTGGTTACATTAAACCTCCGTTGAAAACTTCGTCTTGTTGCAACAACACTGTGTTCTAGGCGGTGGAATTTCAACACCAGAAAAATCCTCTGTTCTAAGGAATAAACCATGTTGTCCACAGCACACTTGCACATTGTGAACAGCACACGCTTACAGCAGAAAGACGACGTACAGAATGGCGCACCCACAGACTGCATTGTCTTCTATATCTTTCACATCACTTACAGCACCATCTGTTGTTGAAAATTGTAACTACTGTAATTTCGAAAGTTTGTCCACCTGAAAATGTACTGTTGTCCCAAGCATATTGCAACAAACGGTGTATTTCTATCGCTGCTCATTTAGTTTTTATTGCCGTTTCAAATATACCGGTCATTTTTGAAACACCCTGTATATATAGGCTGTACAGGTTATAATGAAATTAGTTTTGCTCAAGATGAGTGCTATTAAGGAGATGAAGTTGAAGATGGAAGATAACAAAATATATAGAATGGTTGCATGGAATTAAGCCTATCCTGCAGCACAAATTGTGTTATGGGAGCAGGAGGCATGTGACCGTGTCTGCTTCCAAAGATATATAGCAGACTTTTCCAAAATTATATCTCCCGTGCTTGAAGAAAACCGCAGACATAGCCTGTGGTTAAAACTGTACACTGTCAAAGTGGGAAAAGGGTTGGAAAAAACAACACAGAGGTTGTGAGGTAAAAATTCATCCAGTGGAATTATGTGCTAACTACTGTGGGCCATTGAACATCAATGATCCAGTTTACTTCATATATAAACATTTGCCAGTCATCTAGTCACTAAGAACACTAGCTTGACACAATTCCCATAACAGTCTTCGATGGGAGTTTCCAGAGCAAGCCTTATCTGTTATGTTTTGATAATGATTATATTTCTGGAAATGTACCAAGTTCTCTCTGCAGCCTATAGAAGCTTGTAATAGGAATTGTGAAATGCCCTGTATATAGGGCAATCTGTAGATTTTATGTTTTGCTTGTGATGATGAGTCTGAAACCACTTGAATTTCAAATAGTCATTACAGTGAATAGTTTAATTGCAGTACTGCAACTATTAACAGCAGTACACTAGATTACGAACAAATATTGTCTTATCGACTCTATATTCTTAAAATCATTTTTCACAAATAACTGTATTATAAGACAGACATAATTTCAATACCTCTTCATCTTGGGTTAAGGCAATGACTAAAACAAAAAAAGTGACATTGTAAAACACCATACAACTATCACAATGTGTCTATAATAAAATCACCTGAAAATTGTGCAGCTTGTCTTGCACAGAGATATTTTGTTGTAAAATTACCACAAGGAGCTAAGTGCACATTAATAAAACAAACTTATAACAGCACTTTGTGGTCACCTTACAACAGATTGCATTTGTGTAAAATGTATGTGACAATACTTAAAATGAGCCAACAGTAAGAATGGTGTGATGTTTCTGACCAAAAGAACCACAATGCCATTTATTTATTTATATAAATAACTATTTTGGTTAAATATTCATAGTTAATTGACATCTGTAATACAATGAGCAACTTGTTTGTATGCAATGTGTATATTGAAATAAGAAACTGGAGTAAGTGATGAGATTACTTTACTTGGTACATAACTATATTGCCTGCATACTGATTTAAAATACATTGCAGTACCAGTATCATTTGAAACTACCACAGCTTTTCTGCAGCAGAACTATTGCAAGTCGGAGCAGCAGTACTGTTGTAAAACAGAAGCAGAGAATGATGTTTAAATAACAAATACTTACATAAACAGCGTTCTTCTCTTAAACATATTATGAGCTATGAGCAATAAAACAAGAATCAACAAGAATCAGTAGAACTTCAGAAGAGGGACACATTTCAATACTATATGAAGTATCACACACACACACACACACACACACACACACACACACAGAGAGAGAGAGAGAGAGAGAGAGAGAGCCAATTCGACAGCTCTTGCTGCATGGCTCACAACATGTCAGGATTTTCACATCCTCCACACAATGTTCTGTCCTCATTTTCGTTTTGGTATTCTCCTGACATATGGCACTGACAAAATTACTTTGATCTACCAACCAAGAATGTCCAGCCTGGTGCAAACATCTTTTGTTGTCATAGATAATTTTAAAGACCAATCAAAACATTTATCACAACCATTCTACCAACCACCTGCCCGAAGTACGTCGAGCAAGTATGACACACTGAGTACAGTGAACTGTGCCGAGAGAGGTGCTCCATGGCAGAGTTAAATGTGTGTTCATCATTTTTATATGCATCAACAACACCCTAAGAACAGAACTGATACTAAATACCAAATTAATCAAAACAAATCACAAATAGAAATGAATAAATGTTAAACAGGCAATTATACACAACAACAAGGAACAGCTAAGAGTAATTACAACAAACAGCATCATCATTTAACACATAAACAGTAAGCAAATAATTATAAAATACAACTGCTATGTAATTATGTAACACATATCAGGGATGGTTATTTATATCTCACAGAACAATTGTAAGTTATGAAGTACATAGTCCAGTAGATGCATAGTCATTGACAATGTAAAAAGGGCTAAAGGAACTGAACTTTTATTCTTGTCTTACATGTGTGTTGCTAATAAAATTATAATGATCTATGTTTAACTCATTACAATTATTTATGTGGAAGACAAGTGTCAGTTGTTACACAAAGCTGTATCATTCTACTTTTTGAACAATGGATTATGAAATAATTACATACTACATAACAGAAAGTGTAACTGTGATCATAAAATATTGTCATGACTACAGAATAAAAGCAGTTACAATAAACAAGTTGGTGGTGCTGAACATACAAAAGAAGAATTAAACGGGATTAAAAATAAATGAATTTTATAGTTCTTGCATGTATTGGCAACAAACTGAAAGCAAGGTGTGTTGAATTTGCTACACATCTTGACAATAATAGAACAATTGCCAAAGCTTACATAAAGTTATAATAGATGAAACAGTGGGTAACTGATTAAAAAATTACATGGAATACAAGAAGGTAAAATTTACAAAAAAGAAGTTATACGTACATAACAGAGAATTGCAAGATATATGAAAGTACATAAAAAATGCACAGTTAATGTTACACTATTTTTTGCATTTATGCCTTTATTGGCATATGTAGAACTTAATTATCAACTGGGTGACTAAATGAAGAAAGCACTTACTGAAATAACTGCAGCATCTCTGCATTTGAGCAGACTTTTTACACAGTTCATACCACTTAAATGCTACATATAATACTTTAAATATCCACTGTTCAGGTCATGTAGTACCAATATAAACACGTAACTTGTTTTCCATTGTTTAAAGGGAATTTTGGATTTACTATTATTTATATTTACATAATTGACAAAAAAGAAAAATAAATGAAAAAAAATTATCTGTAAATGAGAGGTGGAGGACGTATCTTGGCAACTTGAGAACTGCTGGTCATTAAACTGTCAGTGTCCTTAAGTTGCTCATTCTAATATGTCTCACTGGCTGGCTCATAAAACAGTGGGAAGGGGCTTCCACATTTGAGGTGCTGGCCTACTGCTTCCATCTTAAACTATATTTCTTCTTAGCTGGCTGCCTGCAAGTCGCACAAAAGTAACAGTCAGCTAGTACTTAAGATTGCATTCACCCGAACACTCACCGTGATGCTACGATGTGCCGTGAATAAATACAGAGGGGATATGCCACAGTGTGTACATGGTGACAACCATGAACTATTCTTTGTATATTTGTGTCGCCTCTGGCCCTCTAGTCTACTATAGGGTACCTAGGAAGTTGTTTTCTTGGATAGCAAGACAAAAATTAAAGCAAATCTTGTTAATGGAGTTTATTACAGTAAATTAAATAGACAATACTTAACTTTCCATATTTACAGCAATGGGTCATTGTAGGTACATGGTGAAAGACCCCAGATATGTCAAAGTTAAAACTTATTTATTAACAAAAAAAAGCCAAAAAAAGAACCATCAACTATAATCATCAGCAAAGACATTAATTATGAATGCACGGTAAGGTGCAGACAAATGAAAAAGAAAGCAGCATTCATTTTTCTTTGTACATGATTTTGTTTCACTCTCTCATATGTAGAAGGATGGTTCAGATATATTGCTCAAATTATGAAGTATTATGAGTGTTGTGTATTATATGTGAGTCTAATAAGAGAATACTTAATAACAGTATTAAGTATTATTATTGAAAAGAAGTGGAGCCAAGTAAGGAGGATTTTCTTCATTTTTTGACATGCACTAGTGTCCTTGAATTCGGCTGCCTGCATCCACAATTGTAATATAAGAGAGGAAGATAAATAGGCTAAATTCACACCTGCAGAACATTTCTAATAATGCAATTGTACTATACTTTAAATACATTTTTTTTCAATTTTTTCCCCAGTCAGGAATCGAACCCAGGTCCCTTAGGAAAGCGGTCCATCATGCCAGGACCTGCGCCGGTAGGCAGCAGGTGCAAGGAGGTTGCGTGGTTGCCGATGTTAGCGTTTGTCACCAGCACCTGGGCCAGGGTGGCAGCAGGCGTGAGGAGGTTGCGTGGTTGCCAATGTGTGTCATCTAGCGCCAGATCCTTGGCCGGGGTGGCAGAAGGCGGGAGGAGGTGACACTGTGACCGATCTGAGTGTTTACTGCCTGGACCTGGGCCTGAGTGAAAGCAGGTGTGAGGAGGTGGTGTGGTGGCAGATGCGAGTGTCAATTGCCAGGGCCTGGGACAGGGTGGCAGCATTCGCGAGGAGGTGGCACAGTGGTTGATTTGATCGTCTCTTGCTATTACCTGGGCCAGGGTGGCAGCAGTCATGATTAGGTGGAGTGGTGGCTGATGTAAGTGTCTATTGCCAGGACCTGTGTCAGGGTGGCAGCAGGCGCAAGGAGGTTGTATGTTGGCCAATGTGAGCATCTATTGCCCGGACCTGGGCGACAGAAGCAGCGGGTGTGGGGTGGTAGCTTCGTGGCAGATGTGAGCATCTGTTGCCAGGGCGTGATCGAGGGTGGCAGCTGGTGTAGGGAGGTAAAGCAGTGGCCAATGTGAGCATCTATTGCCAGGACCTGGTCCAGGGTAGCAACAGGCACAAGGTGGTGGAGTGGTGGCTGATGTGAGTGTGTATAACCAGGACCTAGGCCTGGATGGAAGCAGGTGTGGGGAGGTGGCATGGTGGCAGATGTGAGCGTAAATTTCCACAGCCTCGGCCAGGGTGGCAGCAGGTGTGGTGAGTTGGAGCGGTGGTCAATGTCAGCATCTATTGCCAGAACCTGTGTCAGGGTAGCAGAAGGCAAAAGGAGGTGGAGCAGTGGCTGATGTGAGAGTCTATTGCCAGGACCTGGGCCAGGGTGGCAGCAGGTGTGTTGAGGTGCAGTGGTGACAAATGTCAGCGTCTATTACAAGGACCTGGACGAGGGTAGCAGAAAGTGCGAGGAGGTGGAGCGGTACCTGATACGAGTGTCTATTGCCAGGACCTGGGCCAGGGAGGCAGCCTTCACTAGCAGGTGGAGCAGTGGCCAATGTCAGCGTCTATTGCAAGGACCTCGGCAGGGTGGCAGCAGTTGTGTGGAGGTGGCATGGGTGCTGATATGAGTGTCTATTGCCAGGACTCGGGGCCAGGCTGGCAACAGGCAAGACGAGGTGGAGCAGTGGCTGATGTGAGCATCTACGGCCAGGATCTGGGCCAGGGTGGCAGCAGGAGTGACGAGGTAGAGTGGAGGCCGATGTCAGCGTCTATCGCCAGCTCCTGGGCCAGGGAGGCAGCAGGTGTGAAGAGGTGGCACCGTGGCCCTATTGAGCATTTATTGCCAGGACGTGGGCCAGGGTGGCAGCAGGTCCGAGGAGGTTGCGTGATTGCCGATGTGTGTGTCTACTGCCAAGTCCTTGACCAGTGTGGCAGCAGGAGCAAGGAGGTGGCACAGTGCTGATGTGATTTTCTATTGCCATGACTTGGGCCTGGGTGGCAGCAGGTGGGAGGATGTGGCCCGGTTGCCCATGTGAGCATCTAATGCCAGGACCTAGTGGAGGGTGAAGCAGGAGCAAGGAGGTGGCACAGTGGTTGGAATCATCTATTGCCAGAACCTGGGCCAGGGTGGCGGCAGGCGCGAAGAGGTGGAGTGCTGGTTGATGTGAGCATCTTTTGTCAGGACCGGGGCCATGGTGGAATCAGGCATGAAGAATTGGAGTGGAGGCCAATTTGAGCGTCTATTGCCAGGACATGGGGCAGGGCGGCTAAAGGTGAGAGGAGGTGGAGTGGTGGCTGATGTGAGTGTCTACCGCCAGGACTCGGGGCCAGGTTGGCAATAGGTGCGACTAGGTGGAGTGGTGGCTAATGTGAGCGTCTACTGCTAGGATCATTGCCAGGGTTGCAGCAGGAGTGAGGAGGTAGTGGAGGCCAATGTGAGTGTCTGTTGCCAGGGCCTGGGACAGTGAGGTTGGAGGGGTGATGTGATGGATCGTTGGCCGATGTGAGTGTTTATTCCCAGGACCTGGTCCAGGATGGCAGCAGGTGTGGGGAGGTTGTGTGATGGCAGATATGAGCGACCATTGCCAGGGTCTGGGCCAGGGGTCTGCAGGTGTGGGGAGGTGCAGCAGTGGCGAATGAGAGCATCTATTGCCAGGCCCTGGGACAAGGTGGCAGCAGGTGTGAAGAGGTGGCGCGGTGGCCAATGTGAACATCTACTGAGAGGAATTGGGTTATTGTGGCAGCCGGCACGAGCAGGTGAAGCAGTGGGCAATGTGAGTGTCTATTGTGAGGACCTGGCTGGGTTTCAGCATTTGTGTGCAGGTGACAAGGTGGCTTATATTAGCGTCTATTGCCAGGACTCATGGCTAGGTTTGCAGCGGGCATGACAAGGAGGAGCATTTCCTGATGTTAGCGTCTACTGCAAAGACCTGGGGCAGTGTGGCACCAGTGGCGATGAGCTGGAGCAGTGGCCGATGTGAGTGTTTATTGCCAGGACCTGGACCGCGGTGGCAGGAGGTGTGAGGAGGTTGCATAGTTGCAGATGTGTGTTTCTATCGCCAGGTCCTTGACCAATGTGGCAGCAGGAGCAAGGAGGTGGTACAGTGGCCGACGTGATTTTCTATTGCCACGACCTGGCCCACGGTGTCAGCTGGACGGAGGAGGTGGTGCGGTGGCCAAGATTAGCGTCTATTGGCAGTATTCGGGCCAGTGTGGCAGCAGGTACGAGGAGGTGAAGCAGAGGCCGACGTGAGCCTCTATTGCCAGGACACGAGCAATGGTGGCAGCAGGGTCGAGGAGGTGGAGCGGTGGCTCGTGTGCATCTATCTAATGTGAGGACCTGGGCCAGGGTGGAAGCAGGCACGAAGAGCTGGAGGACAATTTGAGCGTCTATTGCCAGGACATGGGCCAGGGCAGCAGCAGGTGAGAGGACGTGGAACGGTGGTTGATTTAAGTGTTTACTGCCAAGTCTTGGGCTAGGACAACAGCATTTGTGAGGATGTGGTGCTGTGTCCGATGTGAACGTCTCTTGCCATTACCTGGGCCAGGGTGGCAGCAGTCATGATTAGGTGGAGTTGTGGCTGATGTGAGCGTCTATCGCCAGGTCTTGGGCCAGGTTGGCAGCAGGTGTGGGGATGTGGCATGGTTGAAAGTGTGAGCATCAATTGTCAGGGCCTGGGCCTGTGTAGCACAAGGTGTGGTGAAATGGAGCACTGGCCAAAGTGAGCGTCTATTGCCACGACCTGGGCCAGGTTGGCAACAGGTGGGAGTATGTGGCCCTGTTGCCGACATCAGCATCTAATGCCAGGACCTAGTCCAGGAAGGCAGCAGGAACGAGGAGGTGAAGCGTAGCTGATATGTGTGTCTATTGCCGGGACCTGGGCCAGGGTGGAAGCAGGAGCTAGAAGGTGGCACAGTGGTTGGATTCATCTTCTATTGCCAGGAAGTGGGCCAGGTTGGCAGCAGGCACAAAGAGGTGGAGTGGTGGTTGATGCGAGAACCTTTTGTCAGGATCTGGGCCACAATGGAATCAGGCACGAAGAAATGGAGTGGAGGCCAAGTTGAGCGTCTATTGCCAGGACATGGGGCAGGGTGGCAGCAGGAGCAAGGAGATGGCACAGAGGCCGATTCGAGTTTCTATTGCCATGACCTGGGCCAGGGTGGCACCCTCCACTAGCAGGTGAAGCAGCGGCCAATGTCAGCATCTATTGCGAGGACCTCGGCATGGTGGGATCAGTTGTGTGGAGGTGGCACAGGTGCCGATGTGAGCGTCTATTGCTAGGACTCGGGGCCAGGTTGGCAATAGGTGCGACGAGGTGGAGCGGTGGCTAATGTGAAAGTCTACTGCCAGGATCTGGACCAGGGTGGCAGCAGGAAAGAGGAGGTATAGTGGAGGCCGATGCGAGTGTCTATATTCAGTGCCTTGGCCAGTGAGGTAGGAGGGGCGATGCAGTGGATCGTTGGCCGATGTGAGTGTTTTTTCCCAGCAATTGGGTCAGGGTCACCTGAACCTGCTTTCAAGACACTATCCATTCCGTTCAACTGCTCTTCCAAGTCTTTTGCTGTCTCTGATAGAATTAAAATGTCATCGGCGAACCTCAAAGTTTTTATTTCTTCTCCATGGATTTTAATTCCTACTCCGAATTTTCTGTTGTTTACTTTACTGCTTGCTCAATATACAGATTGAATAACATCAAGGAGAGGCTACAACCCTGTCTCACTCCCTTTCCAACCGCTGCTTCCCTTTCATGTCCCTCGACTCTTATAACTGCCATCTGGTTTCTGTACAAACTGTAAATAGCCTTTCGCTCCCTGTATTTTACCCCTGCCACCTTTCGAATTTGAAAGAGAGTATTCCAATCAACATTGTCAAACGCTTTCTCTAAGTCTACAAATGCTAGAAATGTAGGATTGCCTTTCCTTAATCTTTCTTCTAAGATAAGTCATAGGGTCAGTAATGCCTCACGTGTTCCAATATTTCTATGGAATCCAAACTGATCTTCCCCAAGGTTGGCCTCTACTAGTTTTTCCATTCGTCTGTTAGTATTTTGCAGCTCTGGTTTATTAAACTGATTGTTTTGTAATTTTCACATCTGTCAACACCCGCTTTCTTTGAGATAGGAATTATTATATTCTTCTTGAAGTCTGAGGGTATTTCGTCTGTCTCATATATCTTGCTCACCAGATGGTAGAGTTTTGTCAGGACTGGTTCTCCCAAGGCCGTCAGTAGTTCTAAAGGAATGTTGTCTACTCCCGGGGCCTTGTTTCGACTCAGGTCTTTCAGTGCTCTGTCAAACCCTCCACGCAGTATTGTATCTCCCATTTCGTCTTCATCTACATTCTCTTCCATTTCCATAATATTGTACTCAAGTATGTCGCTCTTGTATAGACCCTCTATATACTCCTTCCACCTTTCTGCTTTCTCTTCTTTGCTTAGGACAGGGTTTCCATCTGAGCTCTTGATATTCATATAAGTGGTTCTTTTTTCTCCAAAGGTCTCTTTAAATTTCCTGTAGGCAGTATCTATCTTACCCCTAGTGAGATAAGCCTCTACATCCTTACATTTGTCCTGTAGCCATCCCTGCTTAGCCATTTTGCACTTCCTGTTAATCTCATTTTTGAGACGTTTGTATTCCTTTTTGCCTGATCCATTTACTGCATTTTTATATTTTCTCCTTTCATCAATTAAATTTAATATTTCTTCTGTTACCCAAGGATTTCTATTAGCCCTCGTCTTTTTACCTACTTGATCCTCTGCTGCCTTCACTACTTCATCCCTCAGAGCTACCCATTCTTCTTCTACCATATTTTTTTCCCTCATTTCTGGCAATTGTTCCCTTATGCTCTCCCTGAAACTCTGT
Source organism: Schistocerca piceifrons (assembly GCF_021461385.2). Classification (NCBI taxonomy): domain Eukaryota; kingdom Metazoa; phylum Arthropoda; class Insecta; order Orthoptera; family Acrididae; genus Schistocerca; species Schistocerca piceifrons. Next base: position 34,092,277 of record NC_060140.1, read on the forward strand.
ACAACCTCTGGTTTTATCAGCTTGTCCAGGTCCCATCTCCTTAAATTCCCACCTTTTTGCAGTTTCTTCAGTTTTAATCTACAGCTCATAACCTATAGATTGTGGTCAGAGTCAACATCTGGCCCTGGAAATGTCTTACAATTTAATACCTGGTTCCTAAATCTCTGTCTTACCATTATATAATATATCTGACACCTTCTAGGATTTCCAGGATTCTTCCATGTGTACAACCTTCTTTTATGATTCTTGAAACAATGATTAAGTTATGCTCTGTGCAAAATTCTACCAAACGGGTTCCTCTTTCATTTTTTTCCCCCAATCCATATTAACCTACTATGTTTCTTTCTCTCCCTTTTCCTACACTCGAATTCCAGTCACCCATGACTATTAAATTTTTGTCTCCCTTCACTACCTGAATAATTTCTTTTATTTCATCACACATTTCATCAATTTCTTCATCATCTGCAGAGTTAGTTGGCATATAAACTTGTACTACTGTAGTAGGTGTGGGTTTCGTGTCTATCTTGGCCACAATAATGCGTTCACTATGCTGTTTGTGGTAGCTTACCCGCACTCCTATTTTTTTATTCATTGTTAAACCTACTCTTCAATACCCCTATTTGATTCTGTATTTATAACCCTGTATTCACCTGACCAAAAGTCTTGTTCCTCCTGTCACCAAACTTCACTAATTCCCACTATATGTAACTTTAACCTATCCATTTCCCTTTTTAAGTTTTCTAACCTACCCGCCTGATTAACGGATCTGACATTCCGCGCTCCGATCTGCAGAACGCCAGTTTTCTTTCTCCTGATAATGCCGTCCTCTTGAGTAGTCCCTGCTCGGAGATCTGAATGGGGGACTATTTTACCTCTGGAATATTTTACCCAAGAGGACGCCATCATCATTTAACCATACAGTAAAGCTGCATGTCCTCGGGAAAAATTATGGCCGTAGTTTCCCCTTGCTTTCAGCCGTTCGCAGTACCAGCACAGCAAGGCCGTTTTGGTTAATGTTGCAAGGCCAGGTCAGTCAATCATCCAGACTGTTGCCCCTGCAACTAGTTGAAAGGCTGCTGCCCCTCTTCAGGAACCACACGTTTGTCTGGCCTCTCAACAGATACCCCTCCGTTGTGGTTGCACCTACGGTACAGGCATCTGTATCGCTGAGGCATGGCAAGGTCGATGGTTCATGGGGGGGGGCCTAATAACTACAAGTGATAATTTACAATAACTGCAAGTTATAATTTAGAAAGTATACTAGCTAACAACAGAGTAATGATGCAAATGACTAGTCACTGGTGCCAGGCTAGTCACCTGTACAAAACACTGACAAAAAAAGGAAAATATGTTTTTAATCTGTAGGTAACCCAAAATGAAAATAAAGCAATAAAACTACTCGGTCCATTCATAGACCGAAACTCTTTTGGAAGTCATACTAAATATCAGTGCAGAAAACTAGCTCAGGTACTTCCTTAATCGTATAAATTAAGGAACAGTATGAGTAATTACTTGTTACTCCACTCATATTTTGCTTTCTTCCATTCCCATCTGTAGTACTGAATACTGGTCTGGGGCCCTTCACCGAGAGTGAAATGTATTTTCAAATGGCAGAAGAAGACAATCAAATGTTTAGTAGGATAACCACATATCCTGGAGGTATCACACTGATCTGCCAAAACATTATGACCACCTACCTAGTAGCCGGTTTGTCCATCTTTGGCAGGGATAGCAGCAGTGACGCACTGTGGCACGGAAGCAGTGAGGCTTCAGTAGGTCGCTGGAGGGTGTTGGCACCACAGTGTTTGATTGGATTCAGATCTGGTGAGTTAGGGGGCCAGCACATCAACTGGAACTCGTCACTGTGTTCTTTGAACCACTCCTTCACACTCTTGTCCTTGTGACATGGAGTATTATCTTGCTGAAAAATACCACTGCCATCAGGAAACATGACTGTCATACGCGGTGTGCAACCAGTGTACAATACTCCTTGGCCATCACGATGCCTCGCATGAGCTCCACTGGACCAATGGGTACCAACATGAATGTATTCCAGGGAATAATGGAACCACTGCCAGCTTGTCTCCATTCTGCAGTACAGGTGCCAAGGAGCTGATCACCTGGAAGACAGATTCGTGCCCTCCTGTCGGCACAGTTAAGAATGTATTGGAATTCATCAGACTATGTAACATTCTCTCATTGCACCAACATCCAGTGCCGATGATCGAGTGCCCATTCTAGTCGTAGTTACCGATGTCACAGTGTTAACATTGGGATGTGCGTGGGTTGTCAGTTGCGAAGGTGCACTGTTAGGAGTGTTTGGTCTGCTCTGTGTTCAGACACATTTATACTCTGCGCAGCATTAAAGTCTGGCGTTAGTTCCACAACATTTTGCCACCTATCCTCTTTTACCAGTGTGCCCAGTTAACGATATCTGACATCTGTATTGAAGGGTGGTTGCTTAGCCTCATGACATCTGGACACAGTTTCACCACGATTTTCTCAGATGTTGAAGACACTCACCACAGTAATCCTCAAACACCCAACAAGTTATGTAGTTTCCGAAATGCTTGTGCTAAGCCATCCTCGGTCAAACTCAGATAGATTGTGCACCGTCCCCATTCTACATGCTTGCTGATACTACACGGAGCGTGTGTGTGTGACTAGCAGACATTCCTAGCCAGGTGACACAGCGAGCACCTCGATGGATTTATATCAACAGCAGGTTGGTGGTCATAATGTTGTGGCTGATCAGAAAAATGCTGGATATATTCACTCGTTCGATTTGTGTTCCTCAAAACTTGTTGTGGTGCATATAACTGTAGTTTGAACATAATTTTTTTTCAATTTGTTAACATACTCAGTTTGTACTGTACCATTAAATAAAAATAAGAATATGTTAGAAACTTGGTTAAAATGCAGTTAATTCTGTTCCGCAGAAGAATATCTAGAAACTAATCGTTATAATATATGTTCTGGGTAAGTGATAATTGCTTTATTTTTTAAATAAGCTAGTTAATTTATTTGTTGTTGTCTGTATATGTAACTGATTATTATACAAAACTTGACTCCACTGTAAACTTTGGTGAAGTCAATCATATGAAAAAATACTTAAAGGCAAATATTGTATTCTGTTCTGTTCTGTTCTGTTCTATTCTATTCTGTTCTGTTCTGTTCTATTTATGTCAGTGGTCATAACTGTGCGCAAACACAAATGATTTTTGGTTTGCTATATGAAATCACTCTGGACAGCACAATGGTGGGTTCTCTGGTTCACTCCTGCAGGAGATTGAGCAGGACTATAATGCCTAAAATATTAGTTCAACTTATTATAACATGAGTATGAAGATTTACTTAACTTTGTACAATCCCTTTCCACAGGAATGTTCTTAGTATTTACAATTGTCTCTGTATATTGAAGTATCGATTGATACAGACAAATTTACAAGATTCTTCACTTGGAGAATAACTGACAATGTTCACATTAATCTTTTGGTGACCTACCTAAGATGATGCTGTCATCTCAGTCACTGACTGTGAACTGCGTAGAGCATTTGACTGCTTGGCCGTAAGTAGACAAGTGGTTATGGTGGGATGGAGAAGCTCTGGGAGGCGTGGCTACACTGGAGTTTCTCATTTGTCAGTGTGGTATGTAGTGACTAGTGATTACTTACTCTTCTGTGATTTTAGTGCAAGGTGCCTATCTTGCTTTGGCACCCCACTCTTTGGATGATACCACAGTCCTCCCCACAAACCACTGCACCATTGTCATCTAGGGTGGCTGCAGGTGATAACGGTGGTGGAGGATGAATACAGACACAGATAAGGAGACAGCGAGTGTCACTACAGTCACCGGCAGATACCTGCCTGCAGCCCAGTATCCACCTTGTGAGTGACTGGGAACACCGGCTGAAAGACAACTCACAGGGTACACACCTGCCTCCAGGTCATTTGAACAACAGAGTGACCTTGTGGGGAAGCTTGATGACCTTCTGGGGGAGCATGATGACCTTCTGAGGGCTGTGCATCCCCAAACATCAGTTCAGGCTGCAGGAAGGGCGCTGGTGGCAGTGGTCACAAGCGCCACAGTACGTGGTGCCAGCTGTGACTGGTGGTGATACGGAAGTGACAGTTGGCATTGGTCCCAGCAGTGTGCTGGGTCTGTTGACAAACGTTCTGTAGCAGAATCACAGAAGGTGACACTGCAGTCCAACAGAACCTCAGGTGACATAAGAAGAATGTCCAACAGCTTTAGTAATGACTTTGTGCTCTCTGACACTGTTGCTCAGTGACGACTTTGTAAAAGACTTCATCCTGTGGCTGAAACTATTTAGGACCTGGTGGAATGAAGTGTTTCCATCGTGGCTGCAGGAGATGTAACAGAGTATGATGCCCACAACCGTGTGACAGTTCTGTCAGGGATATCCAGTCTTGTGGCAAGAAGTAGTAGGACAGAAAAATCTTCATAGGTTGCTCCCATGTGTGGGAGGAATGGAGTTTCCCCACGTGACTTTTGTGCATTCAAATGAAATGTTCAGCTTCACTATTAGACTGAGGGTGTAGAGTTGCAAATATCACACGATGTATGCCATTAGTGGCACAAAATTGTTGGAAATTGGTCGGTTGATGTGAATTGTGTGGTTGACTGTGTGAGACAATGATCTCTGGAAGACCTTTGAGGTAAAAAATAGAAGACAAAGCCAATACTGTACTTGCAGTAGTTCTGGATGTTGTGGGACAACAAAAGGCAACTTACTGTAAGTGTCTACCAACAACAACTGTTGTGTGTTCTGGAATGGACCTCCAAAATCAGTATGACTGTGCTACCATAGACTGGAGAGATGTGGCCACTCAGAAAAGTATTGTGCCAGAGCTGACTGATTTTCCACACAAACTTTGCAATGAGCAGTCATTTGCTCAGTCTGAGTGTCCATGCCCTGCCAAATGCAATGATGTTAGGTGAGTTGCTTCTCGGGGACTATTCCGCAATAACCTTGTTGCAATAAAGAGAAAACTTCCTGCTGAGGGAGTGAGGAATCACAATGTGCGCATCGGCATTCTCTGTATGCAACAGCAGAACACTCGATCTTGCAGATAGCGTGTGACAGTGCGAAAAATAGTGATGAGCCACTGTTTGAGAAATTTGTCTCAAACTGTGTGGACACCCATGGTGCACATATTGCAAAACAGCCAGTAGAGCTAAGTCAGAAGCAGTTTCCAAGGTGGCACACTGAAAATTGAGTGGAAAGTTTTGAAGACATTAAAAATCCTGAGAATTGATTTTAAAACATGATTCTTGTGATGAATCAAATGCTGTGTTGGCACTGACTGGTAACCAATACAACAAGTCAGCACCTGAGTTTTGGGCCTGTACAACAACTCGTACTGATAATTAATTAATATCAGAGCCCAACATTGGAATTTTTGCGCTATATGAGACGGGGCACGATTAAACAAGGCCATCAAGGCTGACAATCTGTCAGCAAATAGAACTGCTGACCAACAAATATTGGTGGAACTTTGTAACACCATAGATCATGGTGAGTGTTTCCTTTTCAAGCTAACTGCAGTTATACTGCGCTTTGTTAAGAGTTTTCAAGTCAAAAGCAACAGGTCTATCAAAAGAACCAATTTTATTGAGGAGCACTGTCTTGATTCTGTAAGATGGTGGATCAACAGCTAATGTGACAGGCTTAGCTAGGTCAAAATAAATCAAACATTAAAGTCTTAACATGCCCTCTTATTACTGAAATATCTTCTGACATTCATTGGACACACAAAAGAAACATTTTTCCAGTGCAGCCAGTTGTATGGTGCAACAACTTGTGCATTAAAAATATATTTTGTAGTAGGCAAGCTTCCCCTTGACTGAATGGAGCTCCTTAAGGGGACTTGGAATGCCCTATCCTGACGATGTTAAATTTAGTGACTTGGCTTCACTGTATTTCACTGTATTTCAGGAACAGGACATTAAACTGTATGTTCTGAGTCTGCTGAACTACAATAATTGCATTTCAGCTATTTCTTTCGGAAATACAAATTTTTAATTACACAATTAAAATTTTTTGTATTTTTTTGTATGTTATCCTAAATAATTTTAGTTATTCATAACATTATGTTCTTCTTTTAGTTCAGTAGGCGCAGGATATGTATGTTATTACTCCTTGAAAATCTGGATACTCTACTCGAAATGGTTTCTGATATTTAGGGGAAAATGCAACAGAAAAATGTAAATTTTCAGGAACGGCTTCTAAAGTTTCAAAAGACTGTAACTCACTTTTTAGTCACTCAGAAGCATCCTGCACCATACTGCATATCATTGTCTTGATTGTTTTCAAAGTTTCTTCTTCTTTTCTTCTTTCTGGACTCCTTAGTGGCCAAGTGTGCTGCATACTCTGCTTTATCAATGTGAATCTTGTCCATCCATTCAAGTTCTCTTATGCAGTTTGCTCCAGGATTAATTCCCATATGCCATAGCACTTTCACCCTACCAATGTTGTCATCATTAAAAGCAATAACAGCATCACTGACCCCCCCCCCCCCCCCACACACACACACTTTAGTGTCTTCATTCCAACAAAAACATTTTTTATTGGAGTGAGTCCATATAAGATTATTGAACGACTCAGTGAGTCTGACCGTGCAGACACTTCTTCAGTAATTCAGGATTTGCCAGGCCTGTGTAAATAGATTTTATGACATCCATGACTGTTGTTGGGATGGAATGTTTATGGCTGTATGAACTGTTTGAGCACTGGGCATTGCAATAATTGCAACATGAATCGGGTCCAGGATGGCAAATGTGGTGTACTGGTTTTTCATCAGTTGACAGTCTGTGGAAGAAGGTAGCCTCCAACTGCCTGCTTCATTTTCAACAAATCCTCAGTATTATTTCTAATGGTCATCCCATAATACTGCTGTAGTTTATCAATCATTTTGTCTGTCAGCCTGCCTCTTACGGTTTTACCATCAGAAAGTTTCTTGTCTCTCAAAGTTTGTTTCAACTTCCTCAACTTGGTGCCCATCCTCTTCTGGACATGACCAGCACATTCCAGTTTTGTGATAATCTTCTCACCATAAGGCTGAGTGGCTACTACACTGTTATATGCTTTTGAGTCTCCATCACCCTTTCATTCACAGATTGACTAAAAATTTCAATAGCTGCAGAGGCCTCCATACCACCACTTGTTCCCTCATAATTTCTGTCACAGATATGCCCTTCTTCATTCCCTGATTTACAATTATAACAATGTTTGGTTAAAATCTGGAAGTCTATTACTTTTCCAGTATTCACAATGGTCACCACAGCAACAGAATTCTTAGAAATGTAGACGCACTTCTGCCAAGTGCCATCAAAAGCTACTGGTATGTTGGTCACACCATTATAAAAACTACTGTGCTATATTAGGAAAAGTTATTAAAAAATCCTGAAGTATGTGTATCATGTCTGAAATCAGCAACTCTGATAATAAAATTAAAACAATTTGGAATATTATCAAAAGAGAAACAGGTCAACCAAGAGCACAGGAAGACAGTGTTACCATCAAATTGAATGAAAACTTTACGAACAAAAAGTCAGAAGTTGAAAATATTTTTAATAATCATTTTCTAAATGTTGTGGATATAGTAGGATCCAGGTGTTCATTAGAAGATGCTAGGCAGTTAATTGAAGAGGCCATACCTATGCAATTTGATACAATTGAAATCTCACCCACTTCTCCCTCTGAAATTAGGAAAATAATAAACTTCCTTAAAAGCAAAATCTCACATGGAATTGATGGCATTTCCAGCAAAATACTAAAAGCTTGTTCTCAACAGATAAGTAAGATTCTCAGCCACCTGTGTAATAGCTCTCTGGAACAGGGCATTTTCCCTGATAGACTGAAATATGCTATTGTTATACCTTTGCAAAAAAAAAGGGGATAGATCTGATGTCAGCTTTAACAGCTTTATCCAAAATTTATGAGAAAGTAATGTATTCAGCAGTAGCTTCACGTGTCTGTAAAAATGAAGTACTAACAAAATGTCAGTTTGGTTTCCAGAAAGGTTTTTCAACAGAAAATGCCATGTATGCTTTCACCAATCAAATTTTGAATGATCTGAATAACCGAACACTACCCATTGGGATTTTTGGTGTTCTCTCAAAGGCTTTTGATTGTGTAAATCATGAAATTCTGCTAGACAAGCTCCAGTATTGTTGCATGAGTGGGACAGTGCACAAATGGTTTAATTCGTACCTATCTGGAAGAGTGCAGAAAGTTGAAATAAGCAGTTCTCATAATATGCAAAGATCAGCACATTCCTCAAACTGGGGAACTATCAAGAATGGGTTTCCACAAGGGTCAGTCTTGGGTCCTTTGTTGTTCTTAATATATATTAATGACTTGCCATTCTATATTCATGAAGAGGCAAAGTTAGTTCTCTTTGCTGATGATACAAGTATAGTAATCACACCTGACAAACAAGAATTAACTGATGAAATTGTCAATAATGTCTTTCAGAAAATTAATAAGTGGTTCCTTGTAAATAGACTCTCACTGAATTTTGATAAGACACAGTACATACAGTTCCGTACAGTAAATGGTATGACACCATTAATAAATATAGACCTTAATCAGAAGCATACAGCTAAGGTAGAATATTCAAAATTTTTAGGTGTGTCCATTGATGAGAAATTAATTTGGAAGAAACACATTGATGATATGCTGAAACGTTTGAGTTCAGCTACTTATGTAATAAGGATCATTGCAAATTTTGGTGAGAAACATCTTAGTAAATTAGCTTACTATGCCTATTTTCACTCATTGCTTGCATATGGCATCATATTTTGGGGTAATTCATCACTGAGGAATGAAGTATTTATTGCACAAAAGCGTGTAATCAGAAAAATAGCTGGAGTCCACCCAAGATCATCCTGCAGACATTTATTTAAGGATCTAGGGATATTCACAGTAGCTTCTCAGTATATATACTCTCTTATGAAATTTGTTATTAACAACCAACCCCAAGTCAAAAGTAATACCAGTGTTCATAACTACAATACTAGGAGAAAGGATGATCTTCACTATTCAAGATTAAATCTAACTTTGGCACAGAAAGGGGTGAATTATACTGCCACTAAAGTCTTTGGTCACTTACCAAATAGTATCAAAAGTCTGACAGATAACCAACAAGTATTTAAGAAGAAATTAAAAGAATTTCTGAATAACAACTCCTTCTACTCCGTAGAGGAATTTTTAGATATAAATTAAGAAAAAAACCAAACAAAAAATTATAATAAAAAAAAGAAAAAAATAAAAAAAACAAAAAATAAAAAAGTTGTTATATTAACTTAATTATGCTGTTAAATTAACTTAATTATGTCATGTATTGGAAAATTTGACTCGCTCCACATCATTACAAAATATCGCATTCATGATCCATGGAACTAGTATTAATCTAATCTAATCTAATCATTTATTTCAACAGCTTTGTTTGCAGCACCCTTCATTGACTCACAAGCAACAGATTCCACAGCAGCTCCAGTAAATCCTGCACACTTGTCAATTTTACATGGTGTTGTTGTTGTTGTGGTCTTCAGTCCTGAGACTGGTTTGATGCAGCTCTCCATGCTACTCTATCCTGTGCAAGCTTTTTCATCTCCCAGTACCTACTGCAACCTACATCCTTCTGAATCTGCTTAGTGTATTCATCTCTTGGTCTCCCTCTACGATTTTTACCCTCCACGCTGCCCTCCAATACTAAATTGGTGATCCCTTGATGCCTCAGAACATGTCCTACCAACCGATCCCTTCTTCTGGTCAAGTTGTGCCACAAACTTCTCTTCTCCCCAATCCTATTCAATACTTCCTCATTAGTTATGTGATCTACCCATCTAATCTTCAGCATTCTTCTGTAGCACCACATTTCGAAAGCTTCTATTCTCTTCTTGTCCAAACTATTTATCGTCGATGTTTCACTTCCATACATGGCTACACTTCATACGAATACTTTCAGAAATGACTTCCTGACACTTAAATCAATACTCGATGTTAACAAATTTCTCTTCTTCAGAAACGCTTTCCTTGCCATTGCCAGCCTACATTTTATATCCTCTCTACTTCGACCATCATCAGTTATTTTGCTCCCCAAATAGCAAAACTCCTTTACTACTTTAAGTGCCTCATTTCCTAATCTAATTCCCTCAGCATCACCCGACTTAATTAGACTACATTCCATTATCCTTGTTTTGCTTTTGTTGATGTTCATCTTATATCCTCCTTTCAAGACACTGTCCATTCCATTCAACTGTTCTTCCAAGTCCTTTGCTGTCTCTGACAGAATTACAATGTCATCGGCGAACCTCAAAGTTTTTATTTCTTCTCCATGAATTTTAATACCTACTCCGAATTTTTCTTTTGTTTCCTTTACTGCTTGCTCAATATACAGATTGAACAACATCGGGGAGAGGCTACAACCCTGTCTTACTCCCTTCCCAACCACTGCTTCCCTTTCATGTCCCTCGACCCTTATAACTGCCATCTGGTTTCTGTAAATATTGTAAATAGCCTTTCGCTCCCTGTATTTTACCCCTGCCACCTTTAGAATTTGAAAGAGAGTATTCCAGTCAACATTGTCAAAAGCTTTCTCTAAGTCTACAAATGCTAGAAACGTAGGTCTGCCTTTCCTTAATCTTTCTTCTAAGATAAGTCGTAAGGTCAGTATTGCCTCACGTGTTCCAGTGTTTCTACGGAATCCAAACTGATCTTCCCCGAGGTTGGCTTCTACTAGTTTTTCCATTCGTCTGTAAAGAATTCGTGTTAGTATTTTGCAGCTGTGACTTATTAAGCTGATAGTTCGGTAATTTTCACATCTGTCAACACCTGCATTCTTTGGGATTGGAATTATTATATTCTTCTTGAAGTCTGAGGGTATTTCGCCTGTTTCATACATCTTGCTCACCAGATGGTAGAGTTTTGTCAGGACTGGCTCTCCCACGGCCGTCAGTAGTTCCAATGGAATATTGTCTACTCCGGGGGCCTTGTTTCGACTCAGGTCTTTCAGTGCTCTGTCAAACTCTTCACGCAGTATCATATCTCCCATTTCATCTTCATCTACATCCTCTTCCATTTCCATAATATTGTCCTCAAGTACATCGCCCTTGCATAGACCCTCTATATACTCCTTCCACCTTTCTGCTTTCCCTTCTTTGCTTAGAACTGGGTTTCCATCTGAGCTCTTGATATTCATACAAGTCATTCTCTTATCTCCAAAGGTCTCTTTAATTTTCCTGTAGCCGGTATCTATCTTACCCCTAGTGAGATAGGCCTCTACATCCTTACATTTGTCCTCTAGCCATCCCTGCTTAGCCATTTTGCACTTCCTGTCGATCTCATTTTTGAGACGTTTGTATTCCTTTTTGCCTGTTTCACTTACTGCATTTTTATATTTTCTCCTTTCATCAATTAAATTCAGTATTTCTTCTGTTACTGAAGGATTTCTACTAGCCCTCGTCTTTTTACCTACTTGATCCTCTGCTGCCTTCACTACTTCATCCCTCAAAGCTACCCATTCTTCTTCTACTGTATTTATTTCTCCCATTCCTGTCAATTGCTCCCTTATGCTCTCCCTGAATCTCTGTACAACCTCTGGTTCTTTTAGTTTATCCAGGTCCCATCTCCTTAAATTCCCACCTTTTTGCAGTTTCTTCAGTTTTAATCTACAGGTCATAACCAATAGATTGTGGTCAGAGTCCACATCTGCCCCTGGAAATCTCTTACAATTTAAAACCTGGTTCCTAAATCTCTGTCTTACCATTATATAATCTATCTGATACCTTTTAGTATCTCCAGGGTTCTTCCATGTATACAACCTTCTTTCATGATTCTTAAACCAAGTGTTAGTTATGATTATGTTGTGCTCTGTGCAAAATTAGACCAGGCGGCTTCCTCTTTCATTTCTGTCCCCCAATCCATATTCACCTACTATGTTTCCTTCTCTCCCTTTTCCTACACTCGAATTCCAGTCACCCATGACTATTAAATTTTCGTCTCCCTTCACAATCTGAATAATTTCTTTTATTTCATCATACATTTCTTCAATTTATTCATCATCTGCAGAGCTAGTTGGTATATAAACTTGTACTACTGTAGTAGGTGTGGGCTTCGTATCTATCTTGGCCACAATAATGCGTTCACTATGCTGTTTGTAGTAGCTTACCCGCATTCCTATTTTCCTATTCATTATTAAACCTACTCCTGCATTACCCCTATTTGATTTTGTGTTTATAACCCTGTAGTCACCTGACCAGAAGTCTTGATCCTCCTGCCACTGAACTTCACTAATTCCCACTATATCTAACTTCAACCTATCCATTTCCCTTTTTAAATTTTCTAGCCTACCTGCCCGATTAAGGGATCTGACATTCCACGCTCCGATCCGTAGAACTCCAGTTTTCTTTCTCCTGATAACGACATCCTCTTGAGTAGTCCCCGCCCAGAGATCCGAATGGGGGACTATTTTACCTCCGGAATATTTTACCCAAGAGGACGCCATCATCATGTAATCATACAGTAAAGCTGCACGCCCTCGGGAAAAATTACGGCTGTAGTTTCCCCTTGCTTTCAGCCGTTCGCAGTACCAGAACAGCAAGGCCGTTTTGGTTATTGTTACAAGGTCAGATCAGTCAATCATCCAGACTGTTGCCCTTGCAACTACTGAAAAGGCTGCTGCCCCTCTTCAGGAACCACACGTTTGTCTGGCCTCTCAACAGATACCCCTCCGTTGTGGTTGCACCTACGATACGGCTATCTGTATCGCTGAGGCACGCAAGCCTCCTCACCAACGGCAAGGTCCATGGTTCATGGGGGGGGATTTTACATGGTGGGCGTGGCATATTCATCATGGCATACATTGTTTCTACTGCTGTGTGTCCTTTACCAATAGCTCTCAATAAATAAAACCACCTAACATTTATTTCCAAATAATTATCTTTACACTTATCAGAATTCCAGAATGAATCAGTGTATTTACAACTGGCACAATTAATGATACATTTCCTGGCTAGTCCATTTGATACCTCACTATCTTAATGTAAACTAACTGGCTCTCCACATATTTTACAACACACACATTTGCCTAACAACCTCGTTAGGATTTGTAAATCTATCAGAATATAACATAACCTACCATTTACATAACTTTTGTTTTGAGAAAACTGTGTATCACAATGTTCTATTTTAGCTTCGAAGCACTAATGGGTGTTTCTCTAGATACTGACAAGTTTGCCTGCATTTTATTCTCTGTAACTTTGCACACCACATGTTGAACACAATGTTTCCCTTTATTTGAAAATCTATTACCATGAAACCCATGTTTCTTAAAAACACTTCATTTTGGCATCATACTTTACTTTTTGAGAGATTTATCAATCTATTCGTCACTTTTCCTTGGAAAAACATTAGCACTTCAACATACAATGTGTGTTTATTCTATGAAACGATATGATACCGTTATTGAAAGTGCTACCAATACAAACATGCAGTTTAACCTTTATAACACAGCATTATATATATAAAAAAATACTGATTTTATTAGATCTTATAGTAATGCTCATAAAATTTTTAACATTTTCAACCAATGTAGATTATATTTTAAAAAATAATGAGAATAATAGTGAGAATTAGTGAAGTTCAATGGCAGGAGGAACAAGACTTTTGGTCAGGCGAATACAGGGTTACAAATACAAAATCAAATAGGGGTAATGCAGGAGTAGGTTTAATAATGAATAAAAAAATAGGAGTGCTGGTAAGCTCCTACAAACAGCATAGTGAACACATTATTGTGGCCAAGATAGACACGAAGCCCACGCCTACCACAGTAGTACAAGTTTATATGCCAACTAGCTCTGCAGATGACGAAGAAATTGAAGAAATATATGATGAAATAAAAGAAATTATTCAGATAGTGAAGGGAGACAAAAATTTAATAGTCATGGGTGATTGGAATTCGGTAGTAGGAAAAGGGAGAGAAGGAAACGTAGTAGGTGAATATGGGTTGGGGGGAAGAAATGAAAGAGGAAGCCGCCTGGTAGAATTTTGCACAGAGCACAACTAAATCGTACCCAACACTTAGCTCAAGAATCATAAAAGAAGGTTGTATACATGGAAGAAGCCTGGAGATACTGACAGGTTTCAGATAGATTATATAATGGTAAGACAGAGATTTAGGAACCAGGTATTAAATAGTAAGAGATTTCCAGGGGCAGATGTGGACTCTGACTACAATCTATCCATCATGAACTGTAGATTAAAACTGAAGAATCTGCAAAAAGGTGGGAATTTAAGGAGATGGGACCTGGATAAACTAAAAGAACCAGAGGTTGTACAGAGTTTCCAGGAGAGCATAAGGGAACAATTGACAGGAATGGGAGAAAGAAATACAGTAGAAGAAGAATGGGTAGCTTTGAGAGATGAAGTAGTGAAGGCAGCAGAGGATAAAGTAGGTAAAAAGACGAGGGCTGCCAGAAATCCTTGGGTAACAGAAGAAATATTGAACTTAATTGATGAAAGGAGAAAATATAAAAATGCAGTAAATGAAGCAGGCAAAAAGGAATACAAACGTCTCAAAAATGAGATCAACAGGAAGTGGCTAAGCAGGGATGGCTAGAGGATAAATGGAAGAATGTAGAGGCTTGTCTCACCAGGGGTAAGATAGATACTGTCTACAGGAAAATTAAAGAGACCTTTGGAGAAAAAAGAACCACTTGTATGAATATCAAGAGCTCAGATGGAAACCCAGTTCTAAGCAAAGAAGGGAAAGCAGAAAGGTGGAATGAGTATATAGAGGCTCTATACAAGGTCGATGTACTTGAGGACAATATTATGGAAATGGAAGAGGATGTAGATGAAGATGAAATAGGAGATATGATACTGTGTGAAGAGTTTGACAGAGCACTGAAAGACCTGAGTCGAAACAAGGCCCGGGAGCAGACAACATTCCATTAGAACTACTGACAGCCTTGGGAGAGCCAGTCCTGACAAAACTTTAACATCTGGTGAGCAAGATATATGAGACAGGCGCAATACCCTCAGACTTCAAGAAGAATATAATAATTCCAATCCCAAAGAAAGCAGGTATTGACAGATGTGAAACTTACTGAACTATCAGTTTAATAAGACACGGCTGCAAAATACTAACGTGAATTCTTTACAGATGAATGGAAAAACTAGTAGAAGCCGACCTTGGGGAATATCAGTTTGGATTCCATAGAAATACTGGAACACGTAAGGCAATACTGACCCTACGACTTATCTTAGAAGCTAGATTAAGGAAACGCAAACCTACATTTCTAGCATTTGTAGACTTAGAGAAAGCTTTTGACAATGTTAACTGGAATACTCTCTTTGAAATTCTGAAGGTGGCAGGGGTAAAATACAGGGAGTGAAAGGCTATTTACAGTTTGTACAGAAACCAGATGCAGTTATAATACTCGAGGGACACGAAAGGGAAGCAGTGGTTGGGAAGGGAGTGAGAAAGGGTTGTAGCCTCTCCCTGATGTTATTCAATCTGTATATTGAGCAAGCAGTAAAGGAAACAAAAGAAAAATTCGGAGTAGGTATTAAAATCCATCGAGAAGAAATAAAAACTTTGAGGTTCACCGATGACATTGTAATTCTGTCAGAGACAGCAAAGGACTTGGAAGAGCAGTTGAACGGAATGGACAGTGTCTTGAAAGGAGGGTATAAGATGAACATCAACAAAAGCAAAACAAGGATAATGGAATGTAGTCGAATTAAGTCGGGTGATGCTGAGGGAATTAGATTAGGAAATGAGACAGTTAAAGTAGTAAAGGAGTTTTGCTATTTGGGGAGCAAAATAACTGATGATGGTCGAAGTAGAGAGGATATAAAATGTAGACTGGCTATGGCAGGGAAAGCGTTTCTGAAGAAGAGAAATTTGTTAACATCGAGTATAGATTGAAGTGTCAGGAAGTCGTTTCTGAAAGTATTTGTATGGAGTGTTGCCATGTATGGAAGTGAAACATGGACGATAAATAGTTTGGACAAGAAGAGAATATAAGCTTTAAAATGTGGTGCTACAGAAAAATGCTGAAGATTAGATGGGTAGATCACATAACTAATGAGGAAGTATTGAATAGGATTGGGGAGAAGAGAAGTTTGTGGCACAACTTGACCAGAGGAAGGGATCGGTTGGTAGGACATGTTCTGAGGCATCAAGGGATCACAAATTTAGTATTGGAGGACAGCGTGGAGGGTAAAGATCGTAGAGGAAGACCAAGAGATAAATACACTAAGCAGATTCAGAAGGATGTAGGTTGCAGTAGTTACTGGGAGATGAAGAAGCTTGCACAGGATAGAGTAGCATGGAGAGCTGCATCAAACCAGTCTCAGGACTGAAGACCACAACAACAACAACAAGGAGACAAAAATCTGAAAATGTGAATTTTTTTCCATTCTAACTCCCCTAATGTTACAGGGCACCGATGTATCTCTAATCACAGCCAAGTGCAATGTAGTAAGAGGAATTCCCTGTCCATGAATTATATGATCTAAGTAGTTCAGTTCTTGATCTAAGTAGTTCAGCTCTTCCTGCATGATGGAGCACTTTTCTCTATTACACTTCAGGCCAGCTACAGAAAGAATGCAAAACAAGCAGTCTAAATTTGCTACATGTTCATCAGGTGTTCAGTCCTATGGCTGAAATATCATCCAAATAGTTTATACGAGAAGGGACTTCTGATGTTAACTGTTCCAGGAACCACTGAAAAACTGCAGAAACTGAAGCACTTCCAGACTGTAGTATTCTGAACTGGGAAAAAACCTAAGTTAGCATTCATCACAAAGAACTGCTTGCACTATTCATCTAGTGGTAACAGTAAATATGCCTCATGCAATTCAGTCTTTGAAAAGTATCTACCCTGTCCCAGTTCATCCATCAATTCCTCCAGTCATGGAAGAGGATAAGAATCCACAACAATTGGTGGCATTATTGTTCCTTTAAAATTGGCACGCAGATGTAAACCACCTGATGGCTACTGTAGAATAATATCCCTACCTATTACTTGTGCCAGTCATGAATTCAAGTGTTGCTGTTTATGCTCTTTTCCAGGTGCCTGGACACCCATCCAGAAACACACCCTCTGGCAAAACCCAGGGTATCCTGGTCATTAGTAAAGATCGTCAGACTTATGCAGTAATCTCTTAATGCCTTTCAGTCTTGTACCCATACCAGTTATTAGCCTGTGTTCTTCACTACCACAAGACTAAAATCTCTCCTTATCCTCATACCATGCTTATGACACACAAACTTTGGTTCATCCCTGACAGGAACAGCCTGTGATACTCTGTGCCACAACCAGTCTCAGTAGTTTCGATCTGCTATCATTCTATGCTCATGCCTTAGACCTACCGGGCTGTTGTAGCTGACAGTAGACTATTATTTAACAGTTCTTCTTGTGACATAGTTCTGTCCACTGTTAATCTTTCTGTCCATTTAACCTACTCCCACGATGCTAGTCTTAGGTCTTTTATGTGATATCTGCCTAAAGTAGATGATGTGTTACCACACACAGACAGTTTTCCAATGTTACCCAACAATTCACAGACTCGACTTTTAGAGTCCATCAACAAATTATTTTCTAAAGAACATGGACAGAACACTCTTGATCACACAATTGTGCATCTCACTGAGTGGAATGATAAAGATTACATGCACTGAGTGTTATTCCCAGTGCTACAACTGTCCCTCTAACTCGAATCCTTGTTTGCTTTATTGTAGGATCTTGTATGCCCATGGCTATTGTAAATATTTTAAGGAATCACCTTAGCCATTACCTGAGCAACAGCCATTGGGTGAATATCATGGTTAATACCTAGCCATACATCAGGCGTGGCCCTCCATTTTGTTAAGATGTAGAAATTAGTGGTCTGTGTTGTTACAGTGATGCTCCCCTTAAATGGTCAAATTTCCTGTTTTGGCATGAGGTCATGCTGGGTCACTGCAGTGGATAATTATGTATTGAAGATTATTTGTATTTGAATGTTAAAAGTCATGCATATCAGGCAGAATGGTTATTTGCCATTTTTATTAAGAAACATAAATGAATATACATTTTTATAAACCACATTCACAAAGATTGCCTAATTGTCTTCATTTGTTGAACAAAGCCAATTATGTGGCATGTATGTGCACACTGAATTCTCCCTGGGCTCTCCACTGATGTGACCCC
This sequence comes from Schistocerca piceifrons, assembly GCF_021461385.2. Lineage (NCBI taxonomy): Eukaryota > Metazoa > Arthropoda > Insecta > Orthoptera > Acrididae > Schistocerca > Schistocerca piceifrons. The sequence goes on from NC_060140.1 coordinate 34,110,506, forward strand.
CCCCCCCCCCCCCCCCCCCCCCCCCGGGGGCTCAACATTCATTTGCTGGGTACGGGTCCTGGGTTCCTTAGCTGAGGACTGGTAAGTACTGCTAGCGCATCACCATAAGCTTTGGGCATGCTTCAGTGATCACCATGCAGCTCAGTGGTGGAATGTTGTGTCTTTCGGAGACCTGGGGCCTTGGCTTCACCACCTGGACTGTGAGGAAGCTACACACCTCTATAAAAAAACCACTTAACTTCAAAGTGAGCTACATGCAGAATCCCTAGGGAATGGTCTCATCAAACAACTGCTCCTGACAGGACAGGTGTACTGTCAGGTTGTACCTACACCCACTCATCAAAGAGAGCTCATTTAGTCAGTCCTCCCAAGTAGTGGTCTCAGAATCATAGTGAAGAGCACTTTTGTGCCATAACACTTTCATTGTAATCAAGAGAATAGGAGGAAACATTGGGCTGGTTCCCCTTTCTGTATTCACAAGACATTGTAGGGTATTGCTGGGACCTTAAAAAGTGTCAAACGACTCCATAGTGGAACACTACTAGATGAAACTGCTAATTCAGACCAAGTATTTAAGCTTCTGGGATGTAAGACCTTAGGTGACTACACACTCAAAACTGAGTTGCACAACACCTTTAACTTCTGTAACCTGCTCTAATAAAATGGAGATGGATGCTGCAGAGTTATGTGAGGAATGGAAAAATATGGGTGTCATGGAAGTCTAGAACTATATGAGGAGAGTCAATGGCACACTGGAAAAATCTGCAACATTTATTATAACTTTTAGCACTCCAGAAGTACCTGAATATGTACTCGCATGCTATATCCATCTTAAGTTTCACCAGTTTGTTATTAACCCATTGCAATATTTGGCCATACCACTATGGGCTGTAATGGGAAAGCTATGTGAGGAAATTGTGAAAGCTCAGCTCACAAATCAGGCAATTCTTGTACACTTCCTCTGAAATGTATACACTGCTCTGGGATGACCCAGTACAGAGCAGAAAGTGTGAAGTTTACAATGAGGAAAGGAAAATTCAGGAGTTGAAAGTCACAAGATGCATACCTCGTGGTGAAGCTAAAAATGCTTTCAAAGCTATGCAATCTTTGGTTTTTGCTATTTCGTTTGCATTGGCCCTTAGGAAGCCAAATGCCATGTGTGATGCCTTCACACAAACTCAGACCACAGATTCAAGTATGAGCACATGCACCTGTCAGTGTACCTGTGTGTGTGTGTGGGGGGGGGGGGGGGGGGAGGAGTGGGGGGGGGGGGAAGTTACACTTGAACCAGAAATCATTTAGAAGCCATTGGCAGTGGGCTTACGACCTAAGCCACATACTGCTGCCCACCATCAGAAGCCTACTAAGCTATCCCCTCGGCTCAAGAAACCAGCTTGTCCCATAAGTACAGAAAAATGTCCCTCAAAAAGTAGTTCAAAGTCAAAGAAAGTGACATTTAAACCTTCAGATCGGTGAGCTCTCTCCCTCTCAGATGTGGACTTTATTGTTGAGGATATGGATTTCCGCTTGGAGAAACTGGAGAATCGAGCACTGACCTCCCAGGTAAATCATCATCACCTCTGAGGGAGAAAAATGAGACCAACCATCACTAATCAATAGCTCTCACAGAGAGTTCTGTGTTGCAGTTGAATTTAAATGAATACCAATCATATTTGGAAGAATTATAGCTCGTGGTCCATGAGAAACTGTTCTGCATCTTCTTGCAAGAAACTAATTTTAAAGTCACCAACACACATGGATTGATGAATTACCACTCCTACTGGAAGGACAATATTACTGGAGATGGGGCTAAAGAGGGGTGGCTGTTTCCATCAATGACAAATGTCACTCCTTTCCTGTCCCTCTTACCACAGCCATGCAAGCAGTTGCTGTGAAAGTTCTAGCACCATTAACATCACAGTGTGCCCTTTATATCTTCCACCTGATGATCCTTTGGATGCAGACACTCTGACGGAACTCTTCCAGGCATTCCCATGGCCGTCCCCCTTGTTGGGGATTTCAATGCACAAAATGTGTTGTGGGGCTCAGTAACCACTTGCTCCAGGGATTGAATTACTGACCAACTCATCCATTCTAAGAATATCTGCCTTTTGAACTTGGGTCAGATGACACAGTTTTCCATGGCTACAGGGTCTTTTCAGCCACTGACCTTTGTTTTTGCTCCCCAGCTATTGCAGACTTAGTTCAGTGGGAAGTGGTTTCAGATTTACATTCTAGTGACCACTTCCCAGTGCTGATGTGTCTTCCAACTCAGACAGTGGACGACAAAAGACCACTAAGATGGATGATTCAAAGGGCAAATTGGTTGCAGCACAGTTATCAGACCATTTTTGGTCCATATCACTTGTGAGATACAACTGGCTGCTCCAGAGTCCATCCCCCGGTCTAACAACCACTTCAATGATGGCCTGTACCTTGGTGGAATGACAACTGTCAGTTGGCAATCAAAGTCAGATGAACAGCTCTGTTGAACTTCAAACACAATCGACCTACAGAAAACCTTCATGCCTTCAAACCTGCAAGAACACACATGAAGCAAGTGATAAAAGAATGAAAGAGGGATTCCTGGAAATAATTCACAACATCCATTGACTGTCCACTTCCAATTCACAAATTGAGGAATTAATAAGGTGTATTTCAGGGAAGAGCAGCACATGTCCCCTTACAGCCTTGTCAAGAAATGGGGTCTTGGTGGACATGCCCAAGTTATGGCTCAGGTTTTAGCTGAATGCTTTTTTACAGTCACTGCATCGTCTAGATAAGTTCCCGCACTTCAGGTGTTCTGTAGGACTGCAGAGATGAGAAAGCTCCATTTCTTCTTGCATAGTGAGGAAGTCTACAACCTTCTATTCTCCATGTGGGAACAGGAATTAGCTCTGTCTGTAACTAGAGACACTGCTCCAGGACCTGATGAGATTCATTATGCCATGCTCCATCATCTGTGCCCTGAAGTAAAAGGACAGCTCCTCTCTTGTTTCAATTAGATCTGGAATGATGGACAGTACTCCACGACTTGGAAGGAGTCAATATTAACTCCATTATAGAAACCAGGCAAGGACCACTGTGCTCCTAACAGTTACAGGAGTGTAGCCCTAACCAGTTATATGGGTTAGACTCTTGAATGCATAGTCAACTGCTGCCTCATTTGGCTGCTTGAATCCTGAGGTCACCTGAGCCACTCCCAGTGTGGAGATAATGATACAGGACTCCTTCTTACACCAAAAAAATTTGATTTGTGTGCTTTTTGATGTCGAAAAAGCATATGACACTACTTGGAGGCACAAAATCCTTCACTAACTTCTTGAGTAGGGACTACATGGACATCTGCCACTCCTTATCCAATCCTTTCTCGAGGACCAGTGCTTTTGATATCATGTTAGTGGTACCTCGTATGAGTGCTATGTTCAAGAGAATGGGGTCCCCCCAAGCAGTGCACTTAGTGTCACATGGCTTGCCATTACTGTCAATGGCACTGCCTCTGCAGCCAGGAGCCCTGTCAAATGCTATTTTTTGTAGATGATTTCACATTCTTCTGCTCTTCCTCTGATCTTACAATGACAATGAGGCAGCTACAGATGAACATCAGGAGGCTGGAAACCTGGGCCAAGACTGGTTTTCAGTTCTCACCAGAGAAGACTAAATGTGTCAATATTAACTGTGCTTGTTCAAGTTTTAATCAACCAGTGCTCACATGAGGGGACAATATTTTACGTTTTCAGGAATGTGTGCACTGTTTGGGTTTATTATTTGACTCAAAATTAATGTGGCTCCCACATCTGAAAGACCTATGAACAAACGGCTTCCAGTCATTGAATATTTTGAATTGCCTGAGAGGAAAAGTACGGAGAGCTGACAGGTCTTGCCTCCTGCAGTTTTATTTGGCATTTGTTCAATCATGTTTAGATTATGGCAGTGTGGTCTATGGATCATCCCATATTTCCTACCTTAAGATCTTAGATGCACTCGGATATAGACTGGAACCTTTGGGACCAGCCCAGTTCAGAGACTGTGTACAGAGGCTGATGAACCACCACTCTGGATCAGTGATGTATCCTTTTGGCTCAGCAGGCACTGAAAATCTGTGTCACCTCAGTCATTGACAGTTTGTGCAGTGTTCCAATCCAACTTTGAATGGCTGTTCAGGAATTGGCCCCTGCGACCAAGCTATTCTGGATACATGCTACTGACCATCTCAAGGATCTGCATCTGTCAGATCTATGAATACACAGCCAGGGATGGAACATGTTGTCACTTTATTGTCTTCAGATGCCCAAAGTGATTTTAAGCTTGATGCGACACAAGAAAACTTATACTTCAGGTTATGTTTTCATGAATTTGTTTTCTTACATTTTAAGTATGTACCACAATTTTATTGTTGTTTGCACAGGTGGATCACAGCAAGAGAAAGTCCTTGGAAACACAAAGAAAACAGGTACGGAGACTGTTTAATATTGCGAGGCGTAAAGGACAATGGGCTAAATATCGTGAGGCCCTTGTCAGTTACAATCTTGCAATAAGACAAGCAGAGGAGGCATCCTGGAAGGCATTCTGTGAGGAAGTGGAAGGCACGGCTGCACAAGCCAGACTTCACGAGATTCTCACTAGAGTACCAACTAATCCAGGAGGTACATTGAGGAAGGAGGATGGGGAATATACAAAGACAGCACATGAGACACTGGAATTGCTCCTCAAAACTCACTTTCCTCAATATGCTCTGCTGGGTAACATGGACCAGTATGTGATTCCAGAGAGACAATGTTTCTCAGACACTCAGAGAGAGGACTGGGAATCGGCCAAGGAGTGTGTGAACTTCAACAAAATCCAGTGGGCGGTGGGAACATTCCAGCTGTTCAAGTCACCTAACCCAGATGGATTTTTTCCAGCTCTCCTGCAACAGGCAGGAGGAAAGCTTATAAGAATCCTATGCAGGCTATTTAGGGTCAGCTTAGCAGTAGGAATCATTCCCAATGTTTGGAGGGCAGTGAAGGTTGTCTTCATTCCAAAGCCAGGGAGAGTTGATCATACCAAGGCCAAGGATATGAGACCAATCAGTCTGTCCTCCTTTATTCTCAAAACATTGGGTATGTAGGGTCCCTCTACACCTGAACCAACACGCATACCAAACAGGTAAATCATGTGAGACAGCTCTCCACCAACTCATCGGGAAGGTGGAAAAAGCACTTCACTTCCAAGAAATAGCCCTCTCCATCTTCCTGGATATCGAGGGGGCCTTTAGTAACACGACCTTCAATTCCATGGTAAGGGCAGCAGAGGTTCATGACCTGGGGACCACTATATGTAGGTAGACCAGAGTCATGCTTGTTGTTGTTGTTGTTGTTGAGGCTACCATGATGAATGAAAAGATGGTAATTAAGACCACTAGAGGCTGCCCACAAGTAGGAGTTTTGTCTCCTCTATCGTGGAATCTAGTGGTGAACGAACTCATTGAAGAACTAAATTCCAGACAATGCTTCTGCCAAGGATACGCAGATGACCTTGTCATAGTAATACTTGCAAATTCAATGACACAGTCAGGAATATGGCACAAGGAGGGTTGGACATTGTGCAAAAATGATGCATTAAACAGGAAGACTGTTGTGGTGCCATTTACAAAGAGACATATTCAGCATGCAATTTGGAATCTAAAGCTCTTCAACGAAACTCAACCTGCAAAGGGGACAGTGAAATATCTAGGGGTAACCTTGGATGAGAAGCTAACTTGGACCCCTCATATTAAGAGTATCTGCTCCAAGGCAAAAAGCACTTTAGTGAGTACCAGGAGGGCTTGTGGCAAAAACTGGGGCCTTAGCCCCAGGGGTATGCACTGGATATACACCACAGTGGTTAGACCTAGGATTTCCTATGGGGCTGTAGTGTGGTGGAAGAACATAGAACAGTGGTTTGCTGCTAAAGAGCTTGCTAAGGTGCAGAGATTGGCCTGCTTAGCCATAATGGGTGGAATTAGCAGCACACCAACCGCTGGGATGGAAGCCATGCTGGATATGCCTCCACTTCACCTTTGGGCTAAGATGGAGGCAGTAGCTGGGGCATACAGACTTAAAACTGGCCAAAACTGGGTCTCATTTGGATACCCAGAATCACACACTAACATAGTGAGTGAGGTAAATATAGGTATGGCTGGGGAAATGCCCACTGACTATATAATAACTCCGAACTGCTTCGACAAACCTTACAACATAATAATTGGAAGTAGGGAGCAGTGGGAGAAAACAGTTTGACACCATACGGAGGACATCATTTGGTTCACCGATGGGTCGAAAACAGATCAAGGCGTTGCAGCAGGGTTGTACGGGGTTCAGCCAAGACTGGAGAGCAGCATCTCTCTAGGGAAACTGGCCTCTGTATTCCAAGCTGAAATTACTGCAATCAGGGCATGTGTGGAGGAGAATATGAGTAGGTGCTACAATGACCATAGCATCTACATCTATTCAGAAAGCCAGGCAGCCCTGAAATCATTGGTAGCTCCTGCAACAAATCTAAGATTGTTGCAGATTGCCACAGGACTCTGGTGGAGCTAGGGGGAAGCAATAGGGTGTACCTAGTGTGGGTCACTGGCCACTCAGGGATCTGTGGCAATGAACAAGCTGATAGATTGGCTAGGATGGGGGCAACAACTCCATTTATTGGAACAGAACCTGTCTTGACAATCACCAAGGCTATGATCAAATTAGAACTATGGAAATGGCTTAGGAAACAGCACATAGAATATTGGACCAAAGTCCATAAACAAAAACATGGTAAGGTAATGATGCCCAAGCCATGTTTTAAAAGAAGCTCTGTAATCCTGGAATTGAACAGGAAAGAGATCAAACTCATGACTGGACTGATGACCGGCCATGGGAACTTCAAAAAACACCTACACACAATGGGTATAATGGAAGAGGACCCTAAATGTAGGATCTGTTATGAGGGTGAAGAAACTGCATCAAACCTAATCTTTAAATGCATGGCATTGGAGAGTAAAAGATACAGAATCTTTGGGACAACTAGACCTAAAGAAATTGTGTCTAACAAAAAACTGGTAGAGGGACTCCTTGCACTATTTAAGGGCACTGGTTGGCTTTACTAGATATACAGGGAGCAATACCGCACAATTAACCTAGTTTCGGTGTGGGCAGTGGTGGGTTAGCCCTAAGCTGTTTTAGCTCTCCTGATAAAATCAAATGAAATCAAGATAATGTCCTTGGTTGTTCTGCTGTTTTCACTGATTGGGTTTTCAAAGTGCGTCTTCTTGAACACATTACAAATTATTATGTGGGTTATACGGGATTATGATGGCACTTGGGAGGATTCACAGATATCACAGTGCTAGGTCTCGTCTGTTCCCACTCGCTTAGTGCACTACAAACACTTCACCAAATGTATCCGGTAGATCAGATTGAACCAGCTTATCCATGACTCATTACAGTGGCTCCAACACTGTGGCAAGGAAGTGGTAGTTTGCTGGGTACCTTGACACAGCAGGATACAGGGAAACAATACGGCCAACAAAGCAGCCAAGGAAGCATGTTGTCTGTCAATGTCTCACCCCGTTCCACGTCATCATCTCATTTTTGGACAGGCGCATCATGCATCAGTGGGAGACTGAATAGCTGCAAGTGACGGAAAACAAACTGTGGTCACTCAAATTGACCATACAGAGAAGGTGGACTTCGTGTCAGCCTCACTGCTGGAAGGAGGTTCTGTTTACCAGGTTGCACATCAGACATAGCCCATTAACACATGGCTTCCTTCTCTAGCAGGAGGATCCACCGCTCGAGGTTTGTGGTATGCCACTTTCAGTTCAGTATATTTTGACAACATGTGTCTTATACACTGATGTCAGGGCTGTCCTCAGACTCGATGGAGATCTTCGCTCCATTCTCAGTGATAGTGATTCCAGTGCTACAAGAGTGGTGGCATTTTGTGAAATGTTGGACCTCATCCCTAAATTGGTGGGGAAGGGAGAGAGATTTAAGTGCATTATAAACTGCTCTGCAAGTGGGACAGTCTTCATCTCCAACTACGAGACTGGCAAGCTGACTTGTCATCAGGGCACTGATGATCATGGTATTGTGTGCCTTTCACCTAAAATCATCATCCACTGATATGAGCCCCATTGTTGATTGTTAGAGTCACCTTTAACTGTAATCTGTGAGGCCTACTCACTGAGCCTGTTGCCCCCCCCCCCCCTCCCCCCCTTACAGCAGCACCAGCCCAGTAAATTTCCTGCTGTGCGCTGCTCACACACGGTCCGACTGACCCTCTTGACTACACTGCCATCCAGCAGCTTTGACAGCAGTTGCCTTCACTTTGACAGTGTTGCATCAGCAAACCCACATCGAGATCTAACTTACGAGGCCAATTCTCTGCAATTTTGCTCAATTTCGTTTAATTTTGTAACAAGTTCCATGTGGCCATTGATCTACACAAATAACAAAACCAAATTAATCAGTTTAAACAATTATCACAAATGATTTGTAAACCATGCCTCTTTTAAATGATTTTCTTTAATTCAATCTCCCCATCCCCAATAATTCTAAGGTCCTACATTACCATAAATGTTGGCAGAACTTCCATGGGAGTCATTTCGATTTGGTTAAACAATGAAAAGTCTCTGATGGAACAGCAACAATATGAAAAGGCTAGATGGTTGCTCATTATGTAGAGGGGATGTCAGTCACTGACATCACAATGAAAATGACTGCTAAACATTGCAGCTTTTGGACAAAAATAGAAAACATGCACACATACACACAAGCACATCTAACACGCACATGGCCACCGTGTCTGGGTGTTGGTGTCCTACTGTGGACTATGACTTGAACATCATATAAAGATGTTTAATTTTATTGATGAAAGTAGATAACATAAAAATGCAGTAAGTGAATCAAGAAAAAGGAACTACAGAAAGTACAAAATAGCTAAGCCACTGTAGTTGGAGGACAACTGCAAGACTGTACAAGTATGAATGACTAGATGGTTGATAGATGCTGCTACAGATCTTTGGAGGAAAGAGAAGCAGCTATGTGAATTGCAAGAGCTCAGATGGCAAGCCAATACTAAACAAAGAAGGGAAAGCTGAAATGTGGCAGGAATATGTAGCAGGACTATGCAAGAGAAATTAACTTGTAGGCAGTGTTACAGAAACTGTGTAATATTAAATGAGGATGAGATATGATGCTGTAAGAAAAGTTTGGCAGAACACTGAAAAACCTAAATCAAAGTAAACCCCCTGGAGAAGACTAATTTGCTCAGAATTATTGAAATTTATGGGCGAGACAGCCATGATAAAACTGTTTCAACTGATGCACAACATCAGTATGAAGTAGGGTAGACTGCTACTCACCATACAGAGATGATGTTGAGCGACAGTCATCAATAACTGAAAATTGACACCGGGTATTATTAAGCTATCAGATAAAGTTCTTCATCAGAGATAGAAACAAACAAACAAACAGACACACACACACACACACACACACACACACACAAAAAAATCACTCACTCACTCACACATGCGCGCACACACACACACACACACACACACACACACACACACACACACACAATAATTCCAATTCCAAAAAAGGTAGTGCTGACGGGTGTATTATCAAACTGTCAGTTTATTTATCATCTAACTTCTTGAAATACTAAAAATATGTAATGGTATATAAAGATAATAAAAGTATGTGGAGTATAACATAAATATAATACAAAAGTTTACAAATGAACATCTAGTGTATTCATGGAATGCATCAACTAGGGTTGCCAGCAAGAAGCCTTCTGATGTACCATCATAATGATGTTACAGAGTATTCTTTTTTAATGGGTCTGGCGGTCCGTAGTACTCTGCAGTTGCAAAGTGGGGACGGCTGCTTACCTCACTTGATAAAAATTTAATACCACAAAATACTGATATGATTTTTTTACAGAAAAATGGAAAAAACTTCTAGAGTCTGATCTTGGGAAAGATCAGTTTGGGTTCTGGAGATATATAGGAACTGTTGAGATAAAATTACCCAACAACTTATCTCAGAAAAGCCACCAAAGAAAGGCAAACCTATGTTTACAGCATATGTAGTTTAGAGAAAGCTTATGGCAGTGCTGACTGCACTTTACCCTTTGAAATTCTGAAAGCAGCTGGGGAAAAATACCTGGAGCAAAATATTATCTATAACTTACAGAAACCAGACTGCAGAGTAGAGGAACTTGAATGGAAGTAGTAGTTCAGAAGGGAGTGAGACAGGATTGTAGCCTATCATAAATTGGAAGAAGTGAAATAGATGAGAATGTCATAAAGATAGGCATAGCAATAAGGTAGCTGATGAACCTTTGCCTAGTCTGAGCCTTGTTTTCAGGCCATAAGTGTAAAGCAGTATTCAAAATAGGCTGGATGGTATAATGATGGCTGTTTTGGGAATGTTGTCTTTGAACATAAGAATGTGATGGTATGCTTTTTGATTGTCAAGGACACCCATTAAGCAGTTGGCGAAGTCCTGTATGTGAAGGATGGGATAATTGTTCATAATAGGATGGGCATTAAGTTCCTGATAGTCAATAGACAACCAAAACAAACCATCCTTAAGCACAATGTGGATGGGAGAAGAACTGTTACTGTCTGAAGGGCATGCAATGCTCACACCCAAAAACTCATTAATAACCACTTTAGCATGACAATTTGTTTTAGTGACATGTTTTGTTTTGTAACATGTGGGAGTTCCTTCTGTCATCATTACCTTATGACAAGTACTGTTATTAATAGCATGTAGTTGTGCAGCTCAAGTATGTGAGATAGGAACACAATTATCATCTCACAAAGGGGTTGGCGTGAGGAAGAAAAATGCTTTGAGGAAGGATGCCACTGACCTTAGCTTGTGGAGGTGCAGGCCACAACAGAGGGCACGATGGTGGTATGTGTCAGCTGTGAACCGGTGAGGCTATTGAGTCTGTGTTTAGCATGTGCCAATTTCTGTGACATGTCATCGACAGGGATGTGAGCTCAGCATGGGGTCGATCTTGGCACTTTGAGTAGTGAGCTCAATCTGTGTGTTGTTGAGGTGAGCCATTAGCGTTGCACACTTGGATAGAGCTGGGAGAAGCTGATCAGATCTCAAGGAAGATATAGCAGCAGAAGGACGAAAGAAGTCTGGTATGTGAGTGCACGTTGCATGGTGAATCAGGGATGCTGTTTGCAGGTTTTTTAGAAAGTCAGTACTAAGGACTTGGTCACTGACGTCTGTGACATGAAATTTTCAAATGAACTGTATCTGCAGCAAAAGCTGGAGCCAGAGTTCCACTGCACCACGAACACAGATGTGTGAGCTGTTAGCTGTGCCAAGAGGAAGTTTCACAGAAATTAACTGAGTGGGAGAATAAGAGGGTGGGATGACCCTGGTGTCTGGAGCAGACAAGAAAGTTCATGTTATTGTAGTGGTCTAAGATGCATGTTGTGGTTACCATATTTGATGACTGTTGTCCGAAGCAGCACCCTGCAGGAGCGTTGTGAGCTGTGGCACCTAGACCAGCCTGCGCATAGAGTTTGTGTAGGTGCAGGGAGGGTGCAAATTTCTCTTTGCGTCACCGAAGGTGACGTGGAACCCTCAGAGTGGGTATTCTGGGTATGGGGTACGGCGGTCATCACCTGCACCATATGTTGTGCTCTGTTGTGATTCACTTGTCACCTGGGCAGCGAGTTGGCAGGACTCATTGACACATTGGCAGGCTCTCGCACAGCCTCTACCCGCCAAGCACAACAGCGGAGCATGGGGAGTGGATGCAGTGCTGCCAACTTTTTCATTCACAGAAGTGTTTGTAGTTTGAAGTAGTTGCCTGTGTAGGCATGGTCTGCTATCTGAAAATTGCCCTCCACAGACTATCAAAATCAATAAATAGCTATGAAGTCACAGGGCACAAGCTATTTAATAAGCTGCCACATGCCATACAGGATCTTCCTGAACATACATTCAAAGAAAGACTGCATGAATGGTTTATTGCCCACCCGTTCTATGATATCAATGAATTCTTCAACTGTAAAATGCAGTAATCCAACAGATGACCCACTGTACATTTATTGTAATATAAGCTAAAATATTTCAGTAGTCAATACCTTATCACACTGTATTATAAATTGTAACTTCATTTGACGTTGTCAATTGCTGTAATGGCCTAAAGACAATAAAATCTTTATTATTATTATTATTAGTGGAGTGAGAGGGGAGCTGCAGTTGAAGTTAATACGGAAGCTTGATGAGCTGTTATGTCCAGAGTGCAATGTCAGATATGACTTCAGGTCCCACTTGTACACACTGGTGCCTCCACAGCTAAGAAGGTGATCTTGTGCTGAGGTGTTCTTCACGGATTGTGCGGTGTGTAGCTTCTGTCAGAGGATGCAGTAGACATTTGATGAGACTTGCCTTTGTTGTAGCATACTTGAGCTGTGCTGGTGGTCTCAGCAGGATGCGACTGATAAGATCTGCATGAACATGTAAATGACCAACTAAGCAAATAAACTGAGCATCGTCATGAGGACCCCATACGAATCTGGCAGGATGTCAATCAGGGTGAACCAAGTCTCAGTTTTTTTTTTTTTTTTTTTTTTTTTTTTTTTTTTTTTTTTTTTTTTTTTTTTAGTCAAGGCAATTTAGGAAATCTTCTCTTCTTGTGGGAGCATTTTGACTGCTGGCACCACATGACTTGGAATAAGGATGTGACACATTGTTTGAGGTCACTATGGAGGGGGGGGGGGGGGAGGGGGGGAGGGAGTGATGGGGGTAGCGAGGTGTTTCCCACATGTGTTGCACAATGCAACAAGCGTGGATGACAAAGCTACTGGCATGGACAGAGTGACTGTGGTCATTGATGGATGAGGTTGTATGTCAGAAGGCCAGACAGTACCTTGCATTACGAATCTGGAATAACTGATCAGCATCTGTTGTGGGTAACATGCTGATGGATGTGGTAGATGTATCGAGATGAAAGGTTGTGGGATGAATTTCTGTTTCAACAGGCATAAGCCACGATCTGGGGCAGCAAACAGAATGTGGTAGCCACCTTATGCCATCGTTTGGAGGAGAGCTGTAGTATGCATGGCCCGACATTGTCGTCCAGATGAGGTTAAGTTCATTGCATGAAGACCAGTGTGAAAAGTGGATTCATAATCAAGAGAAGCTGGTGCTTGCACTGTTGACATTGCCTGTGCATCACAGTCAAAACCTGATATGTAGGAATGAAAAGCAGGATCCAAAGCATTACACGGTAGGAAATCAGTTGTCTGTTGGCCAGTAACGAGTAATGGTAACATATGAAACACAATGAATAATTTGCAAACAAAACCGAATTCAGGGTCACCACTTGAATTTTCTCTTTCTACGCTCAATGGTGATAAGAAAAGGCACCACATTCGATACAGAATTCATTTTATTGTCACAGAAACACAACATGTAAACAGAAGCACATGCAAAAGTTAACACATGAGAGCAGAGAGTACAGTTAAAGAACATAGCTTAACAAAGGAGTAGTCTGATTATCAACAGTCACCACAACTCCTATGACTTAAATTTTTAGGTAATGTCTTACTGAAAAATAAACTATTTCTGAAAAATAAAGTATTACAGAATGTGGTATAAGAAATCATTAGAAACAATTAAACACTGGTAACTCCAGGTTGGAATATCAACAATGTAGGAAAAGACAGATTGCTACTTACCATAAAAATGACACATTAAGCTGCACACAGGCACAATTAAAAGTTACACTCACGCAAACCTTTGGCCACAGCCTTAATCATAAAAAGAAAGAAACACACACCATTCATTCACAAAAGCAAGCACATCTCATGCATACAACCACCAACTCTGGCAACCTGGGCCAGAATGACAGCATTCTGATGACGTCTGTGGCTGAAAGCTTATGTGTAAGTGTCTTTCAGTTGTGCCTGTCTGCAACTTAATGTGTTATCTTCATGGTAAGTAGCATCTTATCTTTTCCTACATTATAAAAAACAATTCATTCATTCATTCATTTCAAATAAGCCATCTTTGGACCATGTTATTTCAACTGTCTTGCTTTATGAGTTCTGATGTTTGCCCAGTGTTCCCGCATTCATTCTCAGTGTTGCTCCTTTGTCTCCTGGGTCCAAGCCTTTTCTGTTTTTAGTTTTGGCTTTTCTTGGAAACCCTGTGATGCCATAAGTTTCTCCTTGAGTGAGACACACTACAAGATGTCATCACAGGTGATCCCCACTTCTTTAAGATCTTTCTCCACCTCTGTGAACCAGGCCCATTTTGTTTTCTTCTCCTGAAAGTACGTGAGCATACAACTGGTGAATCTTTCACAGCTCACTTGGGTCATATATCCATAAAACATAAACCTTCTGAAAATAATTAATAATTTTTCAAAACTTTAAAATACAAACTACATGATTAGATACCAATATTTCCAAAAGGAAGGCATAAGCACCCCCTTCCCATCCACCAACTATTGTGAGGGTTAATAAGTTCCATGGAATTCTCTGTCTGTGGCTTATTGTCCAGCTCAAAGAGTGACACAATGTTCACACTAATATGAGAAGCACACTCAGCAATGTGCCTTATGTCATCAATTATAGAACTGAGGTTACAGTCCAAACTGTTACCTGCACCCCTTACTGTATGTAGATTATCTTCTTGTCCATTATGTTTCACTAAGTCTAAAACACAGGTGACATAACTGAGCAATGTGGCTTATGCCATCAATTATAGAACTGGGGCTACAGTCCAAACTACATACCTTACTGAAAGTAGTTGTGATGTATATATCTGTTCATGTTCTGCTAATTCACAGATTCACAGTGTGTTTGTCTGATATATCCACCCTCTGGCTAGTAGCTAGTGGGAATAACTGTCATAGTACTTGAGCTTCATCCATTAGATGGTAGCTCTATTCAGGCAACAAAGCATCTTTTGTGCAGGTGCTGAGTCATATGTGTCACACACTACACCTTCCTCGCCTTGTTCATCATTTCCTTCCCCCCCCCCCCCCCCCCCCCCCCCCAATTCCCGCTCCTCCTCCACACCCTGCTGCTTCAGTAATCGATATTCAATAATCAGTGTCACCGCCGCAATGGGCGTATACTCTTTACACTTGGGTGTCTGTGTGGTTATATGGGTGAACCTACAAGTATGTGCATTTACTAGAAAGAAGAACAAGAGCTTGAAAATTAGTGTTAACTGTTTCTATTAAGTGTTTCTGTGCCCAATTCACTATGGGTAAGTGGTTGCCTTTCCCTTATTTTACATATTTTTCCATAAATGAATTTCGATCTTCATTAAAAGAAAGGTAACATCTAAGGCATTTTGTGATAAAATGTTTAAAATGATAATTATTTAGTGACAACATGTTGCATAATTTAAATGTATCTAATCTTTTAAGCTTAAAAGTAACGGCAGTTTAGTTATTGTGCTGGAAGAATATGTGACTAAATTTGTAAATTATTTGGGGGCATACTAGGTGCAAAATTTATTACACAGAGCAGCCACTTCTTCCAGCAACAGTGGCTCTAAACTGGCTGGGCATCACATCAAACTGAGAGAAGGAGGCATGTCATCCCACCCTGCTTCAACTCTGTGGCAGAATTCATCAGTCATAATAGCTGTCATGTGTAGGTAATCGACAACCAGACAGTTTTGCCAGATGAGAGAAGTGGCAACGTGCTGGCCAGTGCAACAGTCAAAAACCCTCAGCACTGGGGTCCCTCAGTACAGCACAAGTGACACGGAGTCTCGAGATATTTCTTCAAGACGTAATGTCGTAGAGTCCTCGATGATATGGACAGCCACCACCCTTAACACGTCTGAGCACTACTTAGATTATCAGCTGTGTTAACTGGATCCGATCACACTTTGTAACCAGTGGCATCTCATACATTGTGCCGAGTGTTGGAACTGCGCAAAATGACAAATGCAATCCGATGGTGTTTGTTCTACTGAGAACCTCCACACACAGATATATTCATTGTAATGTTTGATGCAGAATTGAGACTCACCTGAAAAGATGACTCTGCACCTCTTCCACGTCCACTGTTATCGTTGTCAGGTGCAGTGCCTCTCTCTGCTGACACTGAGAGAAGCCACAAAACTGGTCGCTGTCCAGACGGTCTGTGCTGCTCCAGAAGTCCTCCCATTGTCCGTGTGGATACTTGCCCTGTTGCAAACGAGCCCATTCCCTAACTTGTGGTACCAGATGGTTGTAATTAAAGTGCAGCTACTCACAGACATCCAGTGTTGGCTGTAATTACTGTATGGCAGCAAAACTAGAGCGTTAATGTGGAACCAATTTATGCTGGAAAAAAATTAATTACACTTTCAGCTGTCAGGTGCAAACCTGGCACTGTATACTGTTTGCATGAAGGTAAACACCTAAACTGTCATTTGCCAAGTCATAAAATGAGTGAACAGTACGGCTATCGAGAAGAGAGATCGTGCACTGTTAGTGAAACTGCTTTATGTGAACAGAAGTAATTACAATAGTGCATTGTAGAGTATTGCTGACTGTAAGGTCTGAGGAGAGGCCCAATGTCAGTAAATGCTTTAAAGAATATGATAAAGAAATCTTAAAACAGATGAGCTTAGTGTGAGACCTGGAAGAAGACGGCATCCTGTTCCGGTGGAAATTTTTGACGAGGTTGCTGTTGATGTAGCTGACCGTGTAGCATGTGTCCTGGGTAGCACTAGTATTTGTGCAGTCTCACATGAATTGTCCATCCTGTGGTCAACAGTACAGAAAGTTTTGTGACCTATTTTACTCTAGTACCTGTACAAGACCTAGATGATGCAGCAATTGGAACCTCACAATCATTAGCAACATTCTGAAATTGATTTCCGATATCTGGCATAGACTGAAATTGGTAACTTGTGGCTGGGCAATATTCCATAAGGGACGAGGCACATTTTATTCTAAATGGTGCAGTGAATAAAAAGAACTGCCAAATTTGGGGTACATTGTGCACAATGAGCCATTGCAGTCACCGTATGTGACTGTGTTGTGTGGGTCCACAAGCATCTGTGTTCTTGGTCCATTCTCCTTTGAAGAGAATGCACTCAGATGGCCTGTCAGGTGCACTGTGATGTCTGCACATTTTTGAGACCCACTTATACAGCATGTGTTGAAAGAGTGCAACTGTGTCAAAACCACTGTTTTTGTCAAGATGAGGCAACACCTCATGTTACTCACCCACAGAAGGATCTGTTGAATGCAACCTTCCAAGAACATGTTATCTCCAGGGGTTTCCCAGATGCACAATCTGAATCCAGGTGGTTTTTGGCTCTGGGGATGTCTAAAAGAGACACATTTGGTCTCTACCTGATCTGAAGGCCAATATACAGGAAAACATTGCTCAGATTCCACTGGAACTGCTGTGAGAAAGTGCTGAACAAATTATGTAAGTGGCAGCTAGTAATAAAGTCAACATTATACCTGTCTCACTTGTTTGATGTTTTCTGCCCACTTTCCTTTCTTAATTTATTACATATGGAAATATTTATGTGTGATTTTCTTGCATTCACAGCACCAAACTTGCACCCCACAGTTAGAATTGTAACTAATTATTTTCAGTATAAACTGGTTCCAAATTAATGCATTAGAATACCTACCAAGTTTTGTTGCCATACCATAATTTCAGGTCACTCTGGCCCTCTGTGAGTAGCTTCACTTACAATTATAATCAACCGGTATGTGACACAGCCATATGATCCTGAACAGCTGAACAAATGATACATCTGTCCAATTGGGCACTAGTCACAATGGGCTGTTAAGATCCTGTGTGGTATGAAGTATGGCCCTTCTGAAGCCATAGATTCTATATTTACATGAGTTGTGGGATCCAAACTGACGTGACAAACAATATCGTGAAACAATAAGCCACTGTTTTAATAGGCCAGAATCCTACTGCAGTGGAATTCTAGTGTACTGGTGAACATTTCTGCTAGTTAAATGAGACATATCAATGTCTTTTCACAACATGAAAATTAGAATGCTAGCTCACTGCAATCTTTCCTTATATACAGAACATAGGTGGCATTACTCCTAATTACTTTGTGCATTTGTGAAGAAATGCTCATCATTTCCATGTAGTACACTTCATGCCAATTTGACATTTGTTTTTGATGCCTTCACAGTGTTGTAATTTTGATGGCTGTGAGTGTATATAATATCAGACAACAATTTAGTTTCTGTCTAAAACTAAAGAAGTAAGGAAATGGAGCACACAGTTCCTTAAACAGTTTGTGAAAAAAATATCACATTGCAATATGTTTCAATAATTATTATGTTGTTTTTGAATTTCACATACATTTATAGAATCAATTTACTTCCATCATTAGTATACTGTACATGTATACCTTTATTTCAGTCATAGATTCAGGAAAGGCTTCATATTTACACAAATAAGTGGTGATTAAATTTGATAGATGAATCACTCCATACAAATTTTTTAAATCTTGTGAACACCCTATAGTCACCTAGTCTTTAATGAGATTATTCTTAGCAATAGCATGATAAAAATCAGTATGCAAGCTGGTGGTGTTTCTCATAAAAGAAAGGGATTCTGTGCTGCACAACACCCATTTTCCAAAAGCGTGTGTCATTGAATGAAAACACAGGAATAGATGTGATTTCTTTTATTTTCCATAGCAAACACATAACTTGTAGAAGCCTTAAAATGTTGGCGCACACAATGATCAAAGTTGTGCTTTCATTCACCGAAATTTTTCATTAACTGTGTATAAAAGCTAAAGTCAGATGAAATGAATAAATATGAATCTTTATTTGCACAAACATTATAGTATTTAATATCCTTTGAGCTATATTACAATGTTCTCTGTGATAACTACAACAAGTTATCTGTCTACAGACTTCAGAATTAGCACTCTATTACTAATCGTCTGTTGTTATGATAAAATATTTTAAATAGTATAGTAGGACTAAATTTCCCAAGTTTGGTTGCTACTCCAGATTCAATTTTGGAGTTATTTGTAATAACAATGTGTTATGCCACGATATAATACATGTGTCTATATTGTGTGACATGATATAATAAGGCCTCTTCTGTCATTTAATGAGTATATCACTAAAACAAACTATATACAAAAGTTAGTTCTAATCATGCATACTGTTAACTTTTATCTCTGGTTATAAAGGTATTCATAAGACGTGACAATGGTCCCCTACCTTTATATGTATGTAACATATAGTGACAAAAGTATTTCTTCTTTGGACATTTCAGACTCACATTTGTGTGAGAGTTGCTGATATCAGTTCAAACTGTAATTAAACACCTAAAGCAATATTTTACACATAAAACACAGAGTCCTGAACATAGGCCTATTTCACATCTAGCTTCTTTTTAGTGAGAGATACAGAGATATTAGCGGAAAATAAATCTATTACTATTTGATTCCACTGGAGTTGATGCAATAATCAGCAAGGCTCCATAAGCCCCTCTCTGCACAATCACAATCACTTGTTATGCACAAAATAATGAAATCCTGGCACAGTGATAACATGAAACTGAATAATATGAGTAGAAACTTTGTATGCAACTGAACCAACTTGGGAATTTCTACATTAAGAGTTGATGAAATAGAACTTCCCATTGAGAAGTACACTTCATTAACAGAACTGAAGATACACATTCAGTATAAAGGTTCAACATAAAACAAAACAAACTCATTTTTGTTCAAGAACAAACATAAGCTCAGTATAAACCCAAATCAAGAAAACAAGGTATGCCAACATCCTGTTTTTCTGATCTGACAAGAAGATATTTGAATACCAGATGTTGCAATTATAAGAAAACATGTCTCGGTTGCAAAGTTTCTTTAAAAAAATCAAATGCTTATTTGACAAAGCAAACCTGGAGATACCATGTTAATTGTTAAAGAGTTCCTGATGTTTAACTTCCAATGCAAGTGTAAATTGTAATGTTCAGAGTAATTATAACATCTCTGAGATGAAATGGATAATTTTAAGTTGATGTTTTCAAGTGGTATGTAATGAAAGCAGAAAACATACAAGTGTTGGATTACAGAACTTCAATACTTGCAATGTCAAAAAGAATGAGATATAGGGCTAGAGCTGCAGAGGAGAACTTGTATAGTCGATCAGAAAATTATTTTTGGATTTTAAAAAAAAAAAAAAAAAAAAAAAAAAAAAAAAAAAAAAAAAAAAAAAAAAGAAAGAAAAAGAAAGGGGGGGGGGGGGGAGAGAGAGAGAGAGAGATTAAACCACAAAATTAGTTCATCTTAAACAGATTATAAGTATGCAAAGTAGTCATGAGATTTGTTTTGACGTTTTTTTAAGCAACTTTGTGTTTTTCGTTTCGAATACAACAAATTGAGGAATTTTTAAAATTCTTGTTATCACTTGTCTTTAAGTAATGTATGTATTCTGTCTAGCTCTCAACACTATTCTTAAGACATATTTATATTTTATCCTTGGTTCATGTAAAAAAAGAAAAAAATGGAAGAAAAGTAGAGAAAAACTATATATCACAGAGAGTTCTCACTTCATTATAGAGAAACACATGATCAAAATGTTTAAAGTACATGGAATACTGAAGAATAAATTGTACATTCTTGAAACATCAAAAGGTCAGAAAACTGAAACACTACGAGACACTGTCTGTGTGCACCAATGGGCTGCAGCAAGAATCCCATTGAACAATACTGCAACTTTTCCCTTGGTTTTCCACAACTGCAAGTTTCATTTTTGCCGTGAGAAGGAAACAGTGTGGTTTATGTTTATTTACATGTTTTTTTACTAACTGTAGTGGGAGCTGCATTTTCTGTAAATAATTATGTGAAGAATTAACAAGGTGTCTGAATATGATTATATGTTTTTATATGGTAATGTAGCTTTGTAAGATTTTGTAACATAAAATGAACACAAAAACAGTACTTTGAGAAATTATCATGTGGCATTTCAAAGGAACATAAGAAAAATATCATTGCAGTTTCACAATGTTCTTTTCGAAATTGAAAGTAGATTGTGCAGCACTTATTCATTTATAAGCCATTATTATAAGAACTTAGAAAGATATTCGGTACAATAATAATTTTGGAAGCTATGGCAAAGAATAACATAAATGCTGATTAAAGCTCCTAGATATACAATGCTTAAAGAAATATGTTCAACTAAGGATTGTTGATTCAGAAAGCAACCACTTTTTAAAAATTTTTAATTTTTTGCTGTAACTAGTTTTAGGTCATCATGTCCATCTTCAAATGACTTCATCTGTTTTACAACAGTATTATATTTGTCAGCAGCACATTGTCCACTCCTGTACCACCTACGCATACATACAAATTCAGCCATTTCATGAAGTGCACGATAACCAGGATAAAATAGTCTTTTTAAAAGTATTTGTTGTTGGTTGCATTCTCCATCAACAATTCTTAGTTGAATAACAGCCTTGGAGTTTAGAAAGGTCCAGCATGGATAAAATAGCATTAATATATTAAAATTTTCATTACTGTGAAAATACTTAAAAAGATGTTAATTTATTCATACAGAGCTTGTACATTCCTTCATCAAGGATGGAAGAGGCATAGGTGGGGGAAGGTTTGGCAGTAGGGCAAGGCAGGCCATTCAGTTCAACCTGTGCCTGTTTCATCCCTGAAGAAGGAAGAAACAGGTTCCAAAAGTTGGGAAGTTTTTTGATTCTGCTTCTGAGTTTTTCTGTTCACACATATGTTGAATCTCACCTCGTAAAGATAAATACTGACTTTCTGTTTCCTTGTAATTTCATAGTTTTCTCTACTGATTTTTCCTTTCAGTACATTTATTTGTACACTAATAAGGTTTCCTGTATTTTTTGAAAATCATCTTATCATGGCTGTTCATGATGCTTATTATAATTATTACAGTACAAAGTGGAAACATGTTGATTGGAACTGTGCTTTCATTGGTAACAGTGTTCTTGATATGACAATAATTTCTTGCTGTAACATATTCCAAAACTGAAAGTGAGCATTTTGAAAGCTGTAAGAGGGTAACTGTAAGAAGAACACAAATAAGCTAACATACATAATGTTTCTTCTTCTCTTCAATTAAAATTGTAGATTTGTCCTCTACAGATCATCAGTATGTCTGATAAAATTGCACCGATGTATGAGAAGGATGATCTCAACTGCCTCATATTGAACTATCTCAGATGTGAAATAATTATTCAAAGCTCATTATGTATATTTTTAATTTTTTAAACATGAATGATGTTTTGTTGTGTTCTATTTTTTGTGTTACAGTTTTCAGAAAATGATATTTTTCTTTACATGAACAAAATCTGCACTTGAAACATTATGTTCTTCAATTATATGACATATGTACGCAAATAGTGATTAGAGAATTCAAGTTATTTCACAATCCAGTAGTACAATCTTTTATATAATTAAAATCATTTGCAATGACGAAGAGCGATGTTGAACCATTTATTACATTCACTGAAGTTAGTAATGGAAGAAAGTGTAGCTGGAAAAATCTGTGTAGTCTGTATATTGCTAATATCTTGTGAATTGGGAAGCCTAACAATGGAAAGTGCAGGTTCAAATAACAATTATGTGGAAATGATAAAGTGCTGCTTACCACATAGAGGAGATGAGTCGCAGACAGACATGGTGGAAAAGACTGCTAAAATATTAAAGACTTTGGACAATGTCCTCCTGCCGCAATAGAAAACATACACACAGTCACACAGATGCAACTCACATTTGCTTGTGTGAATGTGTGTGTATTTTCGACTGCAGAAGAAGGACTTGGTCCAAAAACTTTCATATTGTAGCACTCTTATCCACTGTGTCATCTGTGGTTCTGTGCCTTCTCTATATGGTAAGTAGCAATATATCCTTTCCATATTGTTGTTGAATTGGAAGACCTGATACACAGAATTTGTGAAATACTGATAATGTCTTTCTTTTGATTCAGATGGAAACAGGTAAAAATAAGAAAGGTATGGAACTAGAGTTTAATGATTAAAATTAAACTACTAGTTTTCTGTCTCCAAAAAAAGACACACCTCATGTTGCAACTAGCCAGGAGCAGATCTGTTGGATAACTGGTGGCATCAATGTCTGAAGAACCACTAGTGCTCAGCAGTATGTAGATAATTAAATTACATTAGCTGTGTGTTACTTTCACTACAAATATTTTGCCGCAAGATGGATCTATCAAAGGATTACCTAATTTTTTCTCTTAAGAAGAATACTGAACAGAATTTACAGCTAATAATAAAAATACTGCCCTGCTGAAAATGTGTTCTCCATCACTGTAGTCTAAAGTTCAATAATTTCTGCAGTGGACCAACAGTTTTTTTATCAAAATTCTGATAGGTGGTTTATAGTATGAAGCATATGTACATTAAGCATGGTACTTCACTGCATATTTATTTTTAATTGCTACCCTGTTCCAGTTTCTTGGTGTTAATGTGCAGAATCTGTGTATTTACAGATAATACCATGAAAAGTCTGATGTTATACAGTTATTTTACTAGCAGCTTATTACATCTGATTCCTCACGTACATTAACCCATGTACAACTTAAAGCTGACAATAAATGAACATCATAGTAAATTTTTGCCCTTTTCTGGCTAAAGTAATTGTTGATAAGGTACGTGTTTTTTAAAAATAAAAAGTGATAACTGCTATAAACTGAAGGAATAGTGGTTTGAAACAGTTCTGATTTTATATTTCCAAAGGCGTGTACTGATTTATTCAAGATGATGGGAAATAATTATTATTTGCACAGAAGTATGCACATAATTTACAACGAAGAAAAATCACTTTTCATTCTCTTCTTTGAGACTCACTACACTCCCCAGTCTCTATTTTGAAAAATATAATAGGAAAAAATTGCCACTGGAAAAAATCTCAATAATAACTTACACTGAAATATCTCTGAACTCAACTAACAATGGAAATGCTGTGTTGCTAGGGCCTCCCGTCAGGTAGACCGTTCTCCTGGTGCAAGTCTTTCAAGTTGACGCCACTTCGGCGACTTGCATGTCGATGGGGATGAAATGATGATGATAAGGACAGCACAACACCCATTTCCCGAGTGGAGAAAATCTCTGACCCAGCTGGGAATCGAACTCGAGCCGTTAGGTATGACATTCCGGCGTGCTGACCACTCAGCTGCCAGGGGCGGACTCTGAACTCAACTTAGAGAGCATATTAGATTTGGTGGCACATAATTCATTTCTGACATCTGGAATGAGGGTTTCTTCAGTTTCTGCTCCTACATGAGAGGCAGTATGTTCTTCAAGAGTCTACTCTGCATTCACGTCTATAAAATTTACTTATCGTGGAGCTGTATTTTAAACTTTACAACCATATTAGTGAATGTTATGAGTATTAATCTTGCTTGTGAAAGCTAACATTATGGGATATTTATTGCAGTTACAGTTAGAGGTGACACTGAAGAATTCTGAAGAAGTTTTTTGTGATTTGTTTCCTGGACTGATCATGGTCTTTCTGTCTTTTACTTTCCTGTGTCGTCAAATATTAATATTGTTGCAAGCTTAAGAAGAATAGCTATTTTCACAGTCTAGTCATATTGAACAGAATTTAAAACTAACAATAAAAATACAGGGCAGCCAAAAACGTGACCAACATTTATAAGAAATGACAAACATTAACAGAATTTGTGATTTTCTTCCAAGAATTTAAGAATTTTCTGAAAAGACATGGAAGTAGTAAAATCTGCTTATTATTGAGAATTAATGGGCTACTAAAAACCATTGCATAAAACAATTAAGCTACCTGATATCATCTGTAAACTTATAATGTCATAACTGAAATTTATCACCTGTGTGTTTTCGATATGAGATCGACTGTAATACGATGTATCATGAGGGAAATACTTGGCCAAAGTACATATTTAAAATATAGTGAGGCTGACATGAGATGTGTTCTGACTTCTGCTATTTATTGATTCCTACCAGTGTCTTTCAGACAATAGATTCTCCAATGTAAATGCATGATGTAGCTTCTCCTAATACTTCCACTCTTGTGTGTTCTTTTCCTAACATTGTTAACTAGTGTTAGTACAAAAGTGTTGCTTCCAGAAACACATTCTCATCCTGCTCACACTCACATCCTTCTGCAAGTAATGTCAAATGATATCTTAGTCAATAAACACTGAGAGTATCAAAAATATCATTTAAAATTTTATTCAATACGTTTAATAATTTGTTGGAGATGCTTCGAGAATTTCTCAGGGAAATATGAGAGAGTCAGCAAAATGTAGGTAAATAAAGTTTTCTGTAATGACTTTATGTTAATGTGTGTTCAGAGGAGAATAAACTGCTTCCTCACATTAAAAATAATCCACAGATGGCACATGAAATTTATGCAGTATGATTATGAATAGTTCATCACTAAACCTTGGATACTTTGACACACTTACCCTTCACTGAGTTTCTATTTATAAGACTACAATATAGGTTGCTGTTTTAGTTCCAGTTGCTATCTGAGAACTGTGTACATTACTAGGAAAATAATGCAAAAGACTATCTGCCGCCTGAGAGAGATGACAGATGCTAATGGGCTCCTGATTCTTTATGCTTTAGTCTCACACAGTGTCAATAGATTATCAAATGGAGATAAACCACACTCAATGCCTAAATTGACATTTTTAGGCAAAACACTATTATAGTTTACAGATTATGTCTTTGAGCATGTTCACTTTTGGGTGACAGTGCAGAGTGAGTGATAATACAGAGCATCATAGCATTTTTGTTCCCACATAACTGAGGAAGTGTGGAGTTCCTGCACTTTTTATATGATCTGTATATTAAGATTACGCATCAAGCAGAGGAAAGTGTACCACAATTCTTGTACAGCCCTTTCTGCATGCTACAGTTACTTTAGGCCAGCAGGAGGACAGAGAGCAGCACATGACACTTCTAATTCAAGATATCACCATCCTCAGACCACAGATGTGTGACTGCTGACTGTTCAGCCACTCAGAGGGGAAGAACAATCAGTTCAGAGCTGAGTAGCAGTGCACAGACGTTGAATGTTTGTGCAGTGCTACCACCATTACGGACCAGCCGTAATGCAGCTCACAGCCAACCAGCTGAGCCATCGTGTCCACTGAGTGGCTGGATTCCCGGCAGGTGCGGCAGTGCTGCCACCACCACAGAGCCATTGCGTGGCAGCTTAGTCACTCCCTGTTGCTGCTGCTGCTCACCAGAAATGACAGTCATGTCTGTCTCTGTTGTTGATGTCGCCGTTGTAGTTGAGCTTGATGACACCTGTGGTTCTTGACATTGCTGCTGTGTATCCTGGTGGAAATTTGCACTCTGATCCTGAAACACAATATGTATTATATTATCTCTATAATATTGTTTGGGAGTGGAAGTCATGTGATAAAAAAGTAAGATTCGTATAAGGGCAAATACCAAGTAACTGATTCCAAAACTGAAGCTAAAACAACGTTTTATATTGACACTTTAATACAAAAAGAATTTCTTGTGAAGTCTTCAGTTACATCTTGTAATGCAATCTAGCCAGTAATATCATAAGAAACATACAATATCATTGGATATCAATCTTTTGAGTTTGATAAGAATAATTTTGATATTTACACAGCAATAAATATGAATTATTCCATACTTAAGTATTTGTATCCTGCACATAGAAACTAAAGTTAAAGCATGTCACTTGCATTCATGTAAACCTATTTTATTAACAGGTTTAAAGTTGTTCCAGCAATCGTTATTGATACTGTTATAAAAACTTTTACTTCTACATGCGTCCGCTGTTCTTATTCGTTATAAGGAGATAAAGAGACTTGGTGGGAATGTGTTGTGGAATGAACACTCTTTACAGAAGCGTCATTGCAAAGGGACCTGATCTTGTTTTATAGCAGCTATACAGTTCTATGAAATACAGGGAAAAGCCATAGTCACAGCAATATACAGACCACCTACTGGGGATACAGAAATATTCATTAATCAATTAGAAACACTGCTTAACATTCTTTTTACTAAAAGAGCCACTGTAGTTGTCTGTGGGGATTTCAACATAAATCTTATGAATGAAAGTAGGCTAAAAAAACAATTCCTAAATCTATTATGTAGTTTCAATCTGTTTCCACACATACACAAACCCACAAGAATAACATATAATACAAATAGTCTTGTTGTTGTTGTTGTGGTCTTCAGTCCTGAGACTGGTTTGATGCAGCTCTCCATGCTACTCTATCCTGTGCAAGCTTTTTCATCTCCCAGTACCTACTGCAACCTACATCCTTCTGAATCTGCTTAGTGTATTCATCTCTTGGTCTCCCTCTACGATTTTTACCCTCCACGCTGCCCTCCAATACTAAATTGGTGATCCCTTGATGCCTCAGAACATGTCCTACCAACCGATCCCTTCTTCTGGTCAAGTTGTGCCACAAACTTCTCTTCTCCCCAATCCTATTCAATACTTCCTCATTAGTTATGTGATCTACCCATCTAATCTTCAGCATTCTTCTGTAGCACCACATTTCGAAAGCTTCTATTCTCTTCTTGTCCAAACTATTTATCGTCCATGTTTCACTTCCATACATGGCTACACTCCATACGAATACTTTCAGAAATGACTTCCTGACACTTAAATCTATACTCGATGTTAACAAATTTCTCTTCTTCAGAAACGCTTTCCTTGCCATTGCCAGCCTACATTTTATATCCTCTCTACTTCGACCATCATCAGTTATTTTGCTCCCCAAATAGCAAAACTCCTTTACTACTTTAAGTGCCTCATTTCCTAATCTAATTCCCTCAGCATCACCCGACATAATATATTTTCAAATGTACGATCCACAGAAGTGGAAGTGACAAATACTGATTTATGATTATCAGACCATAATGCTCTTGTCCTCAAAATTCCTTCAATGCCACTGGAAGAAAAAAAAGTGTACTTCAGATATAAAAGAAAATATTCCACTGAAAACTGTGTAGACTTAAAGAATATCCTAACTAGTGAGCCGCGGACAGTTGTGCTGTCCCTAATAAATACAAATGATGTGTATATCAAACAATGGAAAATCCAGGATGGAATGTAACAATATTAGAGAAGGAAAGTTGCTACTCACCATAAAGCAGAGATGCTGAGTCGCGATAGGCACTACAAAAAGATTCACACAGTTATAGCTTTCGGCCATTAACACTAGAACCGCGGCTGGCTCACTCATGACCCACTTGATAATTCTTTTGTTTGTCACTCTTTTGTATTATTGCCTAGAGTGTTACATTTCTGTGACTTTTTATGAAATAAGGTAATTAGTGATTATACTTCATTTCACATTTTATGGCGAAAACATAAATGAGAAATATGAAGATTCACCTAGAACTGCGGAAGGGTCAGTTCTGACCCACCCAGTGCAGTCGCTATAACAATCGCATTTTTCATGTAGCTTCATGCCTATTGTTAGTGTGTGTTTGGTCAACAATCGCAAAACTCATTTTTACTTCACTTCCAGCTGACGCTCCAGTTTTCAGCAGGGGACGAGAGGGAGAGAGGTTCAAACAAGTCTGACCTTGTATGCAGATATTACGCACCCAGAGTTTTGTACCACGAAAACGGGTTTAGTCTGGGTAGATAGTGCTTGTAACTTACAAATATATTACGGCCAAATTCCTACGCACAGAAGAGGGCATTATAAATGCTCTAAATGAGATTTTAGATAATGAATCTGAGGGCGAACCGCTGGAGTCTTTATCTGAGGAAGAATTTCCACCACCAATAGTTCCGGATTCTTCATCAGAAGACAATGTTACTCCTGAGAGGGTTCTACTGAATGCTGATGCGAAAGGTATGCTTGTTTATGTGTTTGTTTTATAATAATTTTTGTTTATGTATATGTTGAGTAGACACTAATTTCAATTGCCACAATTATGTTTATACTTTGTTTCGTGTTGAATTTTTACAAGTTATATATTACATTTATGAAGGTGTGTTTTTGTTCTAATATTACACAATATATTCAACATTAAATTGCGTTCTAATATGTATAACTACTATTACAGGAACAGCTGCCACAAAGACTAAGTCAACTCAAGTACGTTGACATCCTCAAGGTCGGCGTGGACAACAAAATGCCCAGGGTTCTGGACTACTTCAGTTTCCTCCAGGTAGCAGCACCCAATGGAACAACCTGGAAAGTTGGTGTAATAGGTGACTGTTCATCTGGAAGATATGGACAACAAAATGTTTTCAAAGATAGGAGAGGACCATCTCCGCATGCAAAACGAAACGTGAATGAGACCTGTTACAATGCAGGGCATCTAATGATAAAGGACAAAATTTTGAAACATATTGTAAAATGTACAGAAACTGAAGCACGTCGTGTACTGAGCTCAGATGAGTAGGCTATAAAAATTGAAGAACTGGAAGCTTTTATAGCTATATTGTATGATCCATGGGGCTATTGGAGCTAAGAACTTAGAACTAGACACATTGTGGTCAGTGAAGTGGGGAAATAATTGTGTGAAATCAACAATGGCTCATGACAGATTCAGAGAGATAATGCGTTATCTCAGATTTGACCTTAGATCCACAAGATCAGAATGACTAAGAGAAGACAAGTTTGCTTTGGTATCAGAAATCTGGAATGAGTACATTGTGAATGCACAGTCTAGCTACATACCAGGTCCATATATAACAATCAACAAACAGCTTTTTCCTTTAAAGTGCCGTTGCAGATTCACGCAGTTTATGGCCTCAAAACCGAACAAATACGGGGAAAAGTACTGGATGGAGGTAGATAAAGACTCAAAATATATTGTGAATGCTATCCCTTATCTAGGAAAGGATGACACTAGGCGGAATGAAGAGCGTCTTGGTGACTTAGTTGTAAAAAAATTGATGCAACCTTACCTCAAAAAAGGAATAAATGTCACATGTGACAATTGTTTCACCTCCTTAGCGCTCTCTGAGACACTGAAAGCTAATTCTATGAGTCTTGTGGGCACAATAAACCGATCTCGCAGGGAAATACCAGTCTGTATCAAGAAGGCAAGAGAACAGTTATACAGCACAGTATTGTTGTAAAAAGATGATACCACACTGACTGTTTATCAGGGTAAGAGCAACAAGAATGTTCTGATTCTGAGCACTATGCATCGTTATGTGACAATTGCAGATGGTATAAAAAAGAAGCCAGATACAGTTACATTTTATAACTGCTCTAAATATGGAGTAGACGTGGTCGACCAAATGGCTCACAAATACTCTGTCAAAGCACCATTGAGACGTTGGCCTGTTCACACATTTTACAACTTGCTGGATTTGGCTGGGATAAAAGCGTGGGTATTGTTCAATTCTCTAAACGATAAAAAATTGAAACACAGGGATTTCGTCCTGCAGCTGGGGGAGGAACTTGCTGAGAAGTACACAGCGACTAGAAAGACTAGCATCCCTGTCAGACCTGAAGATATTCCTGACAGACAAAAAAAGTGAAAATGTTGCCTTGTAAAAAAGTCTAACTGTGAAGGAAACAAATCATTCGTAAAGTGTCATATCTGCAAGAAAACTGTGTGCAACAAATGTACATCAAAAGACTATTATTTGTGTTCATTATGTAATGGAAGCTAGTAAAAACACTCAGCAAATACATGCAAGTTTTAAAATATAAAATTATAATTTGCGTAAACCTTGTTTATTTTTGTTAATTTCATTCTAAATTTCCTAGTGCTTCTAACAATAGATTCATTGGCAGTAACAATAACCCATTGACATAGGGGAAATAAAGGAAAAGATCGCGGGTCATTAGTGACCCAGCTGCGGTTCTAGGTATGTCTAAATATCAGTGGTTCTAGTGTTAAAGCCTTTGTCAGCAATAAACACACATACACACACACTCACACAAACGCAACTTGCACACATGTCTGCAGTCTCAGATAACTGTGTGTGTGTGTGTGTGTGTGTGTGTGTGTGTGTGTGCGTGTGTGTGTGTGTGTGTTTCCTTTTCAAATTAAGCTTATAACACTTTTTCTTCAATTTTCATGGGATATTTTGAAATGCACTTTCCAAAGAAGCTGTCAAGAATCGCATCACATCACAATACAAAGTCCAGTTCTTGGATCACAGCTGGCATCAAAACTTCTTGTGGAACTCTAAAGAGACTAAATTCAAAATGTAAGACATCGAAAGATCCACAGTTCATAGGAAATGTTAAGACTTACAAAAGGGTATATTGAAAAGTAACTAACAAGGCAAAATTTATGAGTAATGACAACTGAATAAGACAGTCTGATAACAAATCAAAAGCCATACGGCGTATTGTGAAGACTGAAACAGGAAAGAGATGCGAGGACTAGGATATCATTCTCAAAAACACAGAAAATGTCAATATTAAAAAACAAGATTTGCCAAATTACATCAACAATTATTTCATAAGTGCAACAACGTTATTAAGCTTGAAATTTACAAACCAAGAAAAACCTGAATTTCCAAAAGCTGTTTGTAGCATGAGGATAGATCCAACAGATGAAGATGAAGTATTCAAAGTAATGAAGAGCTTGAAACCTAAAATGTCAGCAGGAGTAGATGAGATGCCTGTTTATATCATAACAATGACAGCTGCACAAATTGCAAGGCACTTGGCACACACAGCCAATTTACATTTAGTGAAGTAGTGTTTCTGGAAAGAATGAAAATGTCAAAAGTGAAACCATTATTCAAAAACAGTGACAAGCATAAGGTAGAAAACTATTGGCCAATATCCCTCCTTCCAGCATTTTCCAAAATAGTAGAAAAATTAATGAAGCACAGAATCAACAAGTACCCAAATGACCGTAAGTTACTAAATAGAAATCAGCATAGCTTCCAGGCAGGCAAAAACAGAAACAGCATTAATGTGCTACACTGAACAAATAATAAAAAATCTAGAAAACGACAACAACGCAGTAGGAATAAATTTAGATCTCTCCAAAGCATTTGACACTGTCAATCATGCATTCTTTTAGGAAAACTGGAAGCATTAGGTATTCATGGAACAGGGAAAAAAGTGGTTTGAATCATACCTACAAAACAGACCAGAACACAGATTGTAGGACTGATGTCAGATTACTACAACCACAAAATAAATTTAGTATCAGATGCAAAAAATGTGGAAATAGGAGTGCAGCAAGGCAGTATTTTAGGTCCCTTAATGTTCCTTGTCTACATAAATGACTTCCACACCTCAGATGGAGCAGCAAAGGCCATACAATTTGCAGATGACACTAGCGTGATAATAGGTGCACCAAAGCAAATACTGCAAACATCTACTGATCATTTAATAAAAAATGTCCACACTTGGTTCGATGCAAACCATTTGACATTAAATGCAAATAAAACAAATTATACGCAGTTTAGGAAACATGTCAAAATGTAAATCTTGATCTGTTGTTGGGTGACAAGGCCACAGACAGAGTGGTATCAACAAAACTGCTGGAGGTTCATGTAGATGAAAATCTTAATTTTAATGACCATGTAATGAAACTTGTGCAGAAACTTAACTCAGCCTGTTTTGGTCTTAGAATTATTGGAAATGTCTTTAATGAAGAGGGTACCAGGATGGCATATTTTGGCTATTTTCAGTCTCTTGCAACATATGGAATAATATTTTGGGGTTCCACCACTTGCCATTTAAAACAAATGTTTCTGTTACAGAAGAGGGCTATCCAAATAAAAACACACAGTCATCCACAGACATGATGCAAACCCTTATTCAACAAGCTTAAAGCTATAACAATACCTTCCGTACATATATACAAATATGTGTTAGGGCCCATCTTGCAGATTTTCAGACAAATGCCGACTTGCCAAACTACAATACTCGAAATAGCATACACTCCATACCCAGTGAACAAAAAGAACACACAGATAAAGGCATGTGAGCCATACTGGTAGAAAACTCTACAACATACTTCCAGCCAACATCAGGAAGTTAGAAGATGAAAACGGATTTAAAGTAGAATTTAAAGAATTTCTACTTGAACAATGTTTTCACTCAGTAAATGACTATTTAGGCCAATAAATAATTCTGATAATGTTTATATTAAGGTAAAACTGAAAACACTGTCTTACATCCCCAAAAGCTACTGAGTGTGGTAAAATCTTTACTGAATAATTGAAGCGAATATGCGAGCTTCCTGTTCAAGGAAGACAAAAGTAAAGCCTTAGGACAAACAGTAACAATACTGTTAGTATACATGTATAAAAAGTTGTATTACTGTGTCTTGTATGACCAAGTATTATTCTTTGTACATTTTTGTACAGTTTTGTATGTATTATTCTTTGTACTACTTAATGTAAAATTTTGTATGTTCCTTTTCCACAAATTGTTTCCCATAAATTTCAAGTACTTTTGGACAATATACATACAATATTTATTGTCTGTGGATGGATAAATAAATAAATAAAAAATATAATACTGCTCAAGGCAGAAGTATTATATATTGCTAGAAGTGAGCGTGGAAATACTGAAAACTGTATCAATTTCAAAGTTCAGTAATAACATTTTTTGGAATAACCATCTGAAGTTACCTGAATAACAATCTTTTGACCATTTAATGTTGTTTGGTACAAGGCCAATGACTTGGAACCATCAACATACTCCATGGAAGACAAGAGACCAACAATGAACAAACAAAATAAGCACTAATTTTGAACTATATATGTGACATGGGCCTTAGTGCAAACTAAAAACAAAGTAATGGTCAACATCATTTGAAGACATATACTGAACAGGCAGTACTGAAGAACCCATTACAATCTACACTTGTGTGTAAATAGTTTTTTACAGGACATTAATTTTTTTGTTAACAAACTGTCATAGTGTCCCTGACGACTATTTGGGCACAGTGAAATGTCTCAGATTTTCAGTATTGTATTGTGCCTTTTTCACCTTTAAATGATCTCCTGATCTAACAGGATGTTTTCTTTCATAATAATAGACAGTTTCCCTGACATTAACTACAATGTTTTCTTTCATCTCATCATATATTTCTCCAATCTCTTCTTCATCTGCAGAGCTAAATGGCACCCAAACTTGTACTTCTGATCATTAAGGAAGACAAAAATTTAATAGATCAGAGGGTTCTGGAATTTGACAGCAGGAAAAGGAAGAGAAGGAAAAACAGTAGGTGAATAGGGACTGGGAAGGAATGAAAGAAGAAGCCACCTGGTAGAATTCTGGACAGAGCATAATTTAATCATCACTAACACTTGGTTTCAGACTAATGAAAGACTGTATACATGGAAGAGACCTGGAGACACTGGAAGATTTCAAAGTTCTAGGCGCTTCAGTCTGGAACGTATGACCGCTATGCTCTCAAGTTCGAATCCTGCCTCGGGCATGGATGTGTGTGATGTCCTTAGGTTAGTTAGGTTTAAGTAGTTCTAAGTTCTAGGGGACTGATGACCTCAAATGTTAAGTCCCATAGTGCTCAGAGCCATTTGAACCAAGATTTCAAACTGATTGCATAATGGTAAGATAGAGATTTTGGAACCAGATTTTAAACTGTAAGACATTTCCAGGGACAGATGTGGACTGTGATAAAAATTTATTGATTATGAATTGTAAACTGAAGAAATTGCAAAAAGGCAGAAAATTAAAGGGATAGGACCTGGACAAACCAAAAGAACCAGAAGTTGTTGATAGTTTCAATGAGAGCATTAGGCAATGATTGATGAGAACAGGGGAAAGGAATACAGTCGAAATGAAATGGGTAGCTTTGAGAGATGAAATAGTGAAGACAGCAGAGGATCAATTGAGTACAAAGATAAGGCCTAGTAGAAATCCTTAGATAATGTAGTAAATACTGAATGTAATTGATGAACAGAGAAAATTTAAAAATGCCACGAAAGAAGTAGGTGGAAGGGAATACAGACATTTAAAAAAATAAGATTGACAAGGAGTGCAAAGTAGCTAAGCAGGAATGGCTAGAGGACAAATGTAAGGATTTAGAAGCATGTTTCATTCAGGGAAAGATAGATACTGCCTACAGGAAAATTAAAAAGGCCTCTAGAGAAAATATAAGCAGCTGTATTAATATTAAGAGGTCTGATGGAAAACCAGGTCTAAACAAAGAAGGGAAAGATGAGAGATGGAAAGAGTATGTAGAAGGTCTGTACAAGGTAGATGTTATTGAAGAGAATATTACAGGAAGGGAAGAGGATGTAGATGAAAATGAGATTGGAGATATAATACTGCAAAAAGAAATTGACAGAGCACTGAAAGACCTAAGTCAATACAATGCCCGGGTTTTAACAAAATTCCGTCAGAGCCTTTGGAGAGCCATCCGTGATGAAACTCTTCCATCTGGTGTGCAAGATGTATGGGACAGGTAATATATTCTCAGACATCAAGAAGAATATAGTAATTCCAATTGCAAAGAAAACATATGCTGACAGGTGTGAATATTACTGAAATATCAGTGTAATAAGTCATGGTTGTAAAATATCAACATTAATCCCTTACAGAATGGAAAAACTGATAGAAGTAATATTGGGGAAGATGAGCTTGGATTCTGGAGAAGTTTAGGCACACTCAAGGCAATACTGACCATGAATACGTAAAGTGTGCTGTGAATACAGTTGGTAGTAAAGAAGTAATATATTAAAACTACATGTCTGATGCGGCAGTTTTACTGCATGAAAAGATTTAGTGTAGTAAGTGAAAACCTCTTTTCCTTTCATCATTTTGTGTGGAGTTTATAAAGTGAGAAAAAGTATCATGAAGATTGGAAATTATGTGTAAAGTTTGTTGTAAGCCATTAAGTGGTCTCATTCTCAAATACTGGGTGAATGAGAAATTGGTATTACCATGTCATTGGTTGTAGTTCCTTTTCACCCACACCCCCAGCCCTTGATTGTTTGGTGGTTCTTACCCCAGCAATTCTTTCCAGAAAGCAAGTAATATGTGTACCAACTTTGGCTGAAATCTGTCCAGTGGCTTAGGAACAGATGTGGAACATACACACGTACAGCACTACAATTATTGAAACCTGTATGGTTGGCCATAGGGCACGATGGGAATTAGAATGCACATGCATGGTGTTGTGGACATAGTACTGCATAGTCAGCGCGTACACAACTTTCCCACTAGAGCGCGCCCCACTAAGCACAACAGCACAGGTGCAGCGCTCGTCCGTCTCCGCGCTACGAGATGGCGCTGTCTTAGAGACGGACCAAATTCTGCTTCCGCCGATCCGCATATTAATATGTAACGCAGTCAATGAGATTGCTGCTAACGTAGAACCTTTTCTCCACGCGGATCACACTCGCGCAGTGATACCTGAACGCGCGAGGTATTATAACGAGTGTACGGGTCTCCAATTAGTCAGTCTGTATTTGTCTGTACCTGTCTGCATTAGTCTGTACCGGTCTATAGTCAAGTTTCAGTCTGCACCTAAGAAGATTGTCATATTCCTGTACATAGCCACGAAGATAAATGTATAGACACTTTGTAAAGTATCAGAGATATGTGAGAATAAGATTAACGTACCAAAGGAACTTCAGATTGTCAGTTGTAAACAGCATCCAGAATCAAGTTACATAATGTCTATCCTTTTTATTATTTTAATAAATGTGTGTGAAAATTAATCAAGTTCTGTTTAAAGTCGGTCACCGTCAATCTGCTACTCAAAGCGTGCAAGTGGCATTTCTATCGTCCGACCTAACGGCAGAAGATAAACGTGCCACGATAAGACCACGAGTCATATTGCTCACACTCGCCTACTTCGTCAGAGCGACAAGTCAAATAATCTGACGGTGTGTGTACCGAAGGTCTTACAGTATGCACACCACACACGGTTTCCTTTAGTGGTGAAGCCCACTGTCATTCGGATGGGTTCATCAGTAAGCAAAATTGGCACATTTGGGGACCGAGAATCTGCATTTCACGATTGAGAAGTCTCTTCATACTCAATGGATGACTGTGGGGTGTGCAATGTCCAATCACAGAAAAATTGGTGTGATATTCTGATGTTTCTCGACGGTACGGTGACTGTCAAATGGTACGTGAAGAGTTCGGAAGACAATTTCAACTCTATTATGCTACGTGATCCTCATTTCGACAAGATGTGGTTCGTGCAAGACGGAGTTCGACCCCGTCGAAGGAGGAGAGTGTTCGATCTGGAGGAGCATTTTAGGGACTGCATTCTGGCACTGGGGTCCCCAGAGGCCACTGCACGGGCCACGATTGGCTGGCACATTCTCTAAATCTGAACACACGCGCCTCCTTTTTGCGGAGCTGCATTAAAGAGAAGGCATACAGCAATAACCCCAGAACTGCTGCTGAGCAGAAAACAGCTATTAAGGAGGTCACCAAGAGCATCAGTGTAGTGACACTTCAGTGAGTCAGGCAGAATTTCACTATTCATCTGCACCATATCATCGCCAGTGATGGCAGCCATGTGAAACACGTCATAACCTAAATCGGAATGTCTGCAGTGATGCTTACATGTTAAATAAAGTGTGTGCATGCTGTAGTTTCTAACTAGTTATCTAATAATTAATTGTCACCCAGTATATAAATACATACATTTTTATAATATGTATATATGTGTGGACTGCTGATTTTGGTGATGAAACTGTTAGAAAATTAGTGTACTTTGTATACATCCATTCACTGATGTCTTATGAAATAATTGTTTGGGGTATTTCCATGCATAGACACCAAGTACCCATTACATAGAAACAATATCTGGTGTTGATCCTCAACTGTTTAAAAGATGAACAATATTATAAAAAGGATAGTTGCTACTCACCATATAGCGGAGAAGCTGATTCGGAGATAGGCACAACAAAAAGACTGTTACAAAATAAGCTTTTGGCCAACAAGGCCATTGTCAAAAATAGACACACACACACACACACACACACACACACACACACACACACACACACACACACACACATGCGCAAAATGTAACTCATACACACATGAGCACACTCTCTGGCAGCTGAAGCTAGACTACGAGCAGCAGCAGTACGTGACAAGAGAGGCAACTGGGTGGGGGTAAGAAGGACGCTAGGGTGGGGACAAGGAGGGATAGGAGGGTAGGGGTGGGGCTTGTAAAGTGCTGCTGGGGAGCTTGCAGGGATGAGGTGGGGAGGGGATAGGGCAGCAATGTGCAGTCGGCAATGTTAGATGGTGGGCAGGGGAGGAAGAGAGGGGTAACAGAAAATGAGAGAAGTAAAAAGACTGGGTGCGTTGGCGGAATAGAGGGCTGTTTAGTGCTGGAACAGCAACAGGAAAGGAGCTAGATTGGTGAGGATAATGACTAACAAAGGTTGATGGCAGGAGATGTACTGCAGGGAGAGTTACCACCTCTGCAATTCAGAAAAGTGATGTTGGTGGGAAGTATCCATGTGGCACACACTGTGAAGCAGTCTTTGAAATGAAAAACATTGTGTTGGGTGACATGCTCAGCATCATTGTGGTCCAGTTGTTTCTTGGCCACAGTATGTCAGTGGCCATTCATGTGGACAGACAGCTTGTCGGTTGTCATGCCCACATAGAATGCATAATAGTGATTGCAGTTTAGCTTGTAGATCACATTACTGGTTTCAGGTAGCCCTGGTGTCGATGGGTTAGGTGATGTTTATGACCAGATTGGAGTAGATGGTGATGGGAGGATGTACGGGACAGGTCTTGCATCTAGGTCTGTTGCAGTGATATGGGCCATGAGGGAGGGGTTGGGAGCAGGTGTTGTGTGGGAATGAACAAGGACATTTCTCATTTCAGGGCATGGGGGCATGGTGAGAGGTAGTCAAAGCCCTAGCCAAGAATGTAATTCAGTTGCTCCAGTCCTTTAATGCTCTTCTGTGGTGCAATAGTGGGACTTTTGGAGGTGGTGGGTGGCTGGACAGATAAGCGCGAGAGATTAATTTTTGTACAAGTTGGGAGGGTAATTACAATCTTGAAAGGCCTCAGTGAGACCCTCAGTATATTTCAAGAGGGACTGCTCATCACTGCAGATTTGATGGCCACTGATGGCTAGGCTGTATGGGAGGTACTTCTTGGTATGGAAGGGGTGGCAGCTGTTGAAGTGGAGGTACTGCTGGTGGTTGGTAGGTTTGATAGGAATGGAGGTGCTGATGTAGCCATCTTTCAAGTGGAGATCAACATCTAGTAAGGTAGCTTGTTGGGTCGAGTAGCACTAAGTAAAGCAAATCGCGAAGACGGGTTAAGGTTCTGTAGGAATGTGGATGGGTTGTCCTCACCCTCTATCCAGATCACAAAGATGCCATTAGTGTATCTGAACCAGGTGATGGGTTTAGGATTCTGGGTGACTAGCTGAAGTGACAGAATATTGATGCTGTTGATGACCTCCTGAATGGCTGTTTTCAGATCAGCAATGGTTTTGCGTTTATATCCTCACCCACAATTACTTCTCCTCCGAATGCATTACCTACATTACCTGCAAACAAATCTGGGGTATGGCTATGAGAACCAGTGTGGCACTATCCTATGCCAACCTATTCACAGGTCATTTAGAGGAATCCTTCCTAGTCACCCAGAATCCTAAACCCCTCACCTGCAATCTGGATTAAGGGTGAGGACACCCTGTCCACATTCCTCCAGATCCTCAACACCATCTTCCCCATTACTTCACCTGGTCCTACTCAACCCAACAAGCCATCTTTCTAGATGTTGACCTCGACTTCAAAGATGGCTACATCAGTACCTCTGTCCACATCAAACCTACCAACCACCAGTGATACACCCACTGTGACAGCTGCCATCGGTTCCATACCAAGAAGTCCTTTCCATACAGTCTTGCCACCCTTGGCTCTCACATCTGCTGTGACGAGTGATCACTCTCAAAATACACCGAGGGTCTCACTGAAGCCTTTACAGATTGTAATTATCCTCCCAACCTTGTACAAAAACAAATCTTCTGTGCTTTATCTTTCCAGTCAGCCAACACCTCCCAAAGTCCCACCATCTGGTCACGGAGGAGCATTCCCCTCATAACTCAGTATCACCCAGGACTGGAGCAACTGAATTACATTCTCCACCATGGTTTTGACTAGCTCTCATTGTGTCTTGAAATGAGAAATGTCCTGTCCACTACCCTCCTCACCCCCCAAAGTGGTAATACACAGTCTACCATACCTACACAATATCCTCATTAATCCCTACACAATCCCTGCTCCAATCCCTTGCCTCATGGCTCATATCCCTGCAATTGACCTAGATACAAGACCGGCCCGTATATCCTCCCACCACCACCTACTCCTATCTGCTCACAAACATCACCTAACCCATCAACACCAGGGCTGCCTGTGAAACCAGTAATGTGATCTACAAGCTAAACTGCAACCACTGTACTGCATTCTACATGGTTGTGACAACCAACAACCTATGTGTCCACATGAATGGACACTGACAAACAACTGGACCACCTCGATACTGAGCACGCCACTCAACATGACATTCTTCATTTCAATGACTGCTTCACAGCCTGTGCCATGAGCCTAATTCCCACCAGCAGCAGCTTTTCTGAATTATATAGGTGGGAGCTCTCCTTGCAATATATCCTACATTTCCATAACCCTCCTGGTCTCAACTTCCATTCTCAACTTCCATTTGTCATTGTCTTCACACATCTAGCCTCTTCGACGTTCCCAAGCCAGCACTCAACATCCCTCTATTCTACCAATGCACCCAGTGCACCCAGTCTCTTTACTTCTCTCCTTTTTCACTAACCCCCCCCCCCCCCCTCTTTCTCCCTCTCCCACCTACCGTCTCACCTACCGACGGCACGTAGTTGCCCTACCCTCTCTCCACCTTGTCGCTGCATGCTCCCCAGCAGCACTTTACTGTACCCCACCCCTACCCTGCTATCTTTCCCCCTCCCCACCCCAGACTTCTCCTT
Source organism: Schistocerca piceifrons (assembly GCF_021461385.2). Taxonomy (NCBI): domain Eukaryota; kingdom Metazoa; phylum Arthropoda; class Insecta; order Orthoptera; family Acrididae; genus Schistocerca; species Schistocerca piceifrons. The sequence goes on from NC_060140.1 coordinate 34,151,421, forward strand.
GGTGCCTACCCAGTTGTCTCTCCCATGATGCGCTGCTGCTGCTGCTGCTCATAGTCTGGCTTCAGCTGCATGAGATGTGTGTGTGAGCTGCAGGTGTGTGTGTGTGTGTGTGTGTGTGTGTGTGTGTGTGTGTGTGTGTGTGTGTGTGTGTGTGTGTGTGTGTGTGTGCACTATATGGTGAGTAGCAACTGTCGTTTTCATAATATCGTTACATTCCATCTCGTATTTTCCATTGTTTGAAAAATTAGTCATTCTAACAACAACCTCACAATAAATTTGTTGTTGTATGAAATCTGTTGTCAAGAATCAGGCACAATCCGAAATTAAGAGCAGAATTCACAAAAGCAACACATGGTAATAGAAGAGTCTGCTCTACCTAAAACTTACTCTCACATGGAAAGAAATAATGCATGCAGCCATAAAAATATTTGACCACCTTCCATGTGAATTAAAGATGTTGGCAAATAACAAAAGTTTTAGAAACAAACCAAAATAATTTTTTCATGACAACTCCTTTTACCTCATAGATGAATTTTGGAATAGAGAGTATATATGTAGTTGGGTCACATTTATCAAATTTTGTTATAGATCAAGATTTGTAAAAAAAGTAGCAAATGTGTTAATGGTCAGCATGCAACAGCCATGTTTTTGTAGAGAAAATGTAGGTTTACAAACCTACTGAGACACTTCTCTTCACACCATAAATAATGCACTAAACTAAACTAAACTGCAATTGTGTCATTTACAAGTTTACTTCATTAATGGTCAATTCTTCCAATCAAGAGGATTCAAATTGATGCCTTTATGTGTTAGGCTTTATGATCCATATAAACATATCATAATTTGAGCATGGGATTTGGCAGATTTTTGGGTGAAAGTGTCAAGCATTCGACTTTCTATATCTTAGTTGTCCAGGAAATGTTCAGTGATGAGAAAATGGTAGTAACAGTTTCATCTGTCAATACAAATACCAATTATGGAGAGAAAAAAAGCAAATGCAAAAATTATTTCCATCATAAATTGCAAGCAAATCTACCAACATGTCTATATTTATGCTGTACATATAGTGAATTCACTCAAATACAATACAAGAGGCAACCCCTCTTGCCATCTACTGAAAGATGTATAGATGTTTTTCAAGCTTTAGTTTCAATTTGTATTCTGTAAGGAAGCACTCTCTCACCCTGAAGACTTCAAGACTCTCTCCTTCATCATCTACCAGTTCCTTTAAAGCCAATTATGTACCTTCTCTAACAGTAATTTCCTTATTAAAAATACATGGTGAGATTAGATTAGATATATTTTTTGTTACATAGGATGTGGAAGGTCTGATAAAACAAGAACACACAACACTTGTTTACAAAAAAAAAGAGAGATGCTAATAGATGTGAAATAAGTTAAAAGATCATACATATTTTCATTTAAGAAGTCTTAGCATACCTCTGTACAGTGAGGTGTATATGAAATCAGATAGAACAGAATGTATTACTTTATATAAGTAACAATTTATACTTCAGGAGGTCCTACTAAGAAATTTGTATATGGAGTAGGAGTTGTCCACCAATAAATCCTTTAGGCTCCTCTTCAAATGAACTTAATTAGCAGTTAAACTTTTTGTGGCTGCCATGGTGGCAAGACATTGAAAATGTTTGTCTCTGAATAAAGTACACCTTCATGGGCCAAAGTACATGGACTTTAAATCTTTATGAAGATTATTCTCATTTCTAGTGCTTATGCCATGAACTATGCAGTTAGATGGAAAAACTGCCAAATTTCACTAAAAAATAAAAACTTAAGCAATTAGTAGTCAGTATACCTAGTGTGTTGAATGGGATTCTGCAGGGCATTCTTGAGTTAACACCACAAATAATTCACATTACATGCTTTTGGACTGTGAAAACTTTTTTTTTGGCTTGTACCTCAAAAAACTGATCCCATATATCATTACGGGAATGAAGTAATATTGCCTTTTTTATTTTTATATCGCCTTATTACATATCAGTATGTAAAATAAGGGGAAGGCAACCACTCCTCAATGTGTGGAGCACAGCAATGTGTGGAGGATAGTAGATGTACCGATAATGGTTTCAACAATGTCCATCAACAGACAGCATAGTGGCCTAGCTACCAGACTGCCATCTGTGTCCATGCTTTAATAGGTAATTATCACAATCATTATGATGCAAATGAGTCAAGCAAGTTGGCAACAATGACACAGAGACATGCTTGTGCTTCCTACAGCCAACTGAATGAGTATGCCACACAAGCTGGAGGTACTGCATCAGTTGTACAACAAAGGTGGTATCTGTGGTCACGTGAACATTCTCACACCTGTAGATGAGCTTCTGGAGATCCATGCACCACAGACACCCTCCAGGAATATCATATTGTAAGAGCAGCAGCGGCAGGTCATACAGCTACCACAGTACAGTTAAGAGGGCTTGTAAGCGCAGATCCCAGACGTGTCAACATTAATGGTTGTGAACTGGTTATTAGCATTGAGACTGTGGGCACACACACATCATCTACTCTCACCTCAACATTGGTGCAGCATCCGTCCTGTCCATTCTGTCCACCTGTGACACTGGCAGCCCACATGATGAAACATAGATACAGGATGCCTTCATCACAGGAGTGAAACCAAAGCAGATGTTTATGGTATGAATGAGGCCAATGCTGGAGATGAAAACACAGCCTTGTGTCTCATATGTAGGTCACAAGGGCCCACTACCCGAGCACCATGGATCGACAGCAGCTCCAGAGGTTGCAATCAACAAGTGATCAAAAATAGTGCAAGAAGATCCATCCGCAAACTGGCCTTATAAGCCAGTGCACCACTTGGCAGAAGGCAATTTGACATGCCACCCAGACTTGTAGGGATCTGCCATCCCAGCCACAACATCCTCGTGCCTCATCTGCTGCTACTCCCAGATCATTTGGAATGGTAGCTTCAGACTGTGACTCAAGAGTGTCATGTAACAGTGATCCAGCCTCCCTGGACAGCTTTGTGGTAATGCTGTGGTAACTACTTTCTAGTAATTTTGTTTCTGTCCTTTCTTGGGTGCATTCTCGAGTGAGACTCGCAAGGAAAACATTTTATTTTTTTGTTCTTCTGATATAAGATCCAAAGTGGGATCCCTAATTGTTTCTTGCTTGAATTGTATTTTGTTGCATCTACTTTATTGACATTGGCAATGTTCTTGTTTATTGGTTTGTCACAATAAAAACAGACTGAGGAATATCTTTCGTGTTTTGTACCTGCTACCACAGATACAGCAATCATTGTGCATGGCTCTACTGGTGCTGTCAGAGGATCACAGGAATGGTCCACCATGGTCTTCAGCAATGAAAGCAGATTCTGCCTGCATGCAAGTGATGGCCATTTGCCTGTACAATGATGACCTGGTGAGCGCTGTCTTGTAGACTGCATTTGTCTGAGACACACTTGCCCCACCCAATGTCTCACAGTTTGGGGTGGGATAAGCTACAACTTTTAGGGAGAGTCAGGACATATGCAATATGTCAATATGTACAACAGCCCAGAGGGAATAATAAGAGTGGATGACCAAGAATGAAGTGCTTGTATTAAAAAGGGTGTAAGACAAGGATGTAGTCTTTCACCCCTACTGTTCAATTTGTACACCGAGGAAGCAATGATGGAAATAAAAGAAAGGTTCAGGAGTGGAATTAAAATTCAAGATGTAAGGATATCAATGATGTGACTCATTGATGACATTGCTGTCTGAGTGAAAGTGAAGGAGGATTAGATGATCTGCTGAATGGAATGAACACTCTAATGTGCTGCGAATATACAGAAAGATATATCCTTTATCATTTAGCTACAAAATAGCAGGTCAGCAACTGGAAGCAGTTAATACCATAAATTATCTGGGAGTACGCATTAGGAGTGATTTAAAATGGAATGATCATATAATGTTGATCGTCGGTAAAGCAGATGCCAGACTGAGATTCATTGGAAGAATCCTAAGGAAATGCAATCCAAAAACAAAGGAAGTAGGTTACAGTACGCTTGTTCGCCCACTGCTTGAATACTGCTCAGCAGTGTGGGATCCGTACCAGATAGGGTTGATAGAAGAGATAGAGAAGATCCAACGGAGAGCAGCGCGCTTCGTTACAGGATCATTTAGTAATCGCGAAAGCGTTACGGAGATGATAGATAAACTCCAGTGGAAGACTCTGCAGGAGAGACGCTCAGTAGCTCGGTACGGGCTTTTGTTGAAGTTTCGAGAACATACCTTCACCGAAGAGTCAAGCAGTATATTGCTCCCTCCTACGTATATCTCGCGAAGAGACAATGAGGATAAAACCAGAGAGATTAGAGCCCACACAGAGGCATACCGACAGTCCTTCTTTCCACGAACAATACGAGACTGGAATAGAAGGGAGAACCGATAGAGGTACTGAAGGTACCCTCCGCCACACACCGTCAGGTGGCTTGCGGAGTATGGACGTAGATGTAGATGTACAGAGTATGGATTGAGAGTAAATTGAAGAAAGACGAAGGTAATGAGATGTAGTAGAAATGGGAACAGTGAAAAACTTAATATCAAGATTGATGATCACAAAGAAGAGGAAGTTAAGGAATTCTGCTACTTAGGCAGTAAAATAATGAGTGATGGATGGAACAAGGAGGACATCAAAAGCAGATTGGCAATGGCAAAAAGGGCATTCCTGGCCAAGAGAAGTCTACTAATATCAAATATCAGTCTTAATTTGAGGAAGAAATGTCTGAGAATGTATGTCTAAAGAACAGCATTGTATGGTAGTGAAACATGGACTGTGGGAAAATCGGAACAGAAAAGAATCAAAGCATTTGAGATGTGGTGCTACAGACTAATGTTGAAAATTAGGTGGACTGATAAGGCAAGGAATGAGGAGGTTCTGTTCAAAATCGGCGAGGAAAGGAATATGTAGAAAACATTGATAAGGAGAAGGGATAGGTGATAGGACATCTGTTAAGACATGGGGGAATGACTTCCATGGTACTAGAGGGAGCTTAGAAGGCAAAAACTGTAGAGGAAGACAGAGATTGGAATACATTCTGCAACTAATAGAGAACACAGATTGCAAGTGCTACTCTGAGATGAAGAGGTTAGCACAGGAGAGAAATTTATGGTGGGCCGCATCAAACCAGCCAGAAGACTGATGACCCCCCACCCCACCCCCACAAAAAGGGGGCTACAGGTCTCTTTCACCATGTGCAGAATGTTGTTAGACCCATTCTTTTGCCATTCTTGCAACAGGGAGGTGATGTTTTATTTCCAACAGGATAATTCTCACCCATACACTGCCGGTGAAACACAATGTGCTCTGCAACATGGGCAACACGTTCCATGGCCAGCATGATCTCCAGACTTGTCTCCAATTGAGCACGTGTGGGATACAATGGACAAGAAATGATTTGTGCAACTCGTCAACCAACAACCCTTACAGAATTACACGAAGAGGTCAAGCAGGGATTACATAACATATCCCAGTACAGTATTCACCAGCTGTATCATTGACTGGATGCCAGAGACTGTGCCCAGCATGCTGTCATTGGATTGAAGTCGATGTCATCTTTCCAGGTGTACTAATTTTTTTCCTGACCGTGTATATTAGGTTGAAACCTCTTACAAGTTCAAAACTGTGTGTAGTGTATCTTTTAAAAGATTATTGACAATGATCTGACTTGGAACGATTTACTACTGTTCATGAAAATTTCACTAACTGAAATATCTAAAAGTACTCTTAATTTCCTATTTATTGCAATGATTGTTGCAACTAAAACAAAGTCACCATCTGCTAAAGTTATTGATGACATCTCATTAATATATACAAGAAAAAGTAAGGTCCCTAACATGGACTCTTGTGTGTTAGTACACCTAATTTTTCCCCAATTGGATGATGACTGACAAGTTAATACAGAACTCTTTCCTTGATAACCTTTGTTTGCTACTAAAGAGATAGAATTTGAACAATTATGTGGCATTTCCTGTTACACTGTAATATTCTTATTTGGTTAAAAGGCTATTTTCATTTACACATCTTGGGATCTACAGACCACTAAGCTGAACTTGCTGTGTGGGCTCTGTCAGGGAAACATTTGTAGCAATTAATCTGAAAAAATATCATTTTCAAGCAATTTCTATTTAAATGTCTAAAACGGAAGATTTAAAGTTTATTATTTAATTTTTCTAGAATTTTCAGTACTAACAGTTTATGATTTAATGAATTACTGAGAATAAAAAAATGAAAAGAATTGAAATCATTAAGATATTCTACAATATTCAATTAAAGTCACTATGAGCAACAAAATCCTACATTAAAAAGTTGACATTCTTGGTCATCCAAAACCAATATTTCTATTTTAAAATTAATGTTACATGTATAACAGAACATGTCTGTGAGATAATTACTAGATAACAAAAGTCCTAACAGCCAAGCAAATTTTACATACATTTTATTCAAATACAATACTTTTCTAAACAGTGAGTCTTAAAATGGAAGTTTCACATAACCTTACTGGTTAACTGGCTTGTACCTGCACTTCATACTAATTACACTACTCATATCATCTTCATAACTTGTCTGAAAATATCACATTCAGTACTGAACGAAGACAAATTATGAGCACGTCTTCTAACATGGAGATTCAAAATTAGTCTTTGATCAAATTTCAGTTTAAAAATTACTTTTGTTCGGAGCTATATGTGACCGCAAATGACAAGTACATTCTTAGAGCAACCTTGATATAGTGAATATAGTATTTGACTATTTTTCTAGTAAAAAATGAAGGAGTTGTCCTGAATAATTAAACAATGGAAAGTCTAGAATGGAATAATAACAACCCTGCTATCCCTCCCCCTCCCCTCCCCAGTGCCTCCTCCTACCACCACCCACCTCAGCAGATTGCTACTCATGTCAGATGCAATCGCAGTTTACAGTCAGGTCTCAGTGCCTGGAGGCAACACTTGTGTGTGTGTGTGTGTGTGTGTGTGTGTGTGTGTGTGTGTGTGTGTGTGTGTGTATGTGTTTCTAGTTTAGAAGAAGGACTTTTTTGTCTGAAAGCTTAAATATTTACTAGTCTTTTTCATTGTGCTTGCCTGTGATTCAATTCCTCCTCTGTATAATGTTGTCCTAACTAATTCCTTTTCATCTTCCTCATAATGTTATTGCAACTCATGGAAGAAAGTCTCGAACCAGTTCATTTTCTAGTTAATGTTGGAATCATTGTTATACTTCTCAATTAACTTTTGATTTACTGCAATTATCTCTTCATTGGAAACTGTTTCTCACTTGTAGAGAAACTAAAATGGAAATTTAATAATGAAAACTCCAGGTATGAATATCAACAATGTAGGAAAAGATGATTGCTGCTTACCATAAGGAAGAGACATTAAGCTGCAGAAGGCACAATTAAAAGTCACTTGTATGAAGCTTTCAGCCACAGCTAAACCTTTTATTACATAAAACGTTTATTTCTCATTAAATGACTGCGGTGATAAACATTTTTTATTTTTTCATGAATAATAGCATCTACATAAAGAACATATTTTAGATTTATTATGTCTTGATTCTTCTACAGGTGTTAGAGATTTCATTTATTCTGTTTTAGAATAAATTCTTCCTTTTTCTTCAACATCTTTTTTAATACATTCTGTACATTTTTATGAGAGTTTGGTTCTCTATATATGACAGGATCTTTACGATCTCTATTAACATATTTAATATAATAAAAAGAACATTTGGTGCATGTTTTTGATAGTTTGTAGTAGGAGATTCATCATTTAATGTTAAAGCAATTGAATTATCTTTTTGTTGCTAAATTTATATGTTTCTTCTAATAGTTCGTCACAAAAACCACTATGAAAATCATACTCTGCTAGGATGGGATATGTTTGAAATAATTTAAATATTTTCATCAATTTTGGATTTGGTTTGCAATGAAGCAAACTTAACAAATTTGCGTAAATAACAAAAGGAACTGTCTTTGCAGGTTGATCATTTTAAAAATTATATATTTGCCTTTTTTGGTAACTCTACTTTTAGGGGTTTATAAACTATACAATATTTGGTGTGGTTATCTAATTTTTACTAATTATTGAATGTAATAAACACAACTGTAAATAAATTTTGATTCTTTATGTTTTGTAATTTGGGTTGAAACAAGTCTAGATAAACCTTTTGTCCAATAACAGTGAAAGTTCCTCCTCCTTTAAAATTTAATAAATTTACATGATTTTTTTCTTACATTTTGTAGTTTTTTTTAATCAAAAGAATAATCATTAATTGATATATTAATTTTAGTCTCAGTTTTTGGAGTATTATAAACCATAATTGGAAATTCAGGATTTCCAAGTTTTTGATCAATATCAAGACCTACATTCCTATATTTACTAACTCCTTGTGGTTGTTTGTTTGCAGGAAATAATGCAGCATTTATAGCCCATTATTCCTTGTTTCTAATGTTAATATAAACTTTCTGATAACAGACTATTTTCCTTCATTAAAAATGTGATTTGGATTGTTATTTGCAGTGATTATAACACTCAAATCACATGTACAGTCAATATCTCTTATTTTTTTGTTATTGGAGCATAAAAATCATTAAATATCAAGAGTTGGTCGCATGATCGAAAATGTTCTGTTCTTGGCTGAAGATCTGGTGATGTCACAGAAAAGGAGTAAGACGAAGCTATATGTGTGTTACTACAGTGTTAGCCAAAGTTACTGTGTTTTTATGTACTTTTTCTGCAAATAGTTTAGCTGTTTAGCTATGGAAAATGTATTTACAACTTTTAAGTAACAATAGAAAGGAATTTTGTGGATGCTGATAGTGGCAACCTTATGAAAATTGATGCATTTATGCTCCACTCATTTAGAGCAGTGATATGTGCAAGGATGAACATTCTTTTGCCTCCTCCATGCAGCATCATTAAACCCACTCAAAACCACAGAAATGTAGAGCTTTGGGTCTTTATCTCATATCTAGATTGTTGACTATCAGTCATGAAATATGACTCAAAGCATAATAAAATTATTCTTGGTAAATTTTAGTGCTGCTTGCTGCTATACAAGGAATGCAGCAGAAGTGCCACAAGCAGCATGCACTCAGTGGTGCAATGGATAGCGTTTGTGACTACAGATATGAAGAAAAGAAATTAGGGTTCTATAAATGCATCTATTTTGCTTACAAACACTTACCTTTTTGGAAAGTGTTGCTAGTAGTGAAGATATCATCATACTCCCACAGTACGAGGTGTAGGACGATGAGAATTTGTATGCGGAGAAATATAAAGCATTTACAACATGCAGGTAACACAAATGTAAGGCCTGTACTGTTTGTAAGTGTAAACTAATGTCATGTCTGAAGCAGACTTAACTCCATTTTATGTAAGATGATGAAGGCTCAAAAGCTTGGACAATAAGGATCCAATGTGGGCAGTGCAAAGGAAAAGAAAAATTAATAAAGTAAGAAGTGTTTGGCCACATTAACAAGAAAATATCTTTTTGAACGTGATGTGTGAACAGCTATTGTACTGTTTGTAAGTGTAAACTAATATCATGTCTGAAGCAGACTTAACTTCATTTTATGTAAGATGATGAAGGCTCAAAAGCTTGGACAATAAGGATCCAATGTGGGCAGTGCAAAGGAAAAGAAAAATTAATAAATTAAGAAGTGTTTGGCCACATTAACAAGAAAATATCTTTTTGAACGTGATGTGTGAACAGCTATTGCACATGTAACCACATGTAAAAAACAAGAAAACCCAATAATACTCTGTTTGTAATTGGTGTGGTGAAGTTTTGTAATTGTGGCTTGGTTTTCATATGAACGGACTAGCAATTTGTTTTATAAATAAGTTAAAATATTGTTGCAGGCTAAATTTGAAGCAGCAACCTATGGATATCAACTTTTAATATTCGACAGTCCACTGCCCTACCAACCAAGCTACCAATGGTGTGGAAGTAAACGGGTATAACGTTAAACTGAAGGTTTAATTTTGTCAACTGATAATATCCTTCTTTGTAGCTGTGGGAAAATGTATCTGGGAGGTAAATTAATATTAACTTCAGAGTGTAAGACATTTTTGATTAAGTAAGGGAAATTGGGTACGACGTAGTGGCATTTTGTTGGTACAGTGCAACCAATTTTTCTGCACCTTCTCATTCTCTGAAATACTCAAAAACAATTTCTCAATAGCTTTTTGGAAGTATTTATACAGTGTGGTACTACACAGCATTTTGGAATCCATTTTCCAAATTCCATAACAAGACATCACTGTGAATTAGCTTTATGACAGTAGGAGCAGTGAGCTAGCCAGTGATGTCATAGGCATCACATGACTCGAATGGAGTGTTTTAGCAGGCTCTCAAATTATTTGAATTTAATCCCCATTTTTATAAAAGAATACTGAAATTCAAGACCGAAAAAAGGATTTTATGAGCATAAATTGATATGATTGAGCATTCAAGACAATTTCCAGAAAACAGTCAAATATCCTATTCAGTACAATAAGAGCCTCTTAATGAACATATCTATTAATTTCTAATTGAAAATCTGTAAGTCTGTTTAATGTCCACCCTGATCCTCATGCTTGAAATTGAGACATTCATGATGTAATTTATATTTTTTCCTCTTTTTAATTTTTTAATTAATTGTCTTTCATTTATAATTGCATATTTTGTGCCGGAAACGTAAACCCCATAATTCTTTTATCTGCTTGCTACTCACAACATAACAGAAAATTAAGTTTCAGTCCATGATGAATTTTTAGTCTACCTTAGAATATTTTCATAATTTTGGCTTGGAGACACTCAGAAAGAAATTTGGATTACACAAGTTTAGACTGTTTTTGGAATTTAGAATTTGTAATCTGTTCACAAACGCTTTATTACTTCTTTTTCCTTTTTTCCCCAAATACATTAGTAGAAAATGCAGATATTTCTTTGAATTTTTTAGATTCTTCAGTTTCAAAAATTTTGTCTTTGCTTTAAATTTCAGAGTAAGGTAATGTTTCCAATTTTTTATCTTAATATTATCATCTTTAATTGTAAGAGCAATTAAATCAACTTTTCTTAATTTATAATATCCATTTAAACTACTTCCCTTATGATAATCATGAAGTTAACTTGTGAACTGTCTCTGTTTCGTCTCGATTCATAAGAAATAATTTTTATTATGTTTACAAAAACATGAAAGTAATTGGGGTAAACTTGATTTTTTAACATAAGATTTCTTATTTACATTTCTTACATTCGGTCACAAGTTTGGAAGGAATTCTTCTTTTTTAAAAAGAGATCTTTGCTTCAGTGACTGAAAAAAATCTTTTGTCCCTTTTTAAAAGGCTCAGAATGCTCGGTCGACCATGAACAGTCTTGTGAAGAATAATACCACCGACTGCAACCATAAATTGCAGGAAAGACAGCATTTGGATTCGGTGTGTTGTCATTCAGAAGATAATGATGGATCAGTGCATCTAGAAACTCAACAGTCGGTACAAACCAAAAAACATCAAAGGATTAAACCTAAACAAATCCCATTCTTCTCGACACACAATGTTAACTCCGAGTGCCAAGCTGGAAAATTAAAAATCGTAACTGATATCATGAAGAAATACAAAATTGTAATCATGGCTCTTCAATAAATCTGAAACAATGATCAAGACCCTATGGAATCACAGGGATACCAACTTTATAAAGTCATGAAGAACTGTGCACAATTTGGCAATGGATTTCTTATAGATCTCAAAATTACCGACTTGACATAGAATTCAAATCTCAGCCACCCAGACTAGCAACTAAATGCACAGAAAAATAATACTCTGAAGGACTAAGAAGAAACACAGAAATTTTGGGACCTCTTGGATCATGACTTAACCAACATTCCTCCATCAAACATAAAAATTCTCCTTGGTGAGTTCAACGCTCAACAGAGGCAAGAAAGAAGATACAGGAATATCATTGGAAAAAGGCCAGTACATAAACTGACTATTAAAAATGGTCAAAGGTTAATTGAAACTTGTAGAAACCATAACCTGGTCTCAAAATCAACATGTTCTAAAAGGGAACCTCACAAATAAAAAATCTCAAAACACCCTGATTTCCAAAAAGGCGAATGGCAACTGCACCATGTATGCATGGATAAATTTCACCATCGTGAAATCTATGTCAAAGTCTTAAGGGGTGAAGACTCACGGTCAGACCACTATGTTGTGAAGATCAAAGTAAAATTAACACAAATGGTAAAGAAAAGATCTCAGAAAAAAACTAAAAGAAAATTTGACATAAACATCTTAACAAAAAAAAAAAAAAAAAAAATAGGAATACACTAGGACAACAGGTGAAGGATCTATCAACTATAATATGCTAGAAGAATTAACCACCAAATTAAAATCCATAGTAGAAGAGTTGGCTCCAATAAATCCCAGGAAGAAACATGAGTGGTGGAATGAAGAATGTGACCAGGCATTAGAAAGAAGACACCAAGCTTGGATAAAGCATCAAGCCTAAAAGTCTGAAGCATCTCATCTACAACTAACTAAGCAAAGAAAGTCAAGCCATAAAATCATCAGACAGACAAAATGCAAACATCTTAAAAATACCCTAGAAAAGATAGAAGAGAACTTCCAGAAGAAATGGTCAAGAGATTATTATAAAACCTTTGGGAGATATCTTAAAAAGTACGAGCCTCCAACATAGATGCAGAGGGATAAGTCAGGAAAGTTAGCGCATAGTAATCAAGAAAATGCAGAGATCCTTGCAGAGACTTTCAACAAGCTTATAAACTGTGATGACCCACTGGAAACATTTCAAGTAGACACTGAAGTACCTATTATAGCCACCCCAGACTTAATAGGTTCTCCAACTATCAATGAGGTAGAGGTCACAATTCAGAAACTAAAAAGCTACAAGGCATGTAGTGAAGACCACGTATTTGCAGAAATATGGAAGAATGCTTGAAAACCTGCAGTCATAAATCTCCACCAAAATCTAATAGAAATGTGGATCACAGAGAAAATTCCAGAGCACTGGACTTCAGGAATAATCCATCCATTATTTAAAAAAAGGAGATAGAACCAACCCAGATAATTTCAGAGGAATAACCCTTCCGGCAAACCTCAATGTTTTTATTACTTCTCCATGGATTTTAATACCTACACTGAATTTTTCTTTTGTTTCTTTCACTGCTTGCTCAATATAAAGATTGAATAACATTGGGGATAGGCTAAAACCCTGTCTCACTCCCTTCCCAACCACTGCTTCCCTTTCATGCCCCTCGACTGCCATCTGGTTTCTGTACTAATCGTAAATAGCCTTTCGCTGCCTGTATTTTACCCCTGCCACCTTCTGAATTTGAAAGAGAATATTCCACTCAACATTGTCAGACACTTTCTCTAAGTCTACAAATGCTAGAAATGTAGGTTTGCCTTTCCTTAATCTAGCTTATAAGATAAGTCGTAGGGTCCGTATTGCCTCACGTGTTCCAATATTTCTTCGGAATCCAAACTGATCTTCCCCGAGGGAAGGATTGTAATTCTGTCAGACACAGCAAAGGACTTGGAAGAGCAGTTGAATGGAATGGATAGTGTCTTGAAAGAAGGATATAAGATGAACATCAACAGAAGCAAAACGAGGATAATGGAATTTAGTCGAATTAAGTCGGGTGATGCTGAGGGAATTAGATTATGAAATGAGACACTTAAAGTAGTAAAGGAGTTTTGCTATTTGGGGAGCAAAATAACTGATGATGGTCGAAGTAGAGAGGATATAAAATGTAGGCTGGCAATGGCAAGTAAAGCGTTTCCGAAGAAGAGAAATTTGTTAACATTGAATATAGATTTAAGTGTCAGGAAGTCATTTCTGAAAGTATTTGTATGGAGTGTGGCCATGTATGGAAGTGAAACATGGACAATAACTAGTTTGGACAAGAAGAGAATAGAAGCTTTCAAAATGTGGTGCTACAGAAGAATGCTGAAGATTAGATGGGTAGATCACATAACTAATGAGGAGGTATTGAATAGGATTGGGGAGAAGAGAAGTTTGTGGCACAACTTGACTAGACGAAGGGATTGGTTGGTAGGACATGTCCTGAGGCATCAAGGGATCACCACATTAGTATTGGAGGGCAGCATGGAGGGTAAAAATTGTAGAGGGAGGCCAAGAGATGAATACACTAAGCAGATTCAAAAGGATGTAGGTTGCACTAGGTACTGGGAGATGAAGAAGCTTGCACAGGACAGAGTAGCATGGAGAACTGCATCAAACCAGTCTCAGGACTGACGACCACAACAACAACAACCCTTCTGGGCTGCACATGCAAAATTTTCTCCCACATAATTTACAATAGGATCAAAAACATTCTGGAACCACAACTTGGAGAATATCAAGGAGGATTTCAACCATACAGAAGCTGCTCAGACCAAATTCTTAGCCTGAAGCTAATAATGGAGTATTACAAGTATAAAAACAAACAGTTATTCATCTCATTCATTGATTTTAAAAAAGCATATGATAGTGTTCATAGACCCACACTTCTAAAAATCCTTAGATCATATGACCTCCATCTCATACTGGTAAGACTCATTCAGCTAACTTTAACTGACACAGATTCAAAGGTCAAGTTTAGAGGAGAAATGTCAAAAGCTTTCACAATAAAAACAGGACTCAGACAAGGTGATTGATTGTCCCCTTTGCTTTTCAAGGTGGTCCTCAATTACAACACGACAATCTGGCAAAAAGAAAATCCATGTAAAATCAAAATTGGAGGAAAACCAGCAATAAGAGCAAACTGCCTTGGGTTTGCTGATGATTTAACCCTCTTAGCCCCTGACATGGAAGAAGTTCGTGCTCAGATCACAAACCTCCAGTGAATTGTTTCAAAAATAGGATTACAAATATCCTTCGAGAAAACTGAAATCATGCCCATGAAACCTCTTTGCATAGATAAACTCTTCAAAAATGATCAAGCAATTAACATAGTTCTACAATTTAAATTCATTGGAGAAATTAACTTGCACAACTTTGGTGAGAAAGCAACATGGATAAATAGAATCAACAAAATCAAAAAAGCACAATTTCTAACCTGGTCAATGTATAATAAGAAAAGCCTGTCAGTAGACACTAAGATCCAACATTACAAAACTGTAACTGTCCTGGAAGCAACTTATGCTTGTGAAACTCTGTTGCAAATTAAAAATGAAAGGAGAGCCAATGAACTCTAAAGACTGAACGAAGAATTATCAGAACATGCATCAATAAAAAATACCAGGTTGATGGAGTCTGGAGAATCCATCCTAATAAAACAGCCTATTGTGAGCACAATGAAGAAGAAAAGACTGTCATATTTCTTTCATGTCTGGAAACAGGATTTTAAAACAACTAGTGATGAGAAGTCTTGGAAAGAAGACAGGAGGAGAGAGGGTCAAAGAAATTCAGCAAGACCTTGAAGCAGTCGGACTTAGAATTACTGATGCAGAGAACACAAACAAAATTAACACTCTCCTTATGAATCATAAATTTTAAGCAGAAATGACACACACAAAACCAGTAGAGATGTCAGACAAGTTAAGAAAACTGCGTTCGGAATGAGTGAAAAAGTACTGGGCTGAGCACAAGAAGAAAGTAGTCCAATCTTCAAAGAGAAAGTGAACATGGAATGACTCAAGTGGTTCAATGTGGCCAATCACGTTAATAATAATAAGAGGCTCTCAGATCTTTGCTTAAAAGATTTTAAAAATATTTTAATTTGAAAATTTTTAGATCTTTGCTTCAAGGGTTGGAAAGAATATTTTATTTTCAAAACTCCCAAATCTTTGCTTAAACCTTTATGGATGTAAAAAATATTTTATTTATTTTTAAAAGTTTTAGATCTTTGTTTATGGGTCAGAATGAATATTGCGTTTTGTTTAAAAAAATTAAAAAATATATTTTATTAAAAAGTTTTAGATCTTTGCTTTAAGGTTGAAAGAATATTTTATTTTTAAAATTCTTAGAAATTAGAACTTTATCCTTCAAGGATTGAAAATATTTTTTATTTCTTTTTTTATTTTTTGTCTAGAAAATCCTGCATAGGCAACACATTCACAATCATGGACAGCTACAGAGGCAGCACGGCTCAATATTTCTGCAGGGTACTTCCAAAGGCATGTTGAGTCTACGCTATGTCGAGTTGCTGCACTGTGTCGTGCCAAAAGAGGTCTGACACGATCTTAGGAGGTCCTCCGTGACTTTTCTCACGTAAGTGTTATACCACTGGTGTGCAAAATGTAAGGACAAATGTAACTTTTACTTATCGCTTGCAAATAACATAGGTCTATTAAATCTGAGCCATACATACACTCGTGTTCAGAAAAAAAAACAGAATACCTTGAAAAACTAGAGATAGGACGTTCATATTCACAGCACATGTACATTAGTATATTCTGCAGGAATGATTAACATTTCAGTCACAACAGTTCGGCATGTGTCCTGCTGCTTAGTAGCCACAGGATCTACCACGGGCACTGATAACTTTATCCACGTGTGACGGCATTGACAAGTATAAACTGCAAATGGCATTCTGTGGTACAGCCATCTGTGCTGCATTCACCCGGTTCCAAACTTTACTGTGGCGGTCGGCACTGGACCACAGCTCTGCACCCGGCGTTTCACCGTATCCCACACATTTTCGGTTGGTGACAACCGAGGGCAAAAGCCTGGCACCCTATGACACCGAGAAGACACGTGTTCGTGCAGCAACACGGATTCGTGCATTGTGTTGCTGAAAAATGGCGTCAGGGGTGTCGTGCAGAAAGGGTGTGACTGCGGGTCACGTTATATCATTAACGTAGATCAAAATGGTCACATTGCCCTGGATACACACCATCTGTGATATGCGGTTGTATACAATATTCCCCACACCGTAAGGCTCGAGTTGGCGCCGTACATCTCGTGCGAATGCAATCACTGTGATGCTGCTCCCATTTCTGTGCCAAACCAAAATGTGGCCATTATTTTCAAAGGAACAGAACCTGGATTCGTCTGAAAACACTATCTGATGCCATTCCTGTACCCAGTGACGTCGTTCCATCCACCATCGGTCAAAGGTAGACTGAGAAGTGGACGATGTGCACGTAAGATACAGATTGTTACCCCCGATAGTGTACGATGTGTTAGAGTGTTCCACTGTTGCGCCATAGCTGAGGAGGAGGCAGATCTGTCCTGCAATGCCATCCGGATGAGGTGTCGACCTGCTCGGGGGTCGGCTGGGTGGAACGACCTGACCGATCACTCGTGTCCTACAGATTTCCACGAAGTACTTGCCCACACCTGTCGGACTGCTGAAACACTTCATCACACACGAGCAGCAATTTCCTGGACTGATGCATCACGATCTGTGGTGCCAATGATGTGCCTTATTTCAAACTCACTGATTTGACAGTACGGTTCCACAGGCATCTGCGATGCATCCTGCACTTCTACTCGAGTCACACTGATCCATTACCTTCAGTTTATACTAACAAGAGCTGCAGGCAGATCTTACCGGTAGGCGGTGTCGAGCTGCGATATCGATGTCGACCTCGAACGCATTTGCTGACACCGTTCAAATACTAATCATTTCTTCAGAACATGCTATGTACATATCCACGTGGTAGGGCATTCCATTCCTCCGACAGCTGCCGGACGGTTTTTCGTGCATGTGGACGTGCTGCAGTACATCTCCCCAATGTATTCTGGATGGGCTCGATGCATTTAAGCCGGGGATGGGGCAGGTCAGTCAACCCCTTTGTCTAATCTAATATATGAAATCTATTGTAAAGAATTTTAGCAAGTAATACTAACTTGATTCACGAAAGCAATCATATTACGACTACGCGTGAGTCGCAATGACCCTGACGGAGTCATCGCTCCTCACGCGGGAAGCAATGAAATATTATTGGATGTCAGATACTTTGCATATGAGATATTTGTCATAAAAGAATAGGACAGCCAACGAGCGGTAGTTCGTAAAGATGCTAAGCATCACAGCGCGAGAGTAAAGAGACGAAATATTTTTTTCTTAATGTGCGCCTATACCCAGACGCCCGTCCAACGTTTCAATACTCTGAATAAATAAACACTTTGACTCGCTGGGCGCAGATATTTAAAATCATTGCCGCAGGCGCTTGATAGCAAGAAGCTGCGAAACAGAGGAAAGAACAATCTATCTTTTGTAAAGAAACATTCTAGAGACTTCATTATCCCCTGTACTTTTGGTCGCCGACACGTTAAGACGTACTACATAGCATTGCTACAAGTTGTATTTTTATTTTGTGTAAAAACTATGTGAAACGACGAATAAACATTTCGGTACCTCGGGTATGGATACAATGTACTTACGCACACGCAAGGACATTTAATTTTAAGAAGGAACGGACTGACAAAGAAGCGATTATGGGACTGCGCCATTTACAAAAGAAATATCAGATGTAAGTCATGCATTTATTGTGTGTTTGTCAATGTGTAGAAGTTAAAAAAAATGGTTCAAAATATATTAATATTTTACGATGCAGTAATTTTCTTCTTATGCTTTTTTCTTTTACTAACCAAAAATGAAGTTCAAATTGTAAACGAGCTTTGTTACAGGTTCGCTCTTTATCGCGGTGTCTCGATTGTATTTGGGAGACCACTAATGTGTTCAACTTCCGGTCTGTTAATCTTCCTCTTACGAAATTCCACTAATTTGCTTTCATTTCCATTTTTATATTCAAATAGGTCCCTTGGTATTTTCATCGAGGATTCTGATTGCTTGAATGCAATCCGGTTCAAAAGGTCAATTATTCGCGTAATCAATCCGTACGTCTCCTGAACACAATCGAGAACCGACGAGTCGGTGATCAATTAATAATCTCTCTCTCTTTTAAATTCGTACTAAAAATCGGCCACACAGTATAGCCGTAAGTACGCAATCTAGCGTTATGTTGCATTTTGTCAGTAAATATTACCAACCATCAGTTACAGCATCACTAATATTAATAAGCAAGTTCCTAACGCCAGAGGTGGCGCCCAAGCAGGGACTTCACTAAAAACTAATCTGTTCTTTTTATTTTTCACGTAACCAACTGGGGGAGGTTTGGAAGCGAGTGACAGAAAAATCAGTAAAAGAAAAAAAATCGCAGTGCGAAACCACAACAGCCGTAAATTGCAGCGCTAAAGACAATGAAAAGTGAGTACGACTTTTCATTACGTTTGAAGATTTGCGTAGCAAGTATTCAATCGGCTAATGAGAATTCCTTCTCTACGCTTTATTCCTTTTCCTTTCGCTCTCTAAATCCCAAATTTCCGTTTCCTTTTTCCAGTTAGAACAGTCCCTTTCACATCATTTCGCTTGAAATAGTTAGAAATAGTTAGCCAACATTTCCATTGTTGTATATTTTAGTTTATCAAAACGGTCGCTATCTATACCAGTTTCAGTGGTGTATAAGTGTTCTTCATTTATTTTATCCCTCCAGTTGCCATATTGGCATCTTCGTGTGCTAGTGTTTCAATTGTTCATAACGCGCAAGCAACATCTGAAAAATCAGGACGCGAAATCATTGGCGCGCCTGACAAGTGAAAATCATGATTATAAATTATATTTTCTGGCTCGTGTGGTGTAACTAAACTAAATTTAAGATGGCAGATGAGCAACCCAGACAACTTAGACCGAGCGCAGGTGTAAACAAATTTGAATCTCGTAGTGAAGGAACAACAGACGACGAAGCGACACGCGATGTGTCGGCGCCACAGTCCGCGTGAATGCTCGTTGTCAGATGTACTAAAATTGTTTGCTGATGTGAAAATCAGTTATGAAGCACACATGGGACAGTTAACAAATAAAAGTGACAATACTGAAATGCAGATCAGTCAGTTAACAAAATAAGGTGGTGATATTGAAATGCAGATCAGTCAGTTAACAAACAAAAGTGACAATATTGAAGTTCACATGGGTAATCTTAGAAGCCAAATAGCGGAAGTTGATGCCAGACTGAAATGCGAATGGCCAATATAAATTCTGTTATTACCGACATCCAAAAACAAATCAAAACTTCGAATGACACCATGGAAGAAAAAATTGAAGACGTTACCACTGCTTACGCAAGCGAGCTAAACCCAAGCGTACATGCAAAAATAGACAGTGTTCTTTCCATGGTGGATTCCGCCGATACCAACATTGGTGCCGGCCGAAGTGGCTGAGCGGTTCTAGGCGCTTCAGTCTGGAACCGCGCGACCACTACTGTCGCAGTTTCGAATCCTGCCTCGGGCATGGATGTGTGTGATGCCCTTAGGTTAGTTAGGTTTAAGTAGTTCTAAGTTCTAGAGGGCTGATGACCTCAGATGTTAAGTCCCATAGTGTTCAGAGCCATTTGAACCATTTGAACGAACATTGGTAGAAAGTTTACAGATTTGCAGACCTAAGTCGATGTGTGTAAATCATCAGCGAGTGACTCTTTGAAACATTACAACGATGTTTAAAAAAGATAGCGCAACTGACTGAAGGTGTCAGCCACATTGGAGAGCCAGTAGAAAACTTTGCTCAGCGAATATCCGATGTCACTATTGACAGAAGGATCTAAGATGTCGCTGCAGGAATAAGCACCACACTTTATAGGGAATTTGAAAAGTGGATACAATCCAAGGAACAGTACCTTGAAAGTAAGGTACACTCTGATCTAAAAGATGCAGTTAAATCCGCCACAATAGAAATCCTAACCGCTCCGGTACTTCTGTTGACACTTTAACCAGTGAATTAGGCGAAATCAGACGAGCCTTCAGCCACGATCTTCCGGAATGGAAGCAACGGCTGACCAATGACATAAATCTACTGAAAAGGTGACAATCAAATCAACTATTCACTACCGCCAGAACAAGATACTCGTCAACATCCCGAGTATCAGGTACAATTCTCACCAACAGTAAATAGTACGCGTGATAAAGCTTCAACGTCGCATAGTCATACCGATCAACTGACATTCGTTGAACTAATGTGAGATGAGAGTGTGCTGAAACACAGTTTTCCAGCCTTTTATACCTGAAAAAAGGAAGTATACATCCCATGGTATTTCTAAAATCATTCACCGCTGCTTTTCCAGAATCATGGAACGACAGACAGCGAATACAGTTTATATTAGGATATGTACACACAGAAGGATCAATTTGGGGTACTGAAATAATAGACAAATGTCACACCTACGCAGATTTTGAAAGGCATTTTTTGAATAAATTCTGGAGTTCTGGTATACAACAAAGACTCTGAATGGAGGTCTACAACGCCGAACCTTTCAACACCAAGGGAGGAGATTTGAGGCGTTATTTCGAAAAATACGTAAAATTCAGTATTGGGACACGCCCTTTCAACCAAAGATGTCATCATGATCTTAAAGTCAAAACTTCCTGTGTCAATAAGGGAAAAATTAGTTAATGTGAGTGAAGAGGACCAGGAAGCTTTTCTTTCCGTTCTTGACAATTTGGATATGATCAATGAGGATGTGCGTGCGAGTGCGCGGAATAATTACAATGATGGACCGCCCGCTTCGCAACAGCACGTAGCAAACTGTGTCAATGGAATGTCGTACCAACATAACACGAGACAACCAAACGCTCAGCCTTACAGCAATCATAATAATTTCAACTGCCGCAATGGAAAACCACATAGTAAATATCCAAGCCAGGATATATACAACCCGATTTATCAAAACACACAGCGACAATACGGTAACTCAACAATAAATCACAACGGTAATTACCAGCATCCGAACAACAGGAAATAAAATGGAAATCGTCACAAGGGAAAGAAATGCAACAATTATAACGGGCTACAACAGTACAGTCAGCCAAGTCACTTCACTCCCTCACATCAAAGGAATTCTTTACAGCCTCAAAATGCATTTTCTCACCAACCCAACCAACAGTTCAGGAACAATAATCAGGACAATCCGTCGCATGCTTTTATTAATACCGTCACCGTAATAGCCAAGGAAACCCGACCATTTTTTACACACAGGCGAACCAAGCATCAAACGCGATGTTGAATGACACGCAATTAAGTGATGCACAGTTCGTATGGGATACGAACGCAAGTTTTCAGCCTGCCATGATACAAAATACCAATCAAGTAAAAATAACTGACATTTAAACTCCACTCAAGTCGGAAAACCATTAGCAGCTTCTTGTGTGACTCCACAGGGAAGCTGCGGAACAAATGGAGGGCAACTTCGTTAAAAGACATATCAACGTAATTGATACGAAGAAGACAGCGTCTTACGGGACGACCTGTTAGACGAAAAGAACACGTACGACAACGACGACTTATGGGAGAACCAAGTAGAGGCGTCAACTCTGATTCACATCTCTGATATACCAATCATTGTCATTATCGACACAGGTGCGAATATCAGTGCTATGTCTATGTGTGTACACAAAAAGGTGTGCTCTGTAACAAAAATTACTTCACTCCCTGTACAAGGATGTACTGTATCCGGAGCAATAGGATCCTTAGTACAGAAGGTTAGCTTGCAGGTACAAGCAGCGATACAATTAGAATCCGACTGTATACAGTGCACATTTTTAGAAGTAAAGAACCTGTCTGTGCCATGTTTGTTAGGAATTGACTTTCTAAGAAAAAATCGTGCCATCATTGATTTAGGTGAAGGTACGCGCACGTTAAGCCTAGAACGTAAAGTGAGAGTACGCAGACTCTCCGACAGGCAACATCACTACCGTGCGATTGACGAGTTCAGTGACGTCAACAATGACACTGACTTGTTACCAACTGCCGACGAGTTACGCGTAAAAATTATGGAAACAGAAGGACTCAATGACAGACAGAAATATGAACTACATGACGTATCATCAAAATTTGTGAACATTTTTTCCAGAAAACCAGGTATCATAGCAGACTATGAATTTAACATCAAAGTGAAACCCCATGATACTTTTTGTAAAACAACCTATTCAGTTCCGCAGTCCCGTAAAGAAGCCGTCAGACAAGAAATTCGTAAAATGCTTAAGTGGAAAATAATAGAACCGTCCGACTCTCCTTACAGTAGCCCGTTGTTGTCTATTTTCAAACACGATGGAAGCGTCAGATTTGTCTTGGACGCAAGGAATATTAATAAAATCATCATACCCGTATGCACAAAACCTGAAGCTCTGGACGAACAAGTACAAAAATTCCATGGTGTGAAATTCTTATCCTCAATTGACCTCCGCGGTAGCTATTGGCAGGTGAAACTATCCTCATCATCTAGGAAGTACACAGCCTTCATCTTTGCCGCCAGATCCTATCATTTTCGTGAAGTACCTTCGGTCCCAACATTAGTTATGGTGTTTTCATTGCAGCACTTGATCATGTGCTAGGTCCAGAGTTATTTGACCAAATCACCGTCTATGTTGATGATTTACTAATAGCAACGACTTCCTGGGAAGAACATTTAACTCTGCTACAAAAGATCTTCCAAAGATTCTCTGATTTCGGCGTTACCGCAAATTTACAAAAATCCAAATTCGTCGAGAAAGAAGTCAAGTTTTTAGGACATATAATTTCTTCGGAAGGAATCTCTCCTGATCCCAGCAAGTTAAAAGCAATAGAAAATTTCCCTGTACCTTGCACTAAAGGGCAACTAAAAGGTTTCATTGGATTAGCTTCATTTTTCCGTCGCTTCATTCCGAATCAATTAATGAACAATCCATCGTTGTTAAATTTGCTCAAGAAAAACGTCCACTGGACATGGACTTCTGAATGTCAAAAAGCCTTTGACTAAATCAAAGATGCTCTTTTAAAGAGTAACATTTTAAGTCATCCAAACATGGGTCTAGATTTCTGCATTTCTTGCGATGAATCGTTTCAAGGATTAGGTGCGTCTTTATTTCAAATAGACAAAACTGGTGGCCAGGAGGAAATCAAAATAATCAGTTTTGCCAGTCGGGTCTTAACCGAATGTGAGAGATCATATTCGGTAACCGAATTAGAAGGGTTAGCCGTTCTGTGGGCTTTTCGCCGCTTTAATTACTATATTTATGGACACAAAATCTGAGTATACTCAGATCATCAAGCGCTGAACTTTTTACTCTGTTGCAAACTGTATCATACTCGGCTTACCCGATAGTATCTATTTTTACAAGAATACGATTTTGAAATTATTTATGTAAAGGGCAAGAATAACATTGTTGCTGATGCATTGTCACGTATGCCCTTATGAAAGATCCCCTGCATCGGAGTTACTTTCTTCGTCTTTGCCGTCAAATGAACACTCTTCAAGACACAGATCGCAATTGGCTAGGAATCAAACAGCTTCTTCAAAACAACCCTAATCACTCGTTGTCAAAATTTTATAAAGTACACAATGGAGTTTTGTTCCATCGAACTTCTCTTTTGACAGGGAGGTGGTGTGTCTGTATCCCGGGAGATTATGTTGAACATCTCATCTGGAACACTCACCTGTCCTGGAGCCACTACGGCCCAGAGAAATGTAAGCCCAAAATTCAGCATACTGCTATGTACCTAATGTTCACAAGAAGGTTCACTAACTATTAAGAAATTGTTCCACTTGTCAAAAGGCAAAACCTTTCAACCTACCAAATGCCTTGCCTTTGAACCCGATACGTACAGAAAGACCAAACCAGATCGTCAGTTTGGATTACGCAGTTCCACTTCCTCAGGGAAGAGGGGGTGTGAAGTATCTGGTTGTATTGTTAGATCTTTGTACCAAACATCTAAGACTCTATGCAATGACGTCATCTAATATACTTCCACTCATCAGGCGAATTGAGGACTATTTTCCTCGCTTTGGCAAACCTGAAGCCATGTTATCTGATAACGCATCAACTTTTGTAGGGAAACGATGGCGACATTTTCTTGCAACCAACATCAGACAAATTTTGATATCCCGGTACCGGCCACAGAGTAATCCCACAGGTAGAATATTCAAAGAGTTCAATCGTTTTATACGAGTTTATATTCCAAACCAGCAGACACGGTGGATTTATTTCGTCACACCCTTTGAAGAGATTGTTAAGAATTTACCTCACACATCAACTGGTTTCACACCATCAGAACTAGTTTCTAAACGACTAGAAAGAAATGAATGGGTAGACCCATTCCGAAATTACAACAGCCTGAAGTAACCTTAGACGACAAGTTAAGACAAGCTCTCGTATCTTTAACCACTAATGCCAACGTAAGAAAAAAGGCGCATGACAAACACATTAGCAAAGTCTTATCGTATCGTATAAATGAACGAGTGCTATTAAAGAGCCACCTTTAGCCATCTTTGATTCATCATAAGAATCGCAAGTGGCAGCACTTGTATGAAGGACCATTTATTCTACTGATCCTGTATCTGGACGAATAAAACGGTTGTATCACCATGCAGACTTACAGAAATACCGAGTCAACCATTGAAGAGATCAGCTAAGTTAAGATGCTAAATAAGATATAAGTTGTCATACTGTGTGTGAAGTACAAGTGTACATTACATAAGAATAATGCACAGGACTAACACCCTGTAGACCTGCCTCCGCAAGAGAAGTAATTTATGTGAGCACCAGAAAAAAATTCCATTTATTGTAGGAGAGTAAGATTTGCCTTAGATGTAAGTTAGTTTTAAGTTAATTGAGCCATGAACGGCCACAGCCAGAGAGCTAACAAATAAATAATATAGTAGGGGCAGCTTTTCCTCAAGTCTGTCGATTCTTTGTGAGCAGAGCATCGGCAGAGTTGAGGAAAAGCCGGAGGATTGGAGGACGGCACTAGAAGAAAGAGGGATGAAAATTAGCAGGACAAAGTCAGAATATTTAGCACTGAAGGATGTGCAGATGAGGTCTTGCAAGGTCCAGGATGATGAGCTGAAATCGGTGGTAAGGCCTGCTATGATGTACGGGGCAGAGACATGGCCAATCACAGTAGCCCAGGAAAGGAAGATGGAAGTGGCGGAAATGAGGATGCCGAGGGTGGGGTAACAAGGAAGGACTGGATTGGAAATGAATTTGTTAGAGAAGCTGTGCAAGTGGGACCCACGTGGAAAAAGATACAAGAGGATTAAGGTGGTATGAACACTTACAGAGAAAAGGGGAAGAGTATATCGGAAACAGAGTTGAAGATATAAAGACTGAAGGAGCGAGAAGGAGAGGAAGACCGAAGATGAGGTGGAAAGATAAGATATCCGGGGAGTAAGGGAGAAAGGATGGAAGAAGAAAGAGGCAATGGATAGAGTACTATGGAGGAGAAGAATCCAGAAGGGCAACGCCGACCCTACGTGATGTGGGACAAGAGGACGATAAAGAAGAAGAAGAAGAAGAAGAAGAAGAAGAAGAAGTAGGGACGTGCTAAGTGCCACCTGCTACCATTAGTTTTAAGTATAGCAAAGCTCTCTCCTCTTGAATGAAATAAATTAAAATGATCATTCGGACCAGAATGATGGCTCGTAAATAAAAGTTGATTAAGGTCGCTTACTCTTATGAGAAAAATGTTATGTTATGTATAAGGAGTGTTTGACATCAATTTTTATGAGACCTGTGAAAAGCAGCAGACAAAGGTAGCAGCTTAGCATATAAGACTCAAGTAAATCAATAACGATCCAGGTTGCAGGAAGAAGGGCGCAGCTCAATTATATTTATTACAGTAATGAGAAAGCCGTATGTGTTCATAAGAATTTTACGGATTAGTGCGGATGAAATACTTACAAAGATCATTTATAAGTAAAATAATTTAGTACCAGAAGCATCTATTTCAGGTCCTCGAGATACGACGACTGTTTGTTTTTTTTTCAGAACAGAAAATAGCTATCAGCCCCTGTTCACTGCTAATGCATGGTGTAAGCAATTTTAGATATGTATAGACTATAGAGAAATGCTGGAGAGCTGGATCAGACGATACTGAAACTATTATATCGATTTAATTACGCTAACTACTTGTCATGAAAAACTAGGATAATAATGCACAATTTATGTTAGGCTCATCATTTCATATGTTATTAACATTGTGTCTTCAAATCGCTTCACTCCATAAAAGTCTATTGTGTTTTCCTCTAATCAGTATCCTTACCTTCCTACCTTACCCAGTATTGAAGTGAATTTCACGGACTGATTTCATGCTGATACATACAGATTGTACGTGTGGATGGTCGCGACACTTTGGTTGTAGACAGGCTATGCTTATTTTCCGCGAACTGCGAATTCAATTAAGATTTGTTGTTTGCAGTTGCACGATAGGGAACACCAAGCTCCCCAATTTCCCTAATGGAAACTTGAACATGAACTGTTCACCGCGTGAACGAAGCCACATTGACATGTCTTCAAATTAACAACGTAATTAACAGAGAGAAAATAAAAGAGCTGAACTTGAGAAAAGAGTAATTACTGTAAAAAGAAAAGAATAACAAGATTTCGATCAAGGTGTAAACCTAAAGTGCCTTGGAAGCACAAACTATAAATAAGAGACAAGTGTTTTAGTCAGGCCTTGTAGTCACAGAGACAAATTTTTCTATGTAAATAATTTTTAGACACAATATGTATACCGAATGTTAACTGTACTTTGTAGTAATAATGCAGTCATCAATTTATGGACAAGTGAGAATCGGCCATTGACAAGCAATTAAAGGACACGTATGTGCTGCGGCGTGTGAACCGACTGTAGACAAGCGATAAACAAACACGTATAAAAGTGGTGCGTGTGAACCTTAACATGACGACCAAATACATGTGGACACGAAATAATCATAACGTGTGAACTTAAAGGGTGATAACTTTATGGACACGTGTGAAATTCCGCGTGTGAAGTAATGTTATAAGTACTTGTACCACGAAACCACGACGTAGAAAGCCGAACGGTGCAAGTAGCAAGTGTTGCACTTACCGCAACCGGTACTGTACGCCTTCCCACGGACAGAATCTTCACCACAGCTGCGGGAGTCGCCACGTCTGGCTGCTTCCGTAATTCCGAGTCGATGAAAAACTGTAAAAACTCGCAAACGGCTAACAGACACCAAAGGTTCTGCCTCTCGCAGAATATTGCTGCTAACGTGGTGAAGCCGTCAAGTTGATATCACGTGACTACGACAAACGGACGTAACACGGAGTACGCTGCACGCTCAACAATCCAAATCCCTTTCCACATGGAGCGCGGGAGCCAAATATGTTTGAAATACTTCCAATATCAAATCTGATAAAGCCATGAGTTAAGCACTTCTGTACCTTATCACCAAGACACTAATCTGAAAAGTCTTAAACTCGACTTTGACAATTGCTACCGAATATATAGACCAGGCCAAGTAATGACGAAAACGTGTCGATCCAAATAAAACCAGAAAAATAAATAAATACGAGAACTAAGCACTCCTAAGAGAATGAGACCTTAAGTACATAAACAATTGTTATCCTTACCTAATCCACTTTTCTTTTAGACACATTCTAATACAGATTTTCTCTGTATTTTTCATGTACGAGAACATGAATGGAAGGTCGAACATGTCAAGTGAAATACGCCACCAAGCGGCGCAACACGTTGCAGAACCAGTCTTCCAGTTCCTGATCCACGACGCATTTCCAACGCACCCTCACATCCAGACAACCACTTCAACCTCCACTGTGAAAGTGATGCCCTTCTTTTCCTCCACTTTGGAAGTTCAATCAATTTCCCTCACTCAAGTGCAGTGCTACCATTTATACCCGAAGTTCTACCACTCCCAGTGCAAGTCATACTTACCCAGGTGTAGTGAACCCTTTTTATTTGCAGGTTGTGAAAGCCACAAATCGGTAAAGTGCTACGTGTTCACTACAAGAAATCTTCGTCGAAACCACGGTAAATAAAATATTCCTGTAATATGTAATTGTAAAACAAGAATGTCAATTCTTTGTAATATATTTTTCCAAGAGTGGACACTGCACCCAGACTTCCTGCGAAGTCAAATAATTCATTTCTTTCTTATTTTTTAATATTTATAATGCCATGTATAATGTATCCATGTATATGTATCTTTATCCTAATTTCATTGTCTCTTAACGAGAAATGAACATTTGTTATCTTTATATAATGCGTTAGTAAGAATACGGCTCAATTACAAGTTACCATCAGTTTCAGTCGTACGAATATATTTACCTGTTATTCTTTACGTCAACCATTTTGTGTAATGCCATGTATCTGACGGAGTCATCGCCCCTCACGCGGGAAGCAATGTAATATTATTGGATTTCAGATACTTTGCATATGAGATATTTGTCATAAAAGAATAGGACAGCCAACGAGCGATAGTTCGTAAAGGTGCTAAGCATCACAGCGCGAGAGAAAAGAGACGAAATTTTTTTTTTTTTTTAATGTGCGCCTATATCAAGACGCGCGTCCAGCGTTTAAATACTCTAAATAAATAAACACTTTGACCGGCTGGGCGCAGATATTTAAAATCGTTGCCGCAGCGCTTGATAGCAAGAAGCTGCGAAACAGAAGAAAGAACACCAGTACCTCGTCTCCTATCTTCCAAACTTTACAGAAGCTCTCCTTGCAGAACTAGCACTCCTGAAAGAAAGGATATTGCGGAGACATGGCTTAGCCACAGCCTGGGGGTTGTTTCTAGAATGAAATTTTCACTCTACAGCGGAGTGTGCGCTGATATGAAACTTCCTGGCAGATTAAAACTGTGTGCCGGACCGAGACTCGAACTCGGGACCTTTGCCTTTCGCGGACAAGTGCTCTGCCGACTTTTTTTTTCAATTTGTTCGTTATTGATCGTTGTGTTTGATCGTTCCGGACGTAGCAAGACATCCTGTTCAAGTTCGGTGGTTGATCCTTCCACTCAGTTTTTTATTACAGAGGCCAACCGGCTCTCTGACCGAACACGCTGAGCTACCGTGCTGGCTACAGACTCAGCTACCCAAGCACGACTCACGGCCCGTCCTCACAGCTTTAATTCCGGCCTTACCTCGTCTCCTACCTTCCAAACTTTACAGAGGCTCTCATGCGAACCTCAGTCGGTAGAGCACTTGCCCGCGAAAGGCAAAGGTCCCGAGTTCGAGTCTCGGTCCGGCACACAGTTTTAATCTGCCAGGAAATTTCATACCAGCGCACACTCCGCTGTTGAGTGAAAATTTCATTCTGGAGAAGAAAGAACAATCTATCTTTTGTTAAGAAACATTCTAGAGACTTCATTATCCCTTGTACTTTAGGTCGCCGACATGTTAAGACATACTACATAGCATTGCTACAAGTTGTGTATTTATTTTGTGTAAAAACTATGTGAAACGACGACCAAACATTTCGGCAACTCGGGTGTGGATACAATGTACTTACGCACACGCAAGGACACTTAATTTTAAGAAGGAACGGACTGACAAAGCAGCGATTATGGGACTGCGCCATTTACAAAAGGAAAGTCAGATGAAAGTCATGCATTTATTGTGTGTTTGTCAATGTGCAGAAGTTTAAAGGTAATTTGTTCAAAATATATTAATATTTTACGATGCAGTAATTTTCTTCTTATTCTTTTCTTTCACTAACCGAAAATGATGATCAAATTGTAAACGAGCTTTGTTACAGGTTCGCTCTTTATCGCGATGTCTCGATTGTATTTGCGAGACCACTAATGTGTTCAACTTCCGATCTGTTAATCTTTCTTTTAAGAAATTCCACTAATTTGCTTTCATTTCCGTTTTTATATTCAAATAGGTCCCTTAGGTATTTTCATCGAAGATTCTGATTGCGTGAAGGCAATCCGGTTCAAAAGGTCATTTATTCGCGTAATCAATCCGTACGTCTCCTGAACACAATCGAGAACCGACGCGTCGGTGATCAATTAATAATCTCTCTCTCTTTTAAAGTCGTACTACAAATCGGCCACACAGTATAGCCGTAAGTACGCAATCTAGCGTTATGTTGCATTTTGTCAGTAAATATTACCAACCATCAGTTACAGCAGCACTAATATTAATAAGCAAGTTCCTAACGCCAGAAGCTCTCTCACTACATGTAGACCGAGACATGACGTTCCTCTTTCCCGTATGGGAACAGTTTCACACTCTCCAAGTAGTGAAGGGTCAGGATTCAAAAGGGTAAGAATTAATCAGTGACACAAAACTAAACTGTAGTTACCATGGGAGTAATACCGTTTGCTTCCAATGTAAAATACCTCAGTAAGCCATATTCTTTTACCAAAACCGTCCTACTCGGTCTGACACCTAACACAGCATTGCCGTGGATCGAGGCCAAATTATAGGCTAGCCTTTGTAAATGAGAACCGGCGATGAAAGCTGGAAGGAAAGGAGGCGGTTCGCATTGTCTGAGGGGCTGGGCGTTCACCGCAGCCAGTCGTCTGTTCCCAACTCACTGGGCGGTACCAGGCTCAGCGCTTGGCTACCGTGTCACAGGGAACAAACATACTGCCGGCGTGCTGCTGAGTGAACAGGAGGGAAAGAAGGGAACACAATATAAAAGATGTGTACGACAAAAAGACATTAACGTGGAGAATTTCATACTATGTTTCCGCATTTGTTGGAAATTTATACACTTTTTCTACAACTACATCTACATCCATACTCCGCAAGCCACCTGACGGTGTGTGGCGGAGGGTACCCTGAGTACCTCTATCGGTTCTCCCTTCTATTCCAGTCTCGTATTGTTCATGGAAAGAAGGACTGTCGGTATGCTTCTGTGTGGGCTCTAATCTCTCTGATTTTATCCTCATGGTCTCTTCGCGAGATATACGTAGGAGGCAGCAATATACTGCTTGACTCCTCGGTGAAGGTATGTTCTCGAAACTTCAACAAAAGTCCGTACCGAGCTACTGAGCGTCTCTCCTGCAGAGTCTTCCACTGGAGTTTGTCTATCATCTCCGTAACGCTTTCGCGATTACTAAATGATCCTGTAACGAAGCGCGCTGCTCTCCGTTGGATCTTCTCTATCTCTTCTATCAAAAACATCTGGTACGGATCCCACACTGCTGAGCAGTATTCAAGCAGTGGGCGAACAAGCGTACTGTAACCTACTTCCTTTGTTTTCGGATTGCATTTCCTTAGGATTCTTCCAATGAATCTCAGTCTGGCATCTGCTTTACCGACGATCAACTTTATATGATCATTCCATTTTAAATCACTCCTAATGCGTACTTCCAGATAATTTATGGAATTAACTGCTTCCAGTTGCTGACCTGCTATTTTGTAGCTAAATGATAAGGGAGCTATCTTTCTATGTATTCGCAGCACATTACACTTGTCTACATTGAGATTCAATTGCCATTCCCTGCACCATGCGTCAATTCGCTGCAGATCCCCCTGCATTTTAGTACAATTTTCCATTGTTACAACCTCTCAATACACCACAGCATCATCTGCAAAAAGCCTCAGTGAACTTCCGATGTCATCCACAAGGTCATTTATGCATATTGTGAATAGCAACGGTCCTAGGACACTCCCCTGCGGCACACCCGAAATCACTCTCACTTCGGAAGACTTATCTCCATTGAGAATGACATGCTGCGTTCTGTTATCTAGAAACTCTTCAATCCAATCACACAATTGGTCTGATAGTCCATATGCTCTTACTTTGTTCATTAAACGACTGTGGGGAACTGTATCGAACGCCTTGCGGAAGTCAAGAAACACGGCATCCACCTGTGAACCCGTATATATGGCCCTTTGAGTCTCGTGGATGAATAGCGCGATCTGGGTTTTACACGACCGTCCCTTTCGAAACCCATGCTGATTCCTACAGAGTAGATGTCTAGTCTCCAGAAAAGTCATTATACTCGAACATAATACGTGTTCCAAAATTCTACAACTGATCGACGTTAGAGATATGGGTCTATAGTTCTGCACATCTGTTCGACGTCCCTTCTTGAAAACGGGGATGACCTGTGCCCTTTTCCAATCCTTTGAAATGCTACGCTCTTCTAGAGTCCTACGGTACACCACTGCAAGAAGGGGGGCAAGTTCCTTCGCGTACTCTGT
Source organism: Schistocerca piceifrons (assembly GCF_021461385.2). Classification (NCBI taxonomy): domain Eukaryota; kingdom Metazoa; phylum Arthropoda; class Insecta; order Orthoptera; family Acrididae; genus Schistocerca; species Schistocerca piceifrons. The sequence continues at coordinate 34,184,355 of NC_060140.1, forward strand.
ATAAAATCGAACTGGTATCCCATCAGGTCCAGCGGCCTTTCCTCTTTTGAGCGATTTTAATTGTTTCTCCATCCCTCTGTCGTCTATTTCAATATCTACCATTTTGTCATCTGTGCGACAATCTAGAGACGGAACTTCAGTGCAGTCTTCCTCTGTGAAACAGCTTTGGAAAAAGACATTTAGTATTTCGGCCTTTAGTCTGTCATCCTCTGTTTCAGTACCATTTTGGTCACAGAGTGTCTGGACATTTTGTTTTGATCCTCTTACCACTTTGACATAAGACCAAAATTTCTTAGGATTTTCTGCCAAGTCATTACATAGAACTTTACTTTCGAATTCATTGAATGCCTCTCGCATAGCCCTGCTCACACCACATTTCGCTTCGCATAATTTTTGTTTGTCTGCAAGGCTTTGGCTATGTTTATGTTTGCTGTGAAGTTCCCTTTGCTTCCGCAGCAGTTTTCTAACTCGGTTGTTGTACCACGGTGGCTCTTTTCCGTCTCTTACGATCTTGCTTGGCACATACTCATCTAACGCATATGGTACGATGGTTTTGAACTTTGTCGACTGATCTTCAACACTATCTGTACTTGAGACAAAACTTTTGTGTTGAGCCGTCAGGTACTCTGTAATCTGCTTTTTGTCACTTTAGCTAAACAGAAAAATTTTCCTACCTTTTTTAATATTTCGATGCAGTAACCGCTTTATGATCGCTGATTCCCTGTTCTGCGTTAACTGTTTCAAATAGTTCGGGTCTGTTTGTCACCAGAAGGTCTAATATGTTATCGCCACGAGTCGGTTCTCTGTTTAACTGCTCAAGGTAGTTTTCAGATAAAGCACTTACAAAAATTTCACTGGATTCTTTGTCCCTGCCACCCGTTATGAACGTTTGAGTCTCCCAGTGTATATCCCGCAAATTAAAATCTCCACCCAAAACTATAACATGGTGGGGAAATCTACTCGAAATATTTTCCATATTATCCTTCAGGTGCTCAGCCACAACAGCTGCTGAGCCAGGGGGCCTATAGAGACATCCAATTACCATGTCTGAGCCTGCTTTAACCGTGACCTTCACCCAAATTATTTCACATTTTGGATCTCCGTCAATTTCCTTCGATACTATTGCACTTCTTATCGCTATAAAAACGGCTCCCCCTTCACTGTCCAGCCTGTCTCTGCGGTATACATTCCAATCTGAGTTTAGGATTTTATTACTGTTTACGTCTGGTTTCAGCCAACTTTATGTCCCTAGTACTATATGGGGGTTGTGACCGTTTATTAATGAGAGCAGTTCTGGGACCTTTCTATAGACGCTCCTGCAGTTTACTATTAGCGCATTAATATTGTTATTCCCTGTTGCATTTTGCCTACTCCTCCCTTGCCGCGTCTCAGGAGGCGTCTTGTCGGGCCTAGGGAGGGAATTCTCTATCCTAAAAAACCCACATGTGCACTCCACACGAACTCCGCTACCCTTGTAGCCGCTTCCGGCGTGTAGTGCACGCCTGACCTATTCAGGGGGACCCTACATTTCTCCACCCGATAGCGGAGGTCGAGAAATTTGCACCCCAGATCTCCGCAAAATCGTCTGAGCCTCTTTTTTAAGCCTTCCACTTGGCTCCAAACTAGAGGACCGCGATCGGTTCTGGGAACCATATTATCGAAAGATTCGTGAGAATATTACGGCCTCCTTGACTAACTTACGCAGAGATGTAACCACACAAAAGCCATCATCCAGAAAGTGTATAAGGAAATACTTACATTTACATAAAGTATGTAAGTTTATTTTAAACTGATAACTACGAGGGGTACTCGATAAGTAATGCAACACATTTTTTTCTGAAAGCAGGTTGCTTTTATTTAGGATTCCAGTACACCATACTATTTCCTACTCTTGTGACTATAAAAACCTATTTTCTTAATATAACCTCCGTTCAGTGCGACGGCCTTACGCCACCTTACCGAGAAGGCCTGTATGTCCGCACGGTACCACTTTACGAGTCGACGTCGAAGCCGCCGTCCTAGTCCACATACTGCTTTCCGTGGAGCGCATCCTTCACTGGGCCAGACAGATACAAGGTGCGAGATCAGGGATGCAGGGTGGACGAGGTAGATAAATCCAGTGAAGTGTTGTGAGCTCCTCGCGCGTATGCACACTTGTGAGAGGCCTTGCATTGTCACGGAGAAGGAGAAATTAGTGGCGACGAATACGCCGAAGTCGTTTCTCCAGTTTCCTGGGGTTAGCACAATATACTTCCGAGTTGATTGTTGCACCGTGATGGACCACATCAAACAGAATGATCCCTTCAGAGTCCCCGACGACCGTCGCCTTGACTTTAGCAGCTGTCCTCTATATTTTATTTCAGCAAAGAACAACTCATTTGATTCAGTTGACTCTAAATACAAGTCATCTATTACAGTTAGATTTTTATGAAATGGGTGGGGGCAGATTTCGACTTATGTGGGTGCTACACGAAGTAATTTCTTATCATACGCCTTGCAGGTATGTCGCCACTTGCCGTATACTTCGAAACGCATTTTGCAGCCTCATTTGTACTCCAGCTATCACGCCGAACACCTTTATTTTGGTTTCAATTTCGTCTCGAAATGGGAGAATTTACTTTGTTTAATCTCTCAGATTCTTCTCGGTTTCCAAATATTCTTGCGCAACAGAAGCTGCCAATTCATCTTCTCTCTTCACGGTTGCGGTCTCTCTTATTTCCTGAAGGTTGCAACTTGAAGAGGAGAAAATGCTACTCGATTCTTCGTCATGCCAAAGAGTAATCTTTCGCCCATTGCCATTCTTTACACAATTCACAAAATTTAAAGAACCGAGAACTTGCGTGCTTTCTTCATTATCGTACCAATCTATACTCGGATAGTGTTTCTTCGATGATAGCTGTACGCTGCGCGAGTACGATTAAAAAGTTGCTTGTAATTTGTTGACCAGAGCGGTACGGATTTGGCCATCCAGTGGACGCCTGCGCCCTGGTAAGCGCCGAGCCGCGGCAGTCACAGTGCGGAATCAGCCGCCCGCTTTGTCGTTGCTCCTCAGTGCACTTGCAGCAATTTAAATTCTCCTCTTAGAATCCCGCCTAACCACACACTAGGAAAGAAACAAGGAAATACTTGTGACAAGGAATAATATGAACGTTATTGCTGCTGGTTTCACTCGCAGTAATTTAAGCTGTCCTCTTAGGTTCCTGCCTAACCCTACACTCGGAAATCCCCACGTACTCGGAAGTAAAGAGCCAAATATTTGTGAAAAGGCAGAATATGAATTTTATTGCTGTTCGTTCCAGTAATTAAAATGGTACTCTTAGGTTCCTGCCTAACCACTCACTCGGAAATCGCTAAATATTTATTCCATCCTACATTCTCAAACCAGACCGAACGTAAATAACATCGAGTATTGCAGAACATACTTGTATTACATTCATAAGAAAGTTCCAGAATGTGTTACCAACGCTAACATGAAAAAATACTTGCATGTGATTTTTTAATTTTCTCTATTTTTATTTATTTATTTACTTTTTACAAGAGCATTAACGGATCAGGTCGTGTCTTGGCAGAGGCAGTGTGGGCAGGGGTCGCGACCCCAGGCCTGGCCACAATCTCTCCTCCCTCCCTTTCCTGTGGATGTGGTCCAAGGGATGAAATGGTGTTTTTTATTTTTATTTTACGTTTTTTTGGTTATTGGTTTTTTCGTGTTTTGTAGGTGCAAAACACAACATACAGAAACTAAAGATGCCATTCAACACAGCCAAACGTAAAACGTCTCCCAGCCGCATCTTTATTTAAAGAGCTCGCTAACAAAGAAAAACGGGACCCTGCAACGGTTCACTTGGTGTGTATCAAGGTCGGCTTCTCGGTAACTTAAAAACAATGTATCGTCCCCTGAGCAGATCACGCATTTCCAGGACGTTTCTCGTTTCACTTCTCGCACCCGTAACACCCCAGCTAGTCGGAGTGTAGCGGGATGCGAACACACAATCTCCGACTTGAGAAACCATAACGTTATCCTTTACTCATACGATGTCTGTCTCCTGTCTTGGTTATGATATTCTCTCATTGAAGGCTTATATCGTTAATGCATTACTAAGTGACATTTAATGATAATGGTGACATATTTGTGATACATTTTCATGCTCCGTTACTGTGAAACGGCATACTGCGAAATCTAAAACAAGTGTGTTTCGTGCTGAATTTGTAAATTATTGGCGATAATAACTCATTCCTGAGAGAGTAGAAGGCATTAACCGTCGGTAAACCTTGTGCAACAATTTATTATAGCAATAATTTTGATAAATCACTCTAAGAATGACGTGTTTTCGAAATCGCCGGTACGCCTGCATAAGTCTTGTGAGAGGTTCGCATCGAATGCTAACGCACGTCGAGAGCCGATCGTGCGGTCGTCGATATTGCGTGTGATGTCAAAATGACATCACGTTTGCGGGAACTGCTGTGAAACGAGTGTGACCCCGGGTGAGTCCAGAGTCACGTGTGACGACATTATGACGTTAAGAGCTGAATCGAATCCGACAGAGACCGCGTATCGACTTTTGAGATTGTTCGAGACTCTAAACTGCGGTAGCCATTTTTGCACACGTATTAAAGGAGCAGCTCATTATATCCTCAGCTGGTATATTCACTGTAATTCTGGAAGCTATTGACGTGCTTATTTTCTTTGAAAATATGAACCTGCCAACTTTTGGAAGAAACAGCTCACAATATGCTTTGCGAATAATAAAATTTAATTTATTTTATTTATTTATTTATTTCTTGAGCACTATGGGACTTAACATCTATGGTTATCAGTCCACTAGAACTTAGAACTACTCAAACCTAAGGAACCTAAGGACATCACACAACACCCAGTCATCACGAGGCAGAGAAAATCCCGGACCCCGCCGGGAATCGAACCCGGGAACCGGGGCGCGGGAAGCGAGAACGCTACCGCACGACCACGAGCTGCGGACTGCAAATAATAAATTTGGGAGATTCTGCCTCCCCGTCATAGTGGTTCAGTCACATTAATACTGTTCTACAGTGAGAGCTGGCTGTGTTCAAAGATACCAAGGGACAATTTTCTTTTTTAAATACGTAAGTTGCCTCCAAGTAGCAGCTGGTTCGGAGTCCACGTTAACCTCGACGCAAGTAGGGAATTACCTTCAGCAATGATGCAGCTGTCAAAATTAAAGACTGAAATGTCTAACGCCAAAGGATATCCTCCATAATGTCAACCAATTACAAATATCATTGAAGAACTGGATCAGTGTGTCTGAAGTTGTCCCAGTACCGTCAGTTTATTAGTTATTAGTAAGAATTATTGAATCTGACCTCTAAACACACTTTCGAGATTTTCAATCTCACCAGGGAGAGAGACTGGTGGCAGTGTGACTTAGTTGCCGTGAGACATCAAGGAAGTCATCAATCTAATGCTAAGTTTAACTTCTCATTTCGTTTCTGTCTACACGATCGGTATAGCATTTTTGCTGAAAATGGGCGACCAAAGAGGTTTTTTCTCAAATGCCAGTCCCAAGTGACTGTAATGAGCTGACAATTTATGCAAATGGTTCTTCACATCAGTAAAATGCAATCATTTGACAGTCAACACATTGTAACATTTGCAGGAGTTACCAAATCATGATGAATACTGGAGTGAACGACTCTGTTTTCGAGGGAACTGGGATTCAGATACTGAACTACCTGGAAAAATAACCTATGGCATGTTAATGCCCTTCTGCGTGTGTCAAGGCAGACTACTTTTCTTAAACACTTTGTCATTAGTCATGCCTTAAGCTTTTAGGATTGTGATGGGTAATTTTAATAAAACTCTGGATTTTGCTCGTATGATGTGTAACTGGACGGCCGGCCGAGGTGGCCGAGCGGTTCTAGGCGCTACAGTCTGGAACCGCGCGTCCGCTACGATCGCAGATTCGAATCCTGCCTCGGGCATGGATGTGTGTGATGTCCTTAGGTTAGTTAGGTTTAAGTAGTTCTAAGTCTATGGGACTGATGACCTCAGATGTTAAGTCCCATACTGCCTACAGTCATTTGTACCATTTTTAAACCCAATTCACGTATGCGGGTCCCATAAAGCATAGCAGTATTACAGAAGAGGGCAGACAGGCTAGGTGTAAGCAGTCTATTTAGTATGTCTGTTGCACTTTCTAAGTGTTCTGCCAGTAAATCGTAATCTTTGGTTTGCTTTCCCCGAAACATTATCTATGTTATCCTTCTAATTACAGTTACTCATAATTGTAATCCCTAAGTACTCAGACGAATTTACGGCGCTTATTTCTATATGCTTTATCGCGTAACGGAAATTTAGCAGATTTATTTTAGTACTCGTGTGGATGACTTACACTTTTCATCATTTAAACTGCCATTATTTTTAACATGTAGGTATTTGTCTAACTCATTTTGCAATTGGTCTTCATCACTTGATGACTTTACAAGATGGTAGATGACAGCATCATCTGCAAACACTTTAAGAGGCCTGCTCAGATTGTCTCCTCTGGGGTTTATCTAGATCAGGAACAGCAGAGGGCCTTCCTTTGGGAACTTCAGATATTGCTTCTGTTTTACTCGGTGACTTTCCGTCAATTACCGCGAAATGTGACCTTTCTGGCTGGAATTAACAAATCAAGACGCACAACTGAGACGATACTCTATAAGCGCTCAATCTGATTAGTAGACTCTTGTGAGGAACGGTGTCAAAAGCCTTCTGAAATTCTAAAACGATGGAATCAATTTGATATCCCCTGTTGATAAGACTCATTACTTCGTGAGAATAAAGATCGTTCTAGGATCTTAATCAAAATTATTCACCTACTCACACGGAGTTCTAGCCTTAACTTATTTAGGGTCGGTATGGCTCATTGTCTGACTAGTCTTGCTCGTGTGGATACCTGTAAACGAAGACCCTACAAAATGTGGCAACAAAAGTCATTCAACTTCAGACGCAAATATACTTATACAGGGTGAGTCACTAACTATTGCCACCAAGAATAACTCCGAAAGTATGATAGTAGCTGAAACGTTTGTGGGACAAATGTTGCATGGGACAACGGGGCTATAATATGACGTTGGTTTTTTGTTGCTAGATGGGTTTGCGTCAGAGATATGAAGGTCAACTTTGTTTTTTTTTTTATTTTTTTTTATGGTATGCCTGTAGTTTGGTAATTATTTTCTGATAGCGGCTATCGAGACGAATCCAGTGATGTGTAACAGTAAGGTCTTTGAAGATCAACGAAGGTCAAAAAGGTGGCATGAATGTCCATCTATAGAAGGCGTTCGAAGTGATGACCATTGGTATCAGTGCAGTGCTGCAATCTTCTTATCATGGATTGAGTGGCATTCCTTATCACATCGGCACTTACTGAAGCACACGATCTGACAATTCTCTCTCGTATATCGTGCAAATAGTAAGTATTCGCCGAATTCGGCGTATCCATCTAACGTGCCATTGCCATGTAAACACCATTCGACGGTCTCGCAATACAACACTAATAGGAACGGTAAGACTAAAGTCCGTGTCATGTTGGATGGCGCCTCAGTTGTCAGCCGTTCCGTGCATCCCCCTCCACTAGCCACTGGCAACCAATAACATTCATTCTCTTTCCGAGCTGCTAGACAGCGAGAATCTCGCTCTTACGTGCTGCACTGTTGCCGTACTTTGCAACAACCGAATTATTCATTCAGCTGTCAGTTTTTTTTTGTATTCTTCTTTTTATTGTAGCAGTATAGGTGTGAGATTAAAAAAAATTAAAAAAGCCCAGGTGATGACAATAAATGTGAAGTGCTTCACAAGCAAGCGAGAGGGATTATTTACCGCATTTATAACTTTTTCAAACATGAATTTGAAAGCAGATCTGCTACTGTCAACATTTGAAGACACAAGAACGGACTCCTGAACTGTGTGGTGTCGACAAGAGAACTGTAACGAGAATTGTAAACGAAAGTGTCAGAGCTGTAGGGACCGTAGAAAAAGTTGGTTTCGTGTCACCTGGTGAACATCGAAATCGCAAGGAACTTGTAACACAAATGGATGGTTTTCTTCATGTAAATGATGAGTGGCCGACATGACAGAAACTTGTTACAGTAATGCAGGAGAAAATTAGCTTCAATGATAAGTGCTTCATCAACGTAAAGAATTTTAAAAGACGTTTGTTCCTGATATGTTAAGTAGAGAAATTTTAGTTCAGAAAAGTGACATCGTTGCAGCACAAACTACAACCCATTTAAAGATTTGCGATGCAACAGGAGGCTGTAGTTCAACCTTGATGAAACATGGGTCAGTTATAATCATTCCAGGAAGATCTGATGGAAAATAAGTGATAGTATTGGTGGTTTTAAAGTTTTCATAGGAATAGATTCTCGGATAATTATTCTGCATGCTGACTCTTCTTCCGATAGTTCTGGCGATTTTAAAGTTTTCATAGGAATAGATTCACGGATAATTATTCTGCGTGCTGACTCTTCTTTCGGGTTTGTTTCTGATAGTAAACTTGTATTTACGTGTAAGAAAAACAGCAGTCACTACCATTCGGAAATGAACGTTGTCAGTTTCGTGATGTGATTCATAATTCTTGTCATACCTTGCTTCGAAGTCGACCATTACTAGTTATAACTCCGTCACACCAAGTATAAACACTAGAAAAGCGGATATTTTTCCCTGGCTTTTAAATATAAATATTAAGCACAGCATAAACCAGACTCGTGCCGATCTCCTGCAGCTGTTAGATTATACAAGTCACGTGACAGAACGTACAGACCGAGCGAGGTGGCGCAGTGGTTAGCACACTGGACTCGCATTCGGGAGGACGACGGTTCAATCCCGTCTCCGGCCATCCTGATTTAGGTTTTCCGTGATTTCCCTGAATCGTTTCAGGCAAATGCCGGGATGGTTCCTTTGAAAGAGCACGGCCGATTTCCTTCCCAATCTTTCCGTAACCCGAGCTTGCGCTCCGTCTCTAATGACCTCGTTGTCGACGGGACGTTAAACACTACCCACCACCACCACAGAACGTACAAATTTGAGTGCCTTGCATGTGAATGGGGTCACACGGTTTTGCGTTTACCCACATTTTTACCACAGTGTTCTCATCAGTCTTTTTTACCACTAATTTTTTTTATGTGCAGTGATTACACTTAATTCATGTCCATTATAATTATCCGGGCTGTTATGCCGTGGTCGGTTGGTGAATTCTTTGTCAAATCCCAGCTTTTCGTCCCCATCTACGGGAGACATCTTCAAGGGGGTCCGTAGATCGATGGAAGGTCCAACACACCCACTGGCTCGCTACTGACCGCCGCTAAATTCCGTGTCCGCGCGCTCCCGCGCCGCGGCGTGACGTCACGTGTTTTGAAAACGTCAGTGCAGTTGGCCGCTGTCCGCTGCCGTCGATCGCCGTTGCCATCACACAGTGGTGAACAGGTGATACACATCCTCTTCAACACCGGCATCCATATACCGTTTAATTTCACGCCCTCCTCCTTACGATTGAAATTATTAGGGTGTTTAGCGATTTCGATTGCCTCCCTGTAGAGCCTTTCGTAATATCCGCCTGTGGCCGCTAGTACTTGCATCTCCTCGAAACGAATATGGTGGTTCCCTGACTGGACAGCATGCTCCGCAACAGCTGATCGTTCCGTTTCTCCTCTTCTACAATTGCCCTTGTGCTCTTCCAAACGTTTTGAAACCGTTCGTTTAGTGGTACCCACATAAACATCTCCACAGCTACATGGGATCCTATACACTCCAGATTTTTCCAATGGTTTGCGAGCGTCCTTGGCAGGCTTAAAGTATTCCTTTATCTTCCTGGTGGGCTTGTAAATTACAGTGATATTCCGCTTCGTCAAGATCCTCCCTATTCTTTCCGTTACATTTTTAACAAACGGCAGGAAAACCTTAGATTTGTCGTAGCCTGTACGTCACTATGACTTCTGTGAGGCTGTCTCAACGCGCGTTTTATTTCGGCGGACGAATATCCGTTCTTCATTAGTACATTGTGGAGATGTTCCATTTCAGCTTCGAGCAACTCAGGTTCACAAATATTTCTAGCTCTGTCCGCTAACGTCTTGATAACACTCCGCTTCTGTTGTGGGTGGTGGTTCGAATCCCGGTGCAAATAACGGTCCGTGTGCGTGGGTTTGCGGTATACTGAGTGGCCCAAACTACCATTTTCGTTTCTAAAAAAAAGCGCATCGAGGAAATGTAATTTGCCGTCTACCTCCTCCTCCATTGTAAACTGAATTCTCGAGTTTATACTATTCAGATGTTCGTGGAACCGGCTTAGTTCTTCCCTGCCATGTCTCCACAGCACAAAGGTGTCATCCACGTGTCGGAACCATACATTTGGTTTTTTGGTGGCAGTACCTAAGGCCTGTTCTTCGAATTTCTCCATAAAGAAGTTTGCAATTACGGGACTTAGGGGGCTTCCCATAGCGACGCCATCCGTTTGCTCATAAAACTGTTCATTCCACTTGAAGTATGTGGTCGTCAAACAACACTTAAACAGTTCTGAAATATCGGCAGGAAAAATGCGATCCAGCTGTTCCAATACATCATTAAGTGAAACCATGGTAAACAGCGATACCACATCGAAGCTGACCAATATGTCCTCCGGCTGGACCACTATGCCATTCAATTTGCTGATGTCATAATGGACATGACATTTCCGGCCGTGAAAGTCTACATTTTAGTATTACACTTAATTACAGTCAAACGCATCAACACACACATCTTATACACATTTTTCAGAATGCTATTGAGTAGAAGCAAATATAATGATTTCATTTTGTGGTTGAAGTTGATTTTGTTGTGTATTAAATTTTTACTTATAATACAGTTCAAATCGCAATAAATAATCATTATTGCAAGCAGTTTCAATGATCTTGTCGTTAGACGATTGTTATTTTGAAAAAAAAAATTGTACTTCACGTCTTCACATAGCTGTGTCAGCTGTTTTCGCCTCCCGACGTCATGCAGAGTAAATCTTTGGAGCAGTGGTCGCAATGTCGTCAAGACGTGAATTAATATTTCTCTGATGACGACTGATCCAAATTGGTTTTCCCCTCATAGGTGTGAACGTATAATACGATGTACCATAGGCACATGCGTCTGAATGTTGTTCGCAGCAACGCAGTTCGGCAACGTGGATTTTGTTTGCCCCGTTCTATGCTGCCGTGCATGAGCAGTTCTCTATGCGCGGAAGCGTCGCCTTACGTGACGATAGCTGTAGTATAGTCGAATCAAGCAAATGTGAATGATGTATTCCTTCGAAGAACAAGTCGACACGTTTCTCATTTACGGAGAATGCCAACGAAATTCAGTGAGAGCTAGAGACTTATACGCAGAGAGATATCCTCAAATGTACTCACCCGACATGGGCTCTTTCACGCATCGGAAACTTATCGAGCAAAGGAAAGTTACTAACGAGGAAACGGAAATTGGTACTCTTGCAACTGTGGTTCGACATCCTTGTGTTAGTTCACGTCATATCTCAAGGGAATCTGGCATGAGCCAGAGTAGTGTTGTTCGTGTTCTGCATCGCCATAAATATCATCCTTACCATATCAGTGTCCACCAAGAATTAACTGGTACGGATTGTATGCGTTGCATTGAATTCTGCCGATGGGTTCAACTTCAGATTCAGAGGGACGACACATTTATGAATTTAATTTTCTTTACTGATGAGGCTGCATTAACGAACCATGGATATGTTAATTTGCATAACATGCATTATTCGGCAACTGAAAATCCATGTCGGCGGCGGCAAGTTGCACACCAAAAACCATGGTCGGTGAATGTATGGTGTGGGATTCTTGACGACAGAATTATAGGCCCCTATTTCATCGAAGGAAATCTCAATGTTAGGAAGTACACCACATTCCTGCAAGAAACATTAGGTCTGTTATTGGAAGAAATACCTTTAGGAACAAGGAACAGAATGTGGTATCAACAGGATGGGTTTCCGGCACATTTTTCGCCGATGGCTAGAATTCAGTTGCTGAGACAATTCCCAAATTGTTGGATTGGACGCGAAAGAGATGTGCCATGGCTGGCTCGTACGCCAGACTTGATGCCTCTCGTTTTTTCCTTGTGGGAATTCGTAAAGGACATTCCAGCTACACCTGAGGATAAGCGAGAGAGAGTTGTCAGACCATGTGCTTCGATAAGTGCCGATGTGATAAGTAATACCACTCAATACATGATAAGAATATTGCAGCACTGCATTGAAAACAATGGTCATCACTTCGAACACCCTCTGTAAATGGACGTTCATGCCACCTTTGTGACCTTCAAAGACCTTACTGTTACACATCATTGGATTCGTCTCGACAGCCGCTATCAGAAAATAAGTACCAAACTATAGCACCCCATTTCAAAAAACAGTTAACCTTGGTATCTCTGACGGGAGGGACCCCACCTAGCAACAAAAAACCAACGTCATATTATCACCCCGTTGTCCCATGCAACTTCTGTCCGACAAACTTTTCAGCTCCTATCATACTTTTGGAGTTATTCTTGGTGGCAATAGTTAGTGACTTACCCTGTATATTACCCACTGTTCACATGCGTAGAAATCTTAGCTGAAAAATTTATATTGAAGTACCTGCTCTTTGTTAGAGTGGTTGGAGCCACACGGCTACGTAGTGGACCAAGGCATAGGACCCATCTCACAAAAAAAGTTAAAAGATGTTATCGAAATCTAAAGGAAATTATTAGGCAAAAGCACGCCGTTATCACCCCGTCTACATCTGCATCTGCGTCATTACTCCAGTATACACAATTAAGTGCCTGGCAGAGGGTTCAATGAACCACCTTGAAGCTGTCTCTCTGCTGTTCCCCTCTCGAACGGTGCGCGGAAAAATGAGCACTTAAATTTTTCTGTGCGAGCCCTGATTTCTCTTATTTTATCGTGATGATGTAGGTGGGTGCCAACAGAATGTTTTCGCAATCGGAGGAGAAAACTGGTGATCGAAATTTCATGAGAAGATCCCGTCGCAACGAAAAACACCTTTGTTTTAGTGATTGCCACTCCAATTCACGTATCATGTCTGCGGCACTATCTCCCCTATTTCACGATGATACAAAACGAGCTGCCTTCTTTGAACTTTTTCAGTATGATCCGTCAGTCCCACCTGATACGGAACCCACTCCGCACAGCAATACTCCAGAATAGGGCGGACAAGTGTAGTGTAAGCAGTCTCTTTGGTAGATCTGTTGCACCTTGTAAGTGTTCTGCCAATGAAACCCAGTCTTTGGTTTGCTCTACCCACAACATTATGTATGTGATCGTTCCAAATTAGGTTATTTGTAATTATAATGCCAAAGTATTTAGTTGAATTTACAGCCTTCAGATTTGTGTGACTTATCGCATAAAGGAAATTCAGCGGATTTCTTTTAATACTCATGTGAATAACTTCACACTTACCTTTATTCAAGATCAATTACCACTTTTCGCGCCACACGGATATATCATCTAAATCATTTTGCAATTTGTTTTGGTCATCTGATGACTTTACAAGACGGTAAATGACAGAATCATCTGCAAATAATCTAAGAGGGCTACTTAGATTGTGTCCTATGTCGTTATATAGATCAGGAACAATAAGAGGGCCTATAGCACTTCCTTGGTGAACGCCGGATACTACTTCTGTTTTACTCGATGACTTTCCGTCTGTTACTGTGAACTGTGACCTTTCTGACAGGAAATCACGAATCCAGTCGCACAACTGAGGCGATATTCCATAGGCACACAGTTTGGTTAGAAGACGCTTGTGAGGAACGGTGTCGAAAGCCTTCTGAAAAACTAAAAATATAGAGTCAATTTGACATCCCCAGTCGACAGCACCCATTACTTCATGAGTATAAAGAGCTAGTTGTGTTTCGCAAGAACGATATTTTCTGAATCCGTGCTGACTGTGTGTCAGTAAATCGTTTTCTTCGAGGTACTTCGTATGAAGTTTCCGTACGCTGAATGTGATGAAGGCACACTTTAATTAGGCACGTCCAATTGGTTTGAAAGGAGCACAATAGACTCTTTAGTAAACTAACTCCGAACCACTGGAAAATAAAACCGGGTCCCAGCAATACCCTAACTAAGACGGACCAGAAAAAGGACATATTAGTAAAATTAACTACAATTCACATCTAACTTTAAAGGCGAGCATTTTAGGTTAGGCTTTGCCGTAACTGCTATTGACATTGTAGTGTAATAAATATGTAATGTACTGAATCGACTGTGAGAAAGCTAACTGGCAAAGACGTTATCTGAGAGACTCTATGATAATTATATCGTTGACTCGGAATATTACTCTCTCTGTGGTTTACTCGTAACTAAGGGTAACTAGAGTTTTCTGTTCGCTTCTTTTGATGTTATGTGGAGAATTGTACAAGAGACACAACAAACCGGTATGATTTCATGAGAACAAAGGTGAGCGTCACGACCTTTTTTAGTATTTTTGGAAGTATTGAAATAGCAGAATTGTTTCAGATTGAATGCGACGTGTACGGGATAAGACGTGGACAACAGCAGTCGAACCTGCAATCTCATGTATTAATAGTTGCTAAAAATATCCCGCCGTCTCTCCCAAGACTCTTCATACGCGCAACAAACAGTAATTCTTTAACAGCATTATCAGAGACAATTTTATTACGTTGTTAACGACTTTTTGCTGCGAGCATAATACATCGACAACAGACAAACAAAAAAAAATAGACAAACACATGAAAGAATCTAACACAACAATAAATGAAACAACATGTGTACTGTAACCAGTCATTGTTTATTTATCTCCACGACACGTTTCAAAGGTTTCGAACTCCGTCGTCAGGTGGATTTACATTAATTAGTATGACATTTGTGTGTGCTGTGTTACGATTTTTTGGCAGAACTTGTGGCACTGTCTCCAGTGGTCACAGGTTACATTCACTGTCGTAACACATCACATGTACACTGTCGTATTCTGTAAACAAATATGGCGTTTTGTGTACAGTGCAGCACTCCGTGTAGAATGGGCTGCCATTCCCCTAGAAACCTTACAGCACCTGACTGAACGTATGCCTGCAAGAGTGGAAGCTGTCATTAAGTCTAAGGGTGAGCCAACACTATATTGTATTCCAGCATTACCGGATACTTTTGATCAGATAGTGTACGTATTCGGATCCTCTCGCTAACTACGCAGAAACTACTACTCCTGCAGAAAAAATGGACAAGACGCTTTTTGCAGCAATTTTAATACTAGAGTTCGTAGTTTTCGAGTTATTCGAGAAAAACATTCAAAATTCACAACTGCCCCACCCAGTCACACCGGTCAGGATTTATAATACGTTGTTCATGGCAACTCCCTCCTACCACTGTATAAACATTTGCGACTGCATGAATTAGTTCGCACAGTCGATCCTTTTTGGTCATTGACTGGCCTTACTACGGCACTGGCTTATTCGAGCACACAAAAATTGTAAAATTGCCTTATGTGTAAATTTTACTTAACAATTTTGTGAATTTTAACAGCGCAAAGTGAACATTTACATCGTTCTATTTGTCTGGCTTTCTGACTACGAAATTACTTTGCTTGTAAAAGTTAAATTTGCATCCAATGGTCAGCGTAATTATTTTTTGCATAACGTTTACGAAAGTCGCTTTTGTTTCATTATCCTCACTGGCACGTTTAAATAAATAATTTAACGAAACAGCAGACTATGCTGGTGTAATTATCCAAAAGGTCGAATATCAGGGACAGTTCGTGTAGTCGGAAATGTTTGTGCAATGGTAGAGGTGAATGACACGATCCTGACTGGTGAGCGAAGAGTGCGGGGCTGAAGGTGCGCTTAGAGGTCATTTTGTACGTTTTTCTCGAATAACTCGACAAACCGTGGGCTCTGGAGAAAACGTTTCCTCGTACAAAATTTAACTACATCAAATTGCCTAAAAAAAAAGGTCCTATTCATTTTTTTCCCCTGCGGGACTAACAGTTTGCGCATGGCGAGCGAGAGAATATGAAACCTCGAGCGCGGTTTTTGAAGGCACTGCGGGCTGCATAGAACGACATCATTAGCGGAACTGAACCCCTCCGACTGAAGGACCTACGTAGTGAACAACATCGGTAGTTCCGCGAAGCTTTTCGCGGGTGACGCTCTTGTATACAGAGTAGTCGCAAGACTTGACAACTGAAGCGAGATACCGGAAGACCTGCAGAGGGTGACGCTCGGTGCAGGGAGTGACAAGTGAGGCTCACCATAAAGAAGTACAGCGTACTGCACGTAAATAGGCGGAAAGAACCGTTATTGTACGATTACACGATTGCACGGTATTCACTATAGGAAGTCACATGTACCTATATTAAAGCTGTGGAGGCGTGCGCGTGGAGCGATTTGAACTAGGGAGACCACACAAAACGAATCACAGGAAGGGCAGAGGGCAGACTGAGATTCACTGGAAGAATCGTCAGGTAGTGGAATACTCCGACGAAGGAGCAATATTACAAATCCGTTTCGGCCAATACTTTACTACTGTTCGTTAATTTGGGATGCATATGAGATGTGATTGGCAGAGAAAAGAGAAAGGATTCGAAGAAAAGCGGAGCACGAAAATGTCACGCAGATGCTCAGCTAACTGTGTTGAGAGACGATACAAGGAAGGGGTTCTGCATCACGGTGTGGTCTGCTGTGAGACTTCCTACCAGAATGTCCTCCTCCGTAGCGTAGCGGTAGCGTTAGCGCCCACCACGCAGGGGGCCCGGGTTCGATGCCTGGCAGGGGACTGGGTGTTGTGTGTCCTTCATCACCACTGACTCGCAAGTCGTTTATGTGGCGTCACCTAAAAAGGACTTGCAATACGGCGGCCGAACTCACCCGAAAGGGGCCTCCAGGCCAGCAATGTCATACGACCATTTAATTTTTTTCCTTACTAGAGTCAGCCAATACATCACAGCCTCCCGTGTACATCTCCAGAAAAGACCGCGAACGCAAAACCAGGACAGGAAAAGGGCGAGCGGCGGAGGTACACAAAGTACCCTCCGCCACACACCGTAGACGTAGTTGCAGACGTAGACCGGCGTCAAGGAGAGCCCCCTGACACTCTGGTCGGCACAGAGTTTGCCACCGGCTTGCTGAGTGAGTTTAGTTAGAGTGACGTGGCGAGGCAGGGCGCCACTAGGGCTTTCGGGCTGTGGCGTAAGGCTCTGGACTTGCCTCCTCCGTGCTGTGGTAACACACACTCAATGCTACACTGCCAGCAGGACTGCCACAGACACTGTATAAGTGAGGGAGGGTTCTTAAAGAACGTGGAACCAGTCCCCAAAATAAAAATCTGGTCGAATAACAATGCAGAAGGTCAACTAATCCTCGATAATGTCAGAAAGGATACACTGCAGCTAGTCATTTTCTTTACAGTTATCTTTTTACATATTTTGTTACGATATAAATTAGCTTTATTATTTACAGAACACAATTTATCGTCAACTTCTGAAGGATCTGCCTCGTCACTGCAACCACACTCTTATATTTTGTTCTGTGGTTGTTATTTCTCGATAATTTTACATTCAATTACCTTAGGTAGATATTCTCATACTTTCCCTGTCCTCCGCTCCATTTTCTTTTCCAATTTTTTTCCTCGCAATTTTTTTTTAAAAGCTTATCGTTTCTATCTGGCCAGAAATAAGTCCCTGCGAAAGTTTACGAATAAAGAACGCCAGCGACTTCAAAGGCAGACAAAAATGACTATTGCAACATCAGAGAAGGCCGAAGTAAGAATTCTCGATAGTCGAAGTCCGCGTCAGCACAAAAATGGTTCAAATGGCCCTACTAAGCAGTATGGGACTTGACATCTGAGGTCATCAGTCAGAACTGCTTAAACCTAAGTAACGTAAGGACGTCACACACACCCGTGCAGGAGGCAGGATTCGAACCTGCGACCG
Organism: Schistocerca piceifrons; assembly: GCF_021461385.2. Classification (NCBI taxonomy): domain Eukaryota; kingdom Metazoa; phylum Arthropoda; class Insecta; order Orthoptera; family Acrididae; genus Schistocerca; species Schistocerca piceifrons. The sequence goes on from NC_060140.1 coordinate 34,202,283, forward strand.
TAGCAACAGGGCAGTTCCGGACTGAAGCGCCTAGAACCACTCGGCCACAGCGGCCGGCCGTGTCGGCACAGCTCGAAGAAGACACGGACTGCGTACCCGCACTGTGCAGAATACAAACTGGTACCGTCAGGACGATTTGAACTGAGTCGAGTTGCAGTGTGAAGAGAAACAGCGTGCCGGCACAGTGCAGGGACACGGTGAAGCAGTGAAGGAGAAGAGGCGCGGCTGCCGTACTCACGTGACGCACGAGCCGCGCATCGCCGCTCGTCGTCGTCGACACTTGTACGGACTGCGGCGGCTGCTGCAGGTGGTGGCGGTGCGGGTGGGGGTGGGGGTGGTGCGCGGGCGGCGGCGCGGCCAGCACGGCCTCGCAGGAGCGCGTCGGCACGCTGGACGCCCTCTGCAGCTGCAGCTGGCGGCGGCCGCAGCACGGCGACAGCGCGCTCGCACCTGCAGGCACCTGCAAACCCACCACGGCCTCTCTATACACGAGCGCCGACACCGCCGCCTCGTTTCTCGCTACGACATATCCTTTACCATTGACACGCTGCAGCCACCACCTCCTGCAGTTCCCCAATTACGCGCTGCCACGTATGTAGCGCTATACAACCCCCTCCCCCGTCCCTCCAGATCCCCGCCCCCCAGTATCCTAGCTGCCCCTTCACTCCATCCTTTTGATTCCACCTTCGGTGAGGAAACACATTCGAGACAAACTGCTCGCAGTTTCCGTCTCTGGGCCCTGGCGGTTTGTATCGATAGTGTGTGTCCACTGTTGTCAGTGGTAGTTACCCAGCAACGAGTTGGGATGCGTCCGACGAGGGGGTGCAGCCTGTCTGCGTGGGACGTTTTAGGGGCTCTCGACGCATTTTGCCATTCGTCCTGTTTCGGCATCAGGACTGGAGTGGGTAGGCGAGGCAGCGCCTACTGGCGTTTAGGAGCCGCGGAGGAACGGAGCGACTGTCAGGACTGCGTTCTGTGGAGACACGTCGAGAGCTCCAGCCACCAGCCACTGGCAGGCACAGCCTGCGTGGACTGCTGCGGAGTACACCTCGTATGCCAGCTGCCGTCACCAGCGGGACTACCATCGGCGAGCGCATTTCTGAACATTAGCTTCCGACATTTTCATGTTCTGCAAACCGGGCCTGTTGACACTCATCCTGGCCACTTTCACTTTGGGTTCGAGCTTGGTTACTCGCTGCCACGGATGTCTCTAGGTGGCTGGCCCTGTCATTACTTCTCAGAGCCCTCTGACAGTGGATTAATAGAGGCGTGTTCTGAGAGCTCGGTACACTGATTCATTTTATCTTACGTTCTCTCTGTAAATCGATATCGTAATTATATTTATTTTGCCGAGTGTTTCCCGTGGGTTAATCACCCTTTCACGTAATAGTTCTGGGGCTTAGTAGTGCACGCAGGTGTTGGCCCTTTTTAAACTGTTGTGATGCTTTTAGAATTTTGCCAGGGTCTCAGGTAGCGTGCACGCCCACTACAGCTGGCTGGGGCCGGCGCCTTGTTGTGTGCGTCGTCCCAAGTCTTCTACACGCATTCGGTGTCTTTGTTACGGTGCGTTTTTTTATTAATTCTAAACCTTTTAGCAACTACTAGCGTTTCTTATCTGAACAATGCTGCGCTGGTCTGAGTAAATCAAATATTGGTTTCTTTTGGGGAACGAAGTTCTTTTGAGCCAGCAACTTCCGCTCGGAGCTCCCCGCTCGCTACATTCAGTCTCTATGACTTTCTCCTAATCACTGATGATCGACCTATCCAATTAACACACCAAAATACCGCAGACTGTGAACTGATACAAACACTCCACGTACTAACCACCCAACAGAAAGCCCACAATAGACCAGAACCACTAAAATGACTAACAAACCAAACATTACGATAGCATTCATCTAACAACCTGCACTCTGCAAGTCTTGATCCGTGCTACGCCAATGTAGGCTGAATATCCAAGTTCTCTCTCTCTCTCTCTCTCTCTCTCTCTCTCTCTCTCTCTCTCTCTCTCTCTCCCTTTCTCTCCAAACTCTTGAATGCCACATGCTTCTACTCATTTTCAATACCCGTTTACCGTCCTGTACACGAATCCATTACTAGCTAATCACTTTTGCTACCCTTTGCCATTGCTTCCTGTCTTATCTCCAAACCTGGAATACTGCCACAGTTATACAAACACCTTATATCATCATTCCAACTCACATTATGCATATTCCCACCAAATTCTCTTTCAGAGTGTGAAATCCCCTCCTACGTGTAATACTTCACAGCCTGACGTTGATGAGAAAAGGGTCCCACATGCCACACAGAGCTGATATTGTGAGGCTTTCCCGGAAGACGGGCAGCTGCGGATTAAAGGAAGTGTTCGCCCCACTCTGACTGGCTGACAGCAGGGGACTACCGCCAACCGCTTGTAAGCCACTCAGGATGCGGGAGGCGATGGTGCATCATCCCGCAACGTGCATCGAGGCAGCGTGAGAACGATGTGTACACTGGCGACGCTCGGTGGCGAGACGGGAACGTTTGGCACCGTGTACGGAAACCGACAGGCTCGATCGTCTGCTGGCTGACATTTCTAACTGACTCCACCAAAGACACAGACGATACAGCACGAAAATGAGCACCCTGAAGGACACTTTGGCGGAGAATGAAAATAAAGTGCAGTGCACGTGCAGCCTCGAGACCGGTAGGATCATTCTGGCGGGACTGTCAACTCACACACGACTGTCTCACTCGGAGTTCACGCAGTGCGACTCTGATTCGTAGAGGGGTGGGATTTCATTCTCAGGTGAATCTAGCGTCGCTCGAGAGATTTTCGTACATCGTGTTAGGTGATTTACAACCCTTTTCGCATAAAGTATTCTGACTTTAATTTCTGGAGCCATGTCAGCCGATTTTTTACTGAGTTTCATACTAGTAGCCTCATCACTGCACTCGTTCTGATATGTGGTGTCAGCTTTTGAAATTCTGATTTTCCATTCTGTGTCGAATGGTCTTCCTTGTAATCTGATGCTCGAATCTTTAAGCATCCAACTTTGTTTCCCTTATCGGACCTCAGGTTGCAAATATAACACTCTGCGATCTATTTACTGCAGACAACAGATGCTGTGAGTGCCATGGCTAACCCAATCCGTATCATCCCCTTCCCACCTTTCATGATCTATCTTCCTTCTTCATTACCACCTACCATCAAAAATAGCAACTGCCCTGCTCCATTTCCAACTCCCACCTTATGCCTTCAGTATCTCTCAAACTTCGAACCAAATTACCGCTTCCCATTGTAGGTCCTTGCAGTTTTAGGAAAGTGAAGTACTTCATCACTTTTTTACAAAACCTTAAACATAACTTGTTTTAAATAATTAAAAAAGGTGTGAATATTATATCCTCTTTAATACTTCAACTCATTGCGGCAACGGATGCAGGACTGCATCTGGTTACGAGAACTACACTGAACAGCTGCATTAACCACGAGTACAGTCATGTAAGTGTTGTCGTGCTCATTCAAAATGCGTCCACTTTCACTACAGTATCTTTAACAACTTTTCTTACTGTTTTACAGTAATTTTACCTTTTCCTAACTGGGACGACGTTTCAACAGAATCAAGTCAGTGGTTCCTGGTAGCCAGTAAATCGAAATTACCTCGCAAAAAGTTTGTTTGTGGAGCTATTTTAACTGAGACTTTTATTTCTAGTTTTGTATGCGTTCAACTATGTCGTTTACGCCATTAATTGTGATACACCCTGAATGTAGTGCCGTTATATTTGTTAGAAGAGGCAAATAAGGAAGCAGAAGTCTCAGTAAATAGTGTGTTTTAGAAGGTAACAGGAACCGCTACTTATTCCAAGTGCGCAATGAAGAGAATACAGAAAGAGAGGGGAAACACAGCTAGCAGTGCTTTCACAGATTCTACTACTTCAGAAAGATATGGAAGCAGGAGAAGAGAACTCTGTATTTTGATATTGGCGGGAAGGTTTCCGTGGGACTGAGATATAGTTCCCCATGACATGTTCTTTATTGGTTAAATGTTCGAGAGGAGTGAAAACAAAACTCCTTATAAACGACACAATGGGTTTTTGTCTGAATTCTCATAGGCAAACGAAGAATGCACAAATGGTTTATCGGAACAATCAGCGTGACGTCTAGTCTTGCAAAAAAGTATTTGAGCGCTTTAGGGTAATCACGTTGGTTAAGATAAACTGACTTAGTCTTTTGAGGGAAAATTGAAATATTTCGCGAAGAGGTGCTGCTAGCTGTTTCAATGAGGAGTGAAAAAATTCATCTTTTCGAAGCCCAACTATTTTGAGCACAAAAGATTAGATTGGTGTGATACTTAAACTGTCAAAATTGTTTCCTTCGACTCAAGTAGTAAGTTCACGACATTTCGAGAAAAGGAAACCTTAGGAAAGCAGATCTGTCAATAAGGCCATGCTCTCTGAACGAATGTTGAAAATATATAAAAAAATTGTAAAAACTGATCAAATGTTTTGTGAAATTATTTGTCTAAAAGTAAGGAATAAAATAGATAGAGAAATATTTTGCACGCTTTTGAATGATGCTCAATATAATGTACAGTACATGAGGTACATCAAACGCTCCTCCAACCAGTTTTGTTTCTTACTTTTAAACAAATCATTCACAAAACATTTGGCTGAGTTTTTTTCAATTGTTTTTACAATGTCAGTATCATAATGAGCAATGTTATTCTTTACACTGTATCTTATATTTTTTGTCAGACGAGAAACAATAGACTCGGAGCGACTGTCCTGGTCATATTAGTGGACACCGTTTGCAGATTCACGAGCTGTAGCTTTCAAGCTGTGCGGGACAAGCACCTCTGTGACTGCTTCAGCTGACCAACTGCTGCAGCGGCCTTTCGTAACTGAGCCTGCACCGAAGCCGTTGCCCCTCCCCTCCAGCGCCGCCTGTGCGGCTGCGGACCGAGTTATTCTGTGCTCGCAGTACCGACTACTTACACGTGACTTTGAGTGTACGAGTTCAGACAGTGGATCGAAAGTTCCAGAAAGCGGGCCTCACCTCGACAGCATCGATGGCGCGCGACGCGGAGAACTTCTTCCTCTTGCGCTTGAGCGCGGCGAGGGGCCCGCCCCCGCTGCCTCCTCCGTTGGTGCTGGAGCTGTTGTGGTGCGGCTGCTGGTGCTGTAGGTGGTGGTGGTGGTGGTGCTGGTGCTGGAAGGGCAGCGCGTGGTGCAGGCCCTCGCTGAGGCTGGGGTTCGAGTCGGAAGGCGACTCTGTGGAGGCGGGGCTGGCGCTGTTGGCCACCCCAGCGGCCGCCACCGCGCACGCGCCGTGTCCTTGGCCGTGGCCGTGGCCGTGCTGCGGGCAGCCCTGGCTGTGGCAGCCGCACACCGAGTCCTCGGAGCGGCTGCGACCGATCAGCCGGCTCACACGGCCGGAGCGCGCCGCCTCGATCAGCGTGCCCCAGCGCCGCTTGTGCGACGACGACCGCTTCATGTGGAACCTGCCGGCACGTAGAGACACCCGATACAGGCACTCGGCAGTCAGTGAACCGGGCTGGAGTGCACAGGACGGGACTGGACTGGAGACGAGAGTGGACTGGACTGGAAGGGACTGGACGAGAGTGGATTGGACTAGTCCAGGGACTGGACAGGACAGGACTGGACTGGCATGGACAGGACAAGAATGGATTGGAAGGTACTGGATTGGACTTGACTAGAAGGAGATGTGTGTGACTAGACTGGAAGGGACTGGATTGGATTGGACTCGACTGGGCTGGAATGATGAACTGGACTGAAATGTACTGTATGTGAATGGATTGGAAGGAACTGGACTGGACTGGAAGGGACTCCACAGGACTGTATTGGACTTGATCACAAGGAACTGGACAGGACTGGACTGGAATTGACAGGACAGAACTGGACAGGACTGGTCTGGAAGGGACTGGAGTGTACTGCAAGGGACTGGACTGTACTGCAAGGGACAGGACAGGAGTGGATTGTTTCTGCCAGCAACATACCAGTAGGAGCAGTCTGCAAAAACAATGTCGGCTCCCACTATGTCACCACTTTCGTAGCACATAACATTCCGCCTCTCCATTCTGAAGTATTTTTGAAGAAACAACGGCCCTAGTTAAAATGAGGAACAGATTGTCAAGATCCTTACACAAACCAAATTCATGTATTAATTTTAATTTTAATAATGAACAGCCTCAGTTGCACCGTTTACCTAGAATTTACCTAGGTTTCAGTCGGGATAACCCAACCTTCTTCAGAATAACAGTATCTACCCTTTGTCCATAGTGGACTGACACCTAGGTAAATTCTAGGTAAACGGTGCAACTGAGGCTGTTCATTATTAAAATTAAAATTATACAGTTGCTGACAGGGCCGCGAAATGTCGAAGATATTTAGATTCATGTATACTGTATGTAAGTTCAGATGTTTAGAAATGAGTTTTTCTATCACCGTGAAGAGCGTGGCACTGCGGCAGACTGTAGTTCACACATTGAACATCACACTCCAACTAATTCTAATGAGAGTGTAGCACCTGAAACTTATCAATGCTGTACACAGTAGCGTCGTACCTTCCAAACCTATTCTTTCGGCTGGAAATCATATGTGCGTTCTCACGCTCTTTATCTGTGACCGGAACAACTTTGCTGTCCCAAGCTGATTACAAGCACTTACATCTGATCAGACAGTTGCAGAATGGGAACAGTCATACTATCTGCATTTCCAAGATTCCTTACGTATATATGTGAAATCACAACAATGGAATATTTTTCGAGAGAAAATATAGAAAATATCTTGGACTAAACATTTTAAATTATGTGTAAGAAATTTCCGCTACAATTGATTTATTATCGGCGCCAACGAAGCGGCAACTCTTCATTGTAGATAAGATTAACAGAAGGGACTTTGGGTTTTGTACTTACGATAGTGTGTCTAAACCTGTATCACGATCAAAATCTCTCCATCTAATAAATATTTCGTTAAAAGTTTTGTTAAATGTTAAATGAGATGTGTAAGAACTGATGCTGCGTCTGACAAAGCGGATTCACCTTTGTGCTGGTATGACTTCCCAGTAATGATTCAGTTCTTCTTTATAATCATTGGAGCTACTGTCGCATTTCCACCTCACTCAGTGCTCTCTAAATTAAGTAAGTGTGGGCTGAAAAGGAAATTACTCAAAGTCTAATTTTTCGTGGAATCATTTCTGCAAGGAACGCCTCTTGTTACTCAGTGATGCTCTTTATAAGCAAGAATGACTAATATGCCTCAGTCCTTTTTTGTAGTTGTGACAGTGTAAAAGTGACTAAAGTGTTTTGCACATTGCTAAAAAGTAATTATTGGAAAGTGTTGAGATAACAGTGAATAGTTATTTGATACAATCAGTACCAGTAAATTCGAATAGAAGTTTTTGCAAGTGTAAGTGGAAGGCTGTGGTTTATCCCTATCGCGATACTTAAACAACTCTAATTACAACATCCAAGTCACATACCAGAACTGACAACCAACTGTGGCAGTTAAGCCACACACTCTGCGAGTCTTAAGACTATACGTGTTTTACAACGTAATTCGATATGTGATCATGGCCAGCTTGATATATGCTGAAGTATAACCTCGTATGGAGACTAACGACTAAATACAGAAAGTAAGCCACTTGAACCGACGTAAGATATATCGGGCATTAGCTTCACTACAGTTCCGAATTGTCCTACCGTGCCGGCCGCGGTGGTCTCGCGGTTCTAGGCGCGCAGTCCGGAACCGCGCGACTGCTACGGTCGCAGGTTCGAATCCTGCCTCGGGCATGGATGTGTGTGATGTCCTTCGGTTAGTTAGGTTTAAGTAGTTCTCAGTTCTAGGGGACTGATGACCACAGCTGTTAAGTCCCATAGTGCTCAGAGCCATTTGAACCATTTGTCCTACCGTCCCCAACATGAAATGCAAATAGCAACCACTGACATATTAATAAGAGATAAACTATCACAACTACACTAACATTACAACAGACTTCATCTCCAGTCGCATAACTAAGTGACTGCCCTACTTAACAACTTCCAAAACCAGTGGTCCCCGGATGAACGTAATCTGGAAACCACCTGAAGAACAAACTTGGTGATAAAACAACAAATATGAGCACCATGTCTACAGACATATTAGAAAAAATTAATGAACTAAGCCCACTCAATTCCGTATGCGCTGCAATATAACCACAAACAGTGTCAACCTTATGCTATTTACTAACAATTTAGGGAAATAGTTGCAACCCTTCAACGGATATGCTTATATGGGAGTCGTACCCACTCCTCATGAATATTACTAACACCGATGGGATTTTACATGGTACAATGACAACGACGTGTCATCACAACGCAACATTTAGTAGATGCCAAGCTAATCGGCGCAGCACTTAAAACAACATAAATAATTAAAGAACAACTGGAGTAAAGCTAACCGCTACTTTGCAGACGCCGAACGAATTCCTCTCAGCGGAAAGCTCGTCAGCACAGCAACGTACCATCAGGATTGTGAGAAGTGACATGCCACTCATTTCAACAACACTATCAGTAAGATTAATATTCGTCATAATCTCGGTGTTCCCCAGTGCTACTTTTGGTATGTGTGGTTTATAATTCTTTTACACGAAGAAATTGTGGCAGACTGTTCATATGCCTGCATGTGTGACCTGTAGAGAGCTTGTACCCTAGAGGCCATAATGGAGGCTATGGAGAAGTGGGGGAGAGATGGACAGCGGGCCACAAATTTGAGTCCAGCGGCCTGGTAGTGCGAGTGATTCTGAGAAGCAGCATTGTCACGTTAGAAGCTGGGACGATACGGACGGAGCGGCTGCTGCGCATGTTTAGTCGAGAGAAGACTGTAACTCCCCTGACGCTAGGAAGTCGCCAGGTTCTTTTAGCGAGCGACAGAAACATATATTTCATGGACCCACTGTCTGGCAAGTTTAACAGCCTTCTTTCAGAAAATGGAAATGGTCGGCCTGGAAAGGTTAGATCTCTCTGTAAATGAGGGTTTGTGGTCCCGTCTAGGTAGACATTTTTTTGTCCAAGTATGGCCATGCTTACCGTAAGAACGACGCCTCCCTAGTCTAAAATCTTTTTTCAGACAAGAGAGATTTTGAGTCGCTGATTGGCTGCTCTCAGGATATGCAAAGCAAAGGCTTGCTCCCTCGTGCAGTGTGTGGATTGGCTACCAGACCAACAGAATAGTCAAGAGGGGACATTCGACGAGTAGAGGATAGTTTGATTGGTCTGTACAATGTGGAGGCGGTTTCGTTTTTGCTAATTCGGCAGCTGTACCAAGGCTTTGTGGACTTACTTTACTTTTTCGTGTCGGGAAACTACAATTTGTTTGCCCAATATTGGGCATGCTTCTTCTTTAGTCAGCCAAAATCGTCGAGGGTGCATCTGTGGGGGCAGGCAGGGCATTGTAGGAGATGTTCCATGTCCTGTCGAGTGCCGCAGTCGCATTTGTCGTCATTTTCGTCCAAAAAACCCCATTTGATCAGATTAGATTTCACAGGAGCCACCCCAGTTCTGATGCGGTTAAGCATTCTCCAGGTTTTCCAATCACCTGAAACGCCGCTTGGTGGGTCCTCTCTTAGTGGATAGTAGATGGGGGGCTCATCTAAGGCGCAACTTAGGAAACGGCGTCTGGATTTGAGTCTGCTGGGGCCACACTCTAGGCCAAATATTGAGTGACGGCCATCAAAGGTTTGTTTTAGCTTCTCGGTATGTTCGTGGGCTTTCCTACGTGAGTCAGGGTTTGTGAAACCTGCGGCCCTGTGAAGATTCTCTATGGGGGTTGGTTTCATGCAGCCTGTCTCTATCCTGCGTGTTTCATTCAAGCTAATACCTACCTTTTTTGCGTGGGCGGATCTGCACCATACCGGGCAGGCATATTCGGCAGTTGAGAAGCACAAAGCTCGGGCTGAAGTTCTGACCACGGTAGGTTTGGCACCCCATTTGCTATTGGACAGCTTTCTTATTAGAGAATTTCGTGCTTCTGCTTTTTTGCAATGATATTTGTATGTCAATGTTATGTCCAGCACGACGCCAAGGTAGGTGGGAGTATCTGTCAGATGGAATGCACTCACTTGAGTTTTGGAGGGATTGGGTTTTAGAGAATTCTTTTTGTAGTAGGTTGACATTATAGAAAGGGCGGTTTCTAGTTTCTTCTCGATGGCTTCAAACCTGTTGCCTTGAACTGTTATTGCCAGGTCGTCTGCATATACAAACGTTTTGGTTTTGTCTGGAGTTGGTTGGTCATTTGTATATATGTTGAATAGGATTGGCGCCAACACGCTCCCTTGGGCGAGCCCATTTTTCTGATTCCGCCATCGACTCTTTTTCCCCTCAAGCATTACGAAGAACTGTCTATTTTGGAGCAGGGATTCGATTATCTTGACTAGGTGGTAGTCTTTCAGGGTCTCGTAGGTTTTATGCAGTAGTGTCCGGTGATCTACTGTACCGTAGGCGGAACCTAGGTCGACTAGTGCCAGCCCGGTGATTAGTTTATTCTCAAATCCATCCTCGATATGTTCCGTCAATGCCAGAATTTGACTGGTACAGGACTTTCCAGGTCTAAAACCTGCTTGGTGTGGAATTAGTTTCGAGCCAACGATCTTCTCTATTCTGTTGAGGATCAATCTTTCATAGAGCTTAAACAGGTGGCAGAGAAGGGTTATGGGTCGATAGCTCTTCGGAGGCTTGGTGGAAAGTAGTTGTGATTCTTTGTCTTCTTCGTCTTCCGGTGCTCCCGTGGTGGAGAACTTGAAGTCTTTCCCCGGTGGATGAGACGTGTCGTCTGTAACTTGCAGTCGACTGAGAGCCAGTGGCAGTTTCCAGCTGTGCCGAAAGTGGAACTGCATATCGTCTCGGACATATCGTGTGTCGCGAGGGAGAACTTATTCATCCCGAGTCGGCCGTCTGATGTTTGACAATTCCAGTACGTACCATCGTGCCTACGAGTCAAATGGTTTGGTGAGACCGGCGAACGAGTGCATCTCACAGTGAAATCCGCTGGGACTTCGGGGCTCTGGCAGGGAAGTTCCCGCCTGTCGGTGCAGTCTGCAGACTTTGGTGGACGCGCCAGAAGACAACAGCTGGCGCAGCGCGCCGCTTTCTGCTGCCGCCCGAATCAAAGCGATAGGCTCAAGCACTGCTGCACCGGTGTAGCGTCGATAACTGATATTCACAGCTCCCTGTTCATAGTTTGTGGTATACTCGGTCGTAGCTGATTCCATTTGAATACAACTGGGCCACACAGTAGATTCACGTAAACAAGATGAGATTGTGTTGTGAAAGGGATTAATCCGGGGGAGAATTTGTGTACCTTGCACCCCAGTGATTCCTTTGCCAATCGTGTACTATCCTTCCCATGATTTGTGTTTGTCATCTTTTTGGAAGATTTATCAGCTCGTTTTAGTTATAAAGGGATTAATAAAAACTTGGTCATTATTTTTGTAATTCTCATTCATAATCCCTCAGCTATTCAGTTTTTTTTTTGTGGTGATATATGAGTACATCAGCAATTCGAGGTTCAATCTTATTAAGTTGATCATTAATTTGAGTTCTGTACATGACAGCAGACATAGGTAACAAAAGTGCCATGAGCAAATTCACTAACTTCGTGTAAAAAAGTTCAAGGTGCAGCTCAGAATTTCAATGTTATTCAGACGCTGATACTTTTCTTTATGTAAAGATAATAAGATTTAGCATCACTCGGACATATATTTATGATTAAAGCAAGCAATTGATAAATTCCTAGCCCCTGCTCGTATTCACATAACAACAGCTAACACCAGTAGAAAACATAAAATTCGTCGAACTTTCAAATAACGACATCCAGAAGCTAATCGACGTAATGAACGATCTCTGCGCAACCGCATCGCATTATCGCGTTATAGCGTTTCTTCTGAGGTTTATTGTATTACTTTGTGTTGTTTGTTGTGTTTTTTACTTTCTGGTTACTGCTTACTACGGACTTCTTTACTGTTGTGAAGGTACGTTCACAAAATCAATAGTGAATGTGATGTAAGGAGCCGCATAAATCGTGATAACGTTATTACTCTATAACGAGCCACTGAACCTGTGGATCCATTATACCAAAATAGTCTGAATGTATGGCTGAGCAACCTTTGAAACATTGTCGGTGGAGTTGTGATTCAGCCTGTAGAAGTGTATTTGTCGCGCATGCAACATATTACTATGTCTTCCACTTCTTATTTAGAGACAAACAGGGTGTATTTATTGGTAATTAACATCTCAGTTGGCAAAACCAAATAGTTTTCCTGGACTTTCATATGAGAACTGTGACGCGATTTTACGAAACAGTCACGCTGTTAGAAAACGTTTACAGTACTTCAGATTTTGCTGCTTTTCTACGTGCGTGCCCGGCGGATGCGGCGAGCGCCGGCCGACTACTTCCTGCTGCAGCTCGGGTCGATCCGATAACTGGGCGTGGCGCGCGCAGAGAAACTGGTGATAGGCAGACGCTGATCGAGAGTACAGACGAAACAGCAGCGATATACCACGAGAAGCACGTCACCAAATATTTCACCAATTTATTTCCATAGTTAAAAATATCAATATCGAAATCCTTTGAGTACACGAGGATGACTACAGGTGTATTAGCTATGCGACACACTGCCGGCCATTGAAACTGCAACAGCAGGTAATGGCAGCGAATACCGAAACACTTACTTGCTTTTCTGAAAGAACAGACGTTGCTGAGAGCTGTCGAATAATTCCAGATTTATTCGCTGGCTGCGAATTCTTTGACATCTGAAGTATTAGGTATAGGTGTACAACAGTACCTATGACATATGGCAAGTCATGCCAGACCAAGACTCTAACCCAGAATTCCCGCATTAAGCAGCAAATCTGGATCCGAGTCCCACTCCGGAACATATTTTCACATATCACTAATAGGTAGTATGTGTATATCTTGTACAACTGATGTCAAAGAATTTGCAGTGAATAAATTTCGAAATTACCAATTTTACGTATGTCCCATAGTGCGAAGAATACATTATTAAATTTGTGGATATAGAAGATGCGAAAGCCGGCCGCGGTGGTCTAGCGGTTCTAGGCGCTCAGTCCGGAACCGCGCGACTGCTACGGTCGCAGGTTCGAATCCTGCCTCGGGCATGGATGTGTGTGATGTCCTTAGGTTAGTTAGGTTTAAGTAGTTCTAAGTTCTAGGGGACTGATGACCACAGATGTTAAGTCCCTTAGTGCTCAGAGCCATTTAAGATGCGAAATTCAGCACAGGGAGGAATGACACCCCTAACCCAGCTGGGCATTGGGTCGAAATGAGCTCACATGACAGACACGGGAACGTCATCTGACATGCTGCTTCGACTCTGTGCCAGAAGCCGCAAGTGGTGGCAAACCTTGACCAGATGTTTTCAGTCCGCAGCAGGTTTGCACAGGGCAACTGTCTGTCAAGGTAGGTGAGGATGGCTTGGGCAACTTTCGGTCTTGCATTATCTTATTTAGATCTTGTTAAAAGATAACACTAATGAGATGTCGGAGAAAGGGCCAGCCACCGCCCTTAACACTTCATGAAGATAACATCTGCTGTTGCTATTGCTGCCTACACGAACCAGAAGTGATATTATTAGGTAGCCGAATGACGACGACAACAATGACGATTGCAATCTGTGAACATTCTTGGACCCTTTAGTCACGGTTGCGCACGTCGCGATGCAGTACGTGGAGCTGGGAGTCGTCTGAAAAGAAGGCGTCGTACAGCTGCTGCGCGCAGAGTTGTCTCCAGGTGCACGGCCGTGCTGCCTCATCAGAAGAATGGCGACTGTGCCGTCGCTCCGCTGCGCCACACACGCTGTGGACGTTTGCTTCGCTGCAGACGAGCCCATTTCTCGACTCGAGGTGCATGACGCGATCCTACACGCCCAGCGCAACAATACTTGTGTCCTCTCGAGAGCTAGTCGCGCCGGGCTGTGCATTGCGTGACGTAGCCTCCCGAGTCCGTCGATTCCGTGCTCGTGCGACAGTCGTGGGATCCGGACCAATGCGAGCGGCAGTACCACACAGTAGTTAATCGCAGTGTCAATAAACACTGCCGTAGAACTTCGACACGTGCTGATCCGTCTTGCACGAGACATAACACCAACTTTTCCAAAATGACCGACACTAAAGTGCAGTTTGTGAGTGAGAAACACGCTTAACCTTTCTTTATGTACAAAATATAGATGGATCACTCCGCCTACTTTGTTCACCTGCGCCGTTACGCTACTGGTTTGCATAAGCAACCTTGTAGTGTACAATAGATCTGACGTTTGGTGTATGCCCTCTTTATGATACTGCAGTTCTAATGACCGGCACAGTAGACCATTTACACCACGAATGGCAACCGGAATTCCGCGGGCGGGATCTGGCTCGCGATTTGTTTAAATGTGGCCTGCGGAAGAAATTCGTGGTGGAGAATGCGAGGTGTGTACACTATACTTCGACCGAGACGTATTTTCTGATATTTCCTCTGACTCTCGGCTCGTCTCGAGTTTGCGGCTCGTGTTGGAGACCAGTGAAAGTTTAAGCGCGCGCGCACACACACACACACACACACACACACACACACACACACACACACATCTACAGATTCCCAAGGACAACTGACAAAAACCATCAAGAAACAACAACTTATAAAGTTATTATGTATGGAAATGTCACAATCACATTAAACATTTATTATTTAATTTTCTATTGAACTGTGTGCATCAAAATTTCTTGCCCCGGACAGTCCGCAGCTCGTGGTCGTGCCGTAGCGTTGTCGCTTCCCGTGCCCGGCTTCCCGGGTTCGATTCCCGGCGGGGTCAGAGATTTTCTCTGCCTCGTGATGACGGGGTGTTGTGTGATGTCCTTAGGTAGTTAGGTTTAAGTAGTTCTAAGTTCTAGGGGACTGATGACCATAGATGTTAAGTCCCATAGTGCTCAGAGCCATTTTTTGCCATGGGCAACTGCCAGTTTTGGTCTTTTGCTTAGATAATAGTTAAGACAAGTTTTTATCTGCACTTACAGCAATACAACTATGAATGACCAAAATGCTGTGGCTTCTCTGTAAGCTCAGTCCTACTGGTTTTTCTTCCCTGTTGTTGAATGATATGGTGGCGGAGGCTCATAATACGCAGGAGGTAGCAAGATGGATTTGGAACTGCCTAGCATCCCATCTTCACATGGTTACATTTATTTATATATTAACAAAATTGTTTTCTTGCTGACAGCTTCACAGAGTTTTGTACACAAGTTTTTAAGGCACCTATTCTAAAATGTTGCATGTAAAGAAACAGTATTCACAACGTATGAATAAATATAAATATCTGAAGATGATATGGCTATAAAATGAATGGACTCTCAAAAACGTGTCTTTTGAAGTATAATTTTGTGTTTTGAAGCATAATTTGTTGGTGTGGCACGTCGGAAAAGAGGTATCATTCATATTGGTGCATTACCCCAATAACGTCATGGACGCTATAGTTTTGATGTCACGCACTCGGAGCTCTGCTGTTACGTCACGAGATGAGGTTTCCGACAAGCTTAAAAAGTATGGGGATCAGATCCGTGGGTCACCAAAGACTGCCCATGCCCGATTTTCACAGTCGTGTTTTTATGTTATGTGAGTACGAACTTTCAGCGGCCAATCACATCGTTCAGTCAGTTTGTCTTCGAATTTCGAAGTCCATGTATCAACAGGCAGAACCTCGAATGATCTACACATAAAGGTATGTTGACACTACATCTCTTTCGTAATGTGCAATCGCAGATGCATGGAAATAAAAGAGCATGCATAAAAATTTGTGAAAAGAACGCATATATGCATGGGTGTTCTCTTGTCCACAAGTTGCCTCATTGTGCAAGCAGTCTGCTATGGATCCCCTTCTTTCCTTCGGAGTTTGTGCTGCATTTATTGTAATGAAAAGGAGACAGGAAAAGAAAACACAACAGCGGCTGTAGCTAAAGATATATCTAAAAAACAGAGGTACGAGTGACACAAACTGACGACAGCGTTACGTTTGCAAATTTCAGAAGGAGGTAACATGAGATTTTAGATTTCCTGTTTGGGAAACTGCAGCGATAAGGCTGGCATTCCTTAGCTGGTTACTGGCGACTCATACTGGTTGATCCAGCTGTCCCCACCGCTGTCGCTGTGTGCAGCTTGCAATATTATTGCTGGCTTTCTTGCACCGCAGGCATGATTTTCATATTCTCATGCATGCTATGTGTGAATTATTAGTTCTACAGAGAAAACGAGGCACCATCTTTTTGTAGGAAATACGATTTACTTAAATTTTCTACTGGAGTACGTTTACAGTGGAGGCCACGCTTTTGGAGTTATTCAAGAAAAATGTATAAAACTGACCTTCAAATGCACCTCCATCTCACACTCATCGCTTACCAGTCAGGATTTCCAGAATGTTGTTCTTGGCACTCCCTCGTACCACTGCACAAAAATTTCCTACGCACGAACTATTCTCATATTCTGTGGCGCGAAATCTGCGTTAAATGAATTTATCAAAATTAAGGATATAGCTTTCTAACTACTGTGTGAAGCAGACTATCAAATACTGTTAAAGTTAATAAAAACCCACATTCAGAGTCCTCCATGTAGTGAACTGTAAACTGCTCGTGGCTGACTTACCTTCCACATGAAAGTAAGAAACATCTTGTTGGAAAATTATGTATGTAAGTGTACTATAGACTTCTATGTTTGTAAAATGTTTTCCAGTAGGCAATCAAAGGGACAATCGACTACCGATTGGGATATAGAGGTTCTTGTAAGAAGGTAAAGCCAGTTGTGTTTCATGTGTCGTAGGCGAGGGCACATGGCCACAGGGAGCATTGAGAATGCAGGGTATTCTTTGAAAAATAAGAAGCAGGGAAACATTAGTATCGTAAGGTTGTACACATTGTGATTGAGCCACAAGCATAGTCGGCTACTTTGTTAACATTATTAGTTTACGAAAACGATCTTTGTGAACGTTATGCAAAAAAACTAATGGCATTAACAATTTGATTTAAACTTAATCCTTACAAGCCCAGTAGTTCTGTAGTCAGAAGGCTTGACGAATATGTTGTAACAGTTTATTTTATGGTGCGAAAACTGACAAAACTGTTAGGTAAATTTTACAGAAACGTCAATTTTACAATTTGTAGGTGCTGGACTACGCCGGTGGCGTAATAAGGCCAGTCAATGAAGAACAAAAAACGGTCCAATGTGGGAAATAATTCCAGCAGTCGCAATTTTTTGTAGAGTGATGTAGGAAGGAGGTGCCTTCAGCAACATACTAGAAATTCTGAGCAGTGGCGGCTGAGTATGGGGTTGGGGGTGTGCTTGAAGGCCACTTTTGTAAATTTTTCTTGACTACCTCAAAAACTACGGCCTCTATCGAAAATGGATCCCAGTACAGAATTTACCTATTCCTACAAAACGATCCTGTTAATTTTTTCTCCAGGACTAATAGTTTCTGCGAAGTAAGCAAGAGAATTGAAAATTTCATGTGGTTTATGAAGGTCAGATATAAGACTACCACATCCATAAAACAAAATCGGTAGGGCAGCTGAATCACGCTGTATAGCAGCGTGAAATAATTGTCATTTTAAAACAAAGCATTTCTGTGCTTAGTCCTGAAACAGAGGACTACCTAAGGGAGGTCTTAGTCATTATGTGAAGGTTAATTAAATTTCAATATGTCATTTATATTTCATTTTAAAAAACAAATATTTATTCAACTTCGTGAGGGTCTATACACCCAAGACACAAAAAAAGGCCTCTTGTCGTGGCAAAGTGACGTACAACATAAAACACTGTTATTGCTAGCTGTAAGAGGAAGGGCAGAGACGTTTAGCTTTCAGCTGAACGCTGGTGCCACCAAACCTGGAGGATGTTAATGTAAAGTCCAGAAACATGGCTACCTACCAAGTAGGAGAAGGGGAGGAATCTGAATGTGACTGACCAGAGGCACCATGGCGGTGTAGAGCCAAAGCCTGTAAACTGCGCGGGGATTGGTGGGCCAGCTCAGGGAAGGAAGAAATAGTACGCCACAGCTAGCCTTCAAAAACCCATGTTTTTACATTCAGACGGAGTTCTCAGTCAGACCTCTGGGACGCCAACTCCGTGCACCTCACCGCTGGCCTCGGGTAAGCTCTGACAAGTCTGTTTCTCTCACTTGGATTGCTACTCTCAAAGTTTGTACTGCTTGCGTTAGCGCTCAGACACTGAATTCTGTTGCGCAACCGGTTGCCTCTTTAGCTTTTTACAAATGTTTAGAACAGCTTTCAGGGCAGAATCTAGCCTGATGGTAAATAAACAGTGTTAACCGGACCCTGATATCCTCGAGTCTTCTGCTGCGAACGTCCAATCGAGTCTGAAAATCCGCGCCTCTGGTAGGTGCCTCGTGACCTAGGCAATGAACCGGACTTTCCTGAACGTTTGTCTTCCTGCGTTTGCTCCTAACTGCTTGTAAATTGCCTACTGACTTCTGACCCCTGTTTTCCCTCCATCCTCTATTAGAACACGTAAGGTGGGCTAACGGATTATTGACTTGCTCAATTTCTCAGGCTCTTTCTCTTCAATAAATTACCCAATATTTCTGAAATTGTAATTACTCGTTTGTGTGTACATGCACATTATATCTTCCGATTTCCGTCCCATTTTGCTAATTCCATTACTACGTGCACTAATAAATTCGACTATAGTAATGTTACATGTGAGACCGTTTATTTAGAATATATACTTTTTTCCTTGCTAAAGGCCGGCCGGTGTGGCAGAGCGGTTCTAGGCGCTACAGTCTGGAACCGCGCGACCGCTACGGTCGCAGGTTTGAATCCTGCCTCGGGCATGGATGTGTGTGATGTCCTTAGGTTAGTTAGGTTTAAGTAGTTCTAAGTGCTAGGGGACTGATGACCTCAGATGTTAAGTCCCATAGTGCTCAGAGCCATTTGAACCATTTTTGAACTACTTGGTATTTAACTGTAGCAAACTGTACCAAAATCGACGCGCTCTTTGTGAGTCGTCAGCGTACCGTAGCACTGAAGTGGTACATTTCTGCAGCACTCAAGTTACTGTATGAAAATTATCAAATGCGAAAAGCCTTTAAGTACCGATATGTAGCCTCTGTCATTTTATTACATCAAATCGTAGCAAAGGCGATGTTTTTTCGTCTGACAATGTGCCGGTAATTTGGAACAGTTGATATTCATAGCACGAATGTTATAATCTAAAAAATTATAAAACCGGAGCAGTGCGCCTAGGACCCGCACTCTTAAGGCGTCGTACAAACTTATATACTTGTACAGATACTGAACATTTCGTTTATCTCGATGAGTGGTGCAATTCTTTCTATTGGACGCCAGTTCGTTGCCGACATACTCCAGTTATCCAAATGGATGACGGGGACCTACAGTTTAACGTGGAACCCGAACCACGTGTTATTTCTGACGACTCCTCATATCGTTGAGAAGTGAACGCAAGGTTAAAACGAAGACCGAAAAATCGGTGATCCGACCGAGATCTGATCCCGCGATCTCGAGTGATTTAGCGATTATCAAAATATGTAACATAAATAACAGTATCTTTTGATTGCATTGACTTAGAAGCTTAAAGTGTTCGCGCCGCCAAGGAACCAAAGACCTTAGTACTGGACAAACTGCAACTGGATACCTCTCCCTACCCCTTCCTGAGAAAAAGGGGTTTCAGAAGTCGAACAGACAGACGGACTGATCGACAGCAGACTCATCCCACACTGAAGCGCCAAATGAACTGGGCACGCGTATTCAAATACAGAGATATCTAAGTAGGCAGAATACGGCGCTGAGGTCGGCAACGCCTGTATAAGACAACAAGTGTGTGGCGCAGTTGTTACATCGGACACTGCTGCTGCAGTCGAGATTTAAGCGAGTTTGACCGTGTACAGTCGGCGCACGAGCGATGGGGCACAGAGTCTCCGACATAGCGATGAAGTAGGGATCTTCCCCTACGACTATTTCACGAGTGTACGGACGGAAAAAGATCCTGCAAGAACGGGAGCAATGACAAGAATCGTTCAGCGTGACAGAAGTGCAACCCTTCCGCAAATTGCTGCAGATTTCAGTGCTGGGCCGTCAACAAGTGTCAGCGTGCGAAACATTCAACGAAACATCATCAATATGGGCTTTCGGAGCCGAAAGCCCACTCGTGTACCTTTGATGACTGCTTTATACAAAGCTTTATGTCTCGCCTGTTCCCATCAACACTGACATTTGACTGTTGATGACTGCCAACGTGTTGACTGGTCCACGAGTCTCGTTTCAGATTGTATCGAGCGGATGGACGTGTACGGTTGTGAAGACAACCTCAGGAATCCATGGACCTAGATGTCAAAAAGAGACTGTTCAGGCTGGTGGAGGCTCTCTACTGGTGTGGGGAGCATGGAGTTGGAATGATATCGGACCCCTGATACGTCTACATACGACTTGGACAGGTGACACGTAAGTAAGCATCCTGTCTGATCACCTGCATCTATTCATTACCATAGTGCATTACGATGGACTTGGGCACTTGCAGCAGGACTTTGCGACACCCCACTGGCTCTACACTCTGAAGCAGCAGCCTGAAGACGGCTGACCGCGGCCATCAACACGTTCAGCTGTTCGCGAACAGTGGCAAGATATGGTAGATATCGAAATAGACGACAGAGGGATAGAGAAACAAAATCGCTCAAAAGAGGAAAGGCCGCTGGACCTGACGGGATACCAGTTCGATTTTACACAGAGTACGCGAAGGAACTTGCCCCCCTTCTCGCAGCGGTGTACCGTAGGTCTCTAGAAGAGCGTAGCGTTCCAAAAGATTGGAAAAGGGCACAGGTCATCCCCGTTTTCAAGAAGGGACGTCGAACAGATGTGCAGAACTATAGACCTATATCTCTAACGTCGATTTTTGGAACACGTCTTATGTTCGAGTATAATGACTTTTCTGGAGACAAGAAATCTACTCTGTAGGAATCAGCATGGGTTTCGAAAAAGACGGTCGTGTGAAACCCAGCTCGCGCTATTCGTCCACGAGACTCAGAGGGCCATAGACACGGGTTCCCAGGTAGATGCCGTGTTTCTTGACTTCCGCAAGGCGTTCGATCCAGTTCCCCACAGTCGTTTAATGAACAAAGTAAGAGCATATGGCCTATCAGACCAATTGTGTGATTGGATTGAGGAGTTCCTAGATAACAGAACGCAGCATGTCATTCTCAATGGAGAGAAGTCTTCCGAAGTAAGAGTGATTTCAGGTGTGCCGCAGGGGAGTGTCATAGACCGTTGCTATTCACAATATACATAAATGACCTGGTGGATTACATCGGAAGTTCACTGAGGCTTTTTGCGGACGATGCTGTGGTGCGTCGAGGGGTTGTAACGATGGAGGATTGTACTGAAATGCAGGAGGATCTGCAGCGAATTGACGCATGGTGCTGGGAATGACAATTGAATCTCAATGTAGGCAAGTGTAATGTGCTGCGAATACATAGAAAGATAGATCCCTTATCATTTAGCTACAAAATAGCAGGTCAGCAACTGAAAGCAGTTAATTCCATAAATTATCTGGGAGTACGCATTAGGAGTGATTTAAAATGGAATAATCATAGAAAGTTGATCGTCGTTAAAGCAGATGCCAGACTGAGATTCATTGGAAGAATCCTAAGGAAATGCAATCCGAAAACAAAGGAAGTAGGTTACAGTACGTTTGTTCGCCCACTGCTTGAATACTGCTCAGCAGTGTGGGATCCGTACCAGATATTTTTGATAGAAGAGATAGAGAAGATCCAACGGAGAGCAGCGCGCTTCGTTACAGGATCATTTAGTAATCGTGAAAGCGTTACGGAGATGATAGATAAACTCCAGTGGAAGACTCTGCAGGAAGGCGCTCAGTAGCTCGGTACGGGCTTTTGTTAAAGTTTCGAGAACATACCTTCACCGAAGAGTCAAGCAGTATATTGCTCCCTCCTACGTATATCTCGCGAAGAGACCATCAGGGTAAAATCAGAGAGATTAGAGCCCACACAGAAGCATACCGACAATCCTTCTTTCCACGAACAATACGAGACTGGAATAGAAGGGAGAACCGATAGAGGTTCTCAGGGTACCCTCCGCCACACACCGTCAGGTGGCTTGCGGAGTATGGATGTAGATGTAGATGTGGATGTAGATGTAGACGAACGCCCGAATCGGCAGATTCTACTTTCCACGCTTCGCACTACAGTGATCGCTCTGACATCAC
The DNA here is from genome assembly GCF_021461385.2 of Schistocerca piceifrons. Classification (NCBI taxonomy): domain Eukaryota; kingdom Metazoa; phylum Arthropoda; class Insecta; order Orthoptera; family Acrididae; genus Schistocerca; species Schistocerca piceifrons. Next base: position 34,224,549 of record NC_060140.1, read on the forward strand.
CCAACGCGACGAGGTCGTAGTCCACGAAGGCTCCCACGTCCCGTGAGAAGACGCGCTAGCCGTGGTTGCCACAGCACTGCCGCCTCGCCGAGGGCTCCGGGCGTGCCAGTCCCAGGCGGCGAGCGAGGAACGTGCGCTCTCGGAGGAGCCGACTCGGCCCCCGGAGTGCAGCGTCGGTCGTGTGCACCTCCGGAGCGTACTGCACGATCGCGCTCTGAATCGGTTAACGCATGCACGCTTGTTCTGGCCCCACAAGGTCAAACTGTCAAACACGGATCTGACAAACAAATCTTTTCACTAACGGGCCCATGCGTTCTGTGTTATGATAGTGGAGTACCGATGCCCAAAAATCGAAGAAAAAAAATAGGTCTGTCGTGTACGAGGGTCCACTTGCTCTGCTTCACGAGCCATAAGAGCTCGACTGCTCAAACACACAACAAGGGAATCAATTCTCACTGTATTTTAGCAGCTATCAAAACAGCCATTGAGTAATTGCTTACGTTGACCGGAACCCAGGGCATAAACGCGACAGCGAAGTTGTGCATTCGAAATATTTAGAATAGCTGAGGCAGCAGTTTTCAGCAGAACAGAGAATGCAAGGCGCGAGAGAGATAACACGGAGGGAGTGCTGCCGGTACGCCACAGAAGTCGTTAAGCGTCAATTAAAGGAATCATTCTCCTTCCGCAAGCGAGGCGGAGTCTGGGGATTACGGCATCGAATCTGTATGACTGTGTCGTCTCCAGGAAAGCCTTTATTAAAATCGGAGAGAATTTTGGGACGCAGAGGCTGCTTTTGACCTGTTTTACTGTTGCTTCTGTTCGGTAGATACAATTACGACCTTACACTGAGCGCGCAGAACAGTGACAGATTGTCACTGTCTGTGCATTTAGACTCGGCATTTGGTCGTCAAGGTACCTCACTTTAGGACAGAGTCTATTTCATTTGGAATACGCTGTAGTAATGTATATGCCTTCGAGTTAGCAATAACGTTAGCCAGAACTGTTTACTATAAAAGTCTCACTCTGACTTCGGCCAGAAAACTCAATTCCACCCAAGAATCCTGCCGCTCAGTCCTTTGGCGAAGCCCAAGGGGACAGTAGCCATTTTACATTTCAAAACAGCTCATCCAGCCACATGACAGCTCATACATATACCGGTTGCACATGCTCCACGGGACAGACAGAACGACTCTTAAACGTCAAAACGACACACAGGAACCAAATATAATCAAACAAATCGCTGTTGAAAACGAATACAAAACAGATACCACAAACAAGCTCAACAACAGGATAAAAATGAAAGCTAATGATAGTGGCCACACACTTAAGTGCACAACCAAAGCGTCCGAAAACACAGAGACAGAACACACGTACAACACAGCACGCCGCTCCACATCAGGAAAAAATAACAAATGGTACACGCTAACGTCCACTAATATAATAATACATAGAAATAGGGATCCCAATAACATTCAGAACGAACAACACAGTAAAGAGCAGATTTCCAGACAAATTCAACAATGAACTCACACACAAATCCTATCAATCCCAATATATAGTACAGACAAGCAGAAACACCAAGACAAAGTACACAGAGCACACAAGAGCTCTGCAGAGTGACTGCACACATTCCACTTTCGCAAAACACTTAATAAATAAAAACCATCACCGCACAAATATCGAAACTGGGCTACACATCCTGAAACACAACAACAGTCTAAACGAAAACTCGACACATTGTAACAACACTTCCCTTATGGTTGTGACAGAGGTAAAAAACGACACAGAATAGACAAAGACACAGGCATATATGCATACATGCCCACCACCCACCTACCTAACCACCCACCCACCCACAAGCCCACACACACACACACACACACACACACACACACACACACACATGCGTGCACACGATCACCCTCCCATCACACACAGAGTCATAATTACAGTCATAATGAAGGAACAGAAGTCGTCAGAACTCTCGCTGCAGTTTTCAAAACCTTTTTACGTTATGTGATATATCTCGTGGCACCAGTGGACAGAAAGATGGGGTAATGTTTTGAATCATTGTCGAGGTGTTATGTTTTCTGTGTTTTTAGAGCAAATATAAGCCGACCATCGAACATGAATACGTGACTTTGCAATTTTGTGCCCACCCAAGTTGTATCCACAGTACTACCGCAACTTCCAAACACTGACACATGGAAGTTCACATTTTCATACTTGTTAACAATAGCTGCTCATACCATTGCAGATGACATGCCATACACTGGGAAGACGCATAAAAAAGTAGGAAATATGTTTGAAAAACGGCAACAGACATAGAAGTTATGCACTCAAAATTAAAAAGGTATTATAGAGCTGTTCACACAATATCTCGACCTGAAAAGTTACAAATGTAATAACGTTTCTGTAATAATTCCTTAAAGCGTTTATTGATGGTTCTGTCAACTGGCGACTAGTTTCGAACCTTTACATGTTGATTTTCAAGCCTGGCCTACTGACCTGCACTTACAGTGCCTCATCTTAATAATAAACATCAAAGTGACAACACATGCTATACAAATGTTTTAAGATGATTTCCACAATCTACACATGCCTGTTACCAAATGATTAGTGCGTGAGTGTGCGGGCGCACGCTCGAGCAAAAAGTATTACTCAGAAGGCTAACAAGTTTTCTTCCTTTTGTGTGTGTCCATCAGTATGGGGAGAAGGTATGTTGTGGCATATTTTATTAGTGCGGGTTGCCTACATCAGGGGCAAGTAAGCACTCAGGGACGAACCTATTGTTCTCCTTTGATTGACAGGAACTTGACCTATTGTTCTGTTAAGTGGCTTTCCATGTCACCCTCATTTCCTTTTCATTGACAGGCACATGTCCTATTGCCCCCCCACCTCCTTCCCCTCCCGCAACCCCCCTCCCTCCTCTCACTACTGCAGTAACACTTTCACGTCTGAGTTATTGGAATAGTTCCTCTCACTCTTATCAATTTGATTGACTCCTTTATTAAATTGATCAATTAATTAACCTCCCACCCACTGGCACCCCCCCCCAAATGGTGGTAACCTCAAACTCCATCAGGTCAATGCAACACACCACAGCTACCTCCAGTAACCTAAGAAAATAGTAGGAAAAAAAGGCACTTCCGCTACCTCCATAACCTAAGTCATCCGACCGCCACCTGCTCCTTGGAATTGGTGGGAAAAGAACTCTACCTGTGCTGGACATAAGCCTTTATTTTCAGTCTTTATTCAAAAAATTAGAGGCAGTACTGCCATCAAGTGCGTTCTCCCCAAGGTCCAGAGTCCAACTGGCCCAGTACAAAATACTGCCACCAGAGGGCACTGTCGTCCCTTCCGTGATGTAATCAAAGATGGCCATCTGGTGGTAGTGGAGATACCAAATTAAGTAATTTGTTATGTCCTCCCACCATTTTCTGATTCACCTTTCGAATTTCACATGCTTTTGAACGCCGTTTAAGGCGCGTTCCTTTCTGTCACCCACACCCTTATTGTACTGCATTTTACATAAAAATAATGCAAATTAACCTATTGTTCTGCATGCAACCTGCTGTTCTGCACCATGTCACCCGTTCACCCTTAACTAGTGTGCTGCTAACACCCTGTTGACATAAAAAATTTATTTATATTAATAAAATCGGTATTCTTCACATTTATGGGGTAGGTTTTCTTAATCTGCAGCATCATACTGTGAAGCAAAAGCGATAGAACATAGTTTAAACAAAAGATCACTAATAAAAAAACGCATCCGGCCATCCGATGCCCCACCGAGTGAGGTGGCGCAGTGGTTACCACACTGGACTCGCATTCGGGTGGACGACGGTTCAATCCCATCTCCGGCCATCCTGATTTAGGTTTTCCGTGATTTCCCTAAATCGTTTCAGGCAAATGCTGGGATGGTTCCATTGAAAGGGCACGGCCGATTTCCTTCCCAATCCTTCCCTAACCCGAGCTTGTGCTCTGTCTCTAATGACCTTGTTGTTGACGGGACGTTACACACTAACCACCACCACCATCCGATGCCTGGCGCCAGAGTCTGGGTGCATCGGCAGGCCCTGTGAAGTGGCGACGTGGCTGTCAGCTGCACAGAGAAGCACAGGCGTCCATTCAGGACCCGCAAGCATGAGGTGGCAGCATCCGTTTCATGCCTGACACCCAAGAAATTCCTGTCGAAATACGTGTTTATCTAGGCACTGTTCCTGGTGTGATGAAGCATAGTTGAGGTGCAGGTCCAGCTCCAAGAGATGTTGCAATGCTTCCCAGAATAGCACAGGGTGCATAGTTCCTAGCAATCCCAATGGAACAGCCCATTCGTCACTGAATTTACCCATCAAACTGCTGCTGCTACCGGTGTGGGAGCACTGTCTGCCCTTTTCTTTCTGCAGACGAGACTTTCTGTGGCAAGAAACTGTTTTCTACACATCGCCATATCGCACTGGCAATTAAACCCCGTAAAAGTTGTCTACATATCATCAAATACGTACTCACAATAATATTGGGAGCCAGAAACATATTTACCAGTGTAATTAAAATTAAATAATATGATTGCTGCTACAGTCTGACCCCAATCGATGTACAGGTAATATCTCATCTTGACAGCTGTGGTTCTGGAACGAATCTCAGTATCTATAGTGCACATAATTTAGCACGCAAAAATATCTCTCATATGCTCGCGCTTATCGATATGCTGAATCTATACATTTCTCACAATAGGACAGACTCTCATTTTTTCTGATCATGCCACAACATAAGGCACAGTCACTTTGCACTGCAACACATATGCATTTCAGACAAACAGTGCAGTTACCTTTTATATCTGTACAGCATCTGAAAAATTTTGGTATGCCTACACTCACACCAGCTATATATCTCAATTCTCCTCAGGCCAAGGAAATTATCTGACAAAGCCTTAGAATCTGCGCTTCTGGAAGGTGCGGCATCCTATCAGTATTCTCTCAAACATAAAGGACAGACGCCCGGCACTATGTGTGACAGTGAATACCGCTCCTGTGGACGTAATGCTTGGAAAGACATCTCCGATGTGGGTTGGTGTACTGTAATCAACAACACTATCGATAGAACAACAAGGAAAATGCAAGGGTATGCTAAGAGGTGTTGATAACATTCTCACCACTATGTAGAGACTCCTACATCCCAACACAAAGGATGTCTTGTGAATGAATGATTATGATTGCTCTTATCGAATTTACCCACCGAATTACTGATGTCACCATCCATCGTTTCTTTTTTTCTTCAGACGACACTTTCAGCAGCAAAAAACTATTTTACACAGATCGCCATATTTCACTGACAATTAAACCTTGCAAAGTGACCTACATATCGTCAAACACAGAAAGACTTTTACTCAATTACACTGCTCTCCCCCTGAGGACAGGAGCTTGAATATTAAAGGGTGAAACCGATCTACAACCCAGAAATATATCACTTAGATATTTCCCGTGAGGTCGGATAGTCGTCCACTCCCAACGCGTGACCAGCACACCCTCAGTGGATCGAAGTCACTCTCAGAACTGTTGTGCAAAGACGGGCTCATTTCCCCCTTGGCACAAAACTGTTACTGTTTCTGGTCCGGATGTGCTTGCTTTTCTACACATATGTCCAGACTCTGGGATTACAAGAACATACGTAATTTCGCATAGTTGCTAGAATATTATACCATTTTTGCAGTACTTGTCGATATCAAGCACATAGCAATATCGCTTGCATAGCAGCATCGCTTGCACAACATAATTCCAAAGATATAGACCGGAAATTATTTCTCTAGAAACCCTAAACTTTATCTAGGTGCAGCGTGCTGTAAACCATAGAATTACTAGAAACTTATACCGTCTGCGAAGACCTTTATGTGAGAATTCGAAAAAAATAAAGGAAACTGATATTTACACTCGCGATTACCGATGTCAGTGATTTAACAGATTCCGAATCATCCCTATAATTTACAAAGTCAACTAAGGTGTTTCTCATGTCTAGAGAACCAGCAAACGTGTCTTCTACCTGTCTTCAACCTGCTAGATGCACACACCACAATCGATGTCCTCTCAACTAAATAAAGACATGAAATGTGAATGAACAGTCAACCAAACAATTTACATGGGAGGGAATAATGGTCCAGCGCAAACAGATGTCCATGTTGAATCTTCTCAGATTTCCATGTGATCAGGAAAGGTACCCAACACATACTAAGTATTACTTCGTTATTCGGCTGTCTACAGGATGATGATACGGTTGTCAGCTACACTCTTACACTCCCAACAGACCTTTCCATTCAGACAGCTCCTACCGTTAACAGGGAACGAGAATCATTCCTGCACAAGTCACCAGCGCTCCACGTCAAGCACCCATAGACAGTAGACAGAATTAGGGAAGCAGTCAATTGTGTTTTTTTTTTCATCGAGGCAGCGTTATAATGTATGTCTATTGAGATACCAGTGAGACACGCGAGTTGACTACTGTATTTGACGCTTTTCAGGAAGACAGAGGACTATCCGCCTCTAAGCTTACATGCATCTGCGTTAAAGGATGACAGAGAGTGGATGGGGTGGTAGAGTGAGATGGAGCTGTAATGAGGTACGATTTAATGGTAGACTGGTGATGCATTCTAGAGAGGGAGACGTTGCTTTAGGTCAATTTATCCACTGTTCTGCCCGGATGCATCAGTCGCATGACATAGCCTGAGTTCGACTTGTATACGGCCATGTGTTCTGTATGTGATTTAAAGCATTGTCTACTTGCGATCGTTAACGGTAAACCTGACGGGCATCAGAGGACCTCCATCTCATGGGTGATGAAACGTGAGACATTCCTCTAAACGAACTATGATTTATGGATGTACTCTATTCCCCTGTCGCATCTTGTGTGTAAAATCAAGACTTCAGCTTCATAACTAAGTTAGCAATAGGTGCTTGTGAGGCACTTCAATCCTCGTGTGTAAATTTGCATGACAGATGTGCTGTTTACAGAGTTAATGGCGAAATAACTTGTAATTTTCACATGTCGGACGCTGCTGCTATGCTGTTTCCTTGTAAGATGTATTCCCCATTAGTAACCATAATTTTATATAGGTCTGATGCACACATAGTATAATTTCTAAAGCGTGACCGGGTATGAACAGTGGACGCTATACATCTCTCAGAAGGTATAATGTGCTCCTATCACACAAAGCCAATGTTTTAAGGAAGTAGTTGTTTCGTTTTACGGTTCGATAACATAGTTTATTGTAGAGAAACCGGGGAGAAGGATGTATCTCAAGCGCTTGAAATATATTTCTTACATTGGAATTGAACAGCGCTACATTCCATACGACAGATAGGACAGAAACGCAAGCGATCTAACATTCTAGCCTGTTTTAAGTGCGGCACATTGTAGCCTTAGGAGTGCATGTGTTTATGTTCTCTCTTACCAGTATCTTCCAGATACTGATCCTTGACTGTGGAACAATACTTTAAAATATATAGCTTGGTTGATTTACATAAAAATTCTTCGAACTCCATCCGTCTGGAGCTCCACTGTGCATAAAAATCACCTGTTTCTTGTTCTTCTTCACTGTCTGCTATTACATCAAACATTTTCAAATATGTTACTGTACATCGATAAGGAGAGCCAACCTTCTCGACATGGGCGCATCTCAAGAAATCATTTGCACCTGGATGGGCGAGTGCTCGGCAAGCTCCATTCATTCATGAGATGTGGAATGTAGTGGTCTGCTTCTGGTCGATTGCAGATTAAATCGGTAATGGTGCTGCAGGGCGGGTTGGTCAATGACAGTGCGAGGGGGGGTCTTTCAGTATCTCATTTCACCCTAAGGCTCCGAGAATGCTCTGTGACTCTCATCAGCATAGAGATTGATCGTAAATTAAGTACTATGCTCAAAGTTTTAGAAATATGTAGAGCACTGTCTGATATACTTTGATGGTGGACGTGTTCGAGAATTAACAAAGCAGGGACGTACTACACACTTGTTTGAGTTGGAGAAAGAGTTTTGGAGGAGGGACAACACCTTCTGGGGACGGATACCACCAAAACAGTGATCACGTACATGACTGTAATATTAGGAATCAGTCGAAATGGAATGTGGAGCCATTAGCTATTCCATCACTGTGACAGATGAGTTTAAATACAGAGTCGTCAACCACTTTTGGACAGCAGTTTGGAAACTCTCCACAACGCAGCCAAACTCTTTTATTTAAAATCATCCAATGTGTGTGGAATGTTATGGTAGGTGCAGTAACAACATGATTTACACTGTGTGACATCTAGATTTCTGTGAGAGGCAATGGATCAGAACGTGTTAATGTCAGTTTAGAACCTGACACAGACCTCGAAGTCGTGGCAGAAAAAGAAAATGTATAGCAGTGTACAAAGTGTGTTACAGCAGAAAAAAACAATGTTTCAAACAATGACACAGGGTCACAGGGAGCTTCTCTTGCGACTTACAGTATAGTCTGTGGGATATGGTCATCCTCCTACAGTATAGGTGATGAAACTTTAAACTGGTCTGTGCGATCAATACCTGTATATTTAATAGGATTGTCACATGCATGCGGTATTTTTTACGATGTATGGGATGAGAGAGATGTGGTAAAAATCTTATCAAGTTCTCTATCGGATGAAGTTAGTGGAGCTTTTATAGTTCGTAATTTTTCTCTGGTGGATGGTACAGAATAACGACGATAGAATGTTTGGGTGATAGATGTGAATGGACGCTGAGGGATGTGGACCCATCTACTTGTAGTTTGGAGAAGCACCACAATGCAGTAGCAAAATCGACGTCCTTCCCCCAGTTCCTATACTGTCTTTTATACTACTTCATGTTGCAGGTGCTGGCTTCGTTTCCGTCAAATGGTCAAAACACAGTTCTGTCACAGTAACTCAGCTTTGCCTGTTTCTACATGGTTTGCAGTAGCTGGTAGATACAGCTATCTCTGACTACTACTCAGTTCCGACTTACATTGGAGCAATCACATGCGCAAAACTGCAGGGACGGTACCGCAGAGTTTGAGGGGTAGAAATCAAATGTGTGTGAATTCCTAAGGGACCAAACTGCTGAGGTCATCAGTGCCTAGTCGCACACACTACTTAAACTAAAACTAACTTATGCTAAGAACAGCTCATACATCCATGCCTAAGGGAGGACTCGAACCTTGATGGGAGGGACTGCACAGTCCATGACATGGCGCCTCAAACCGCGTGGCCACTCCGCACTGCAGCAGATAGGTTCGAGGAAGGTGGCTCGTTACGAGGTATGAGTGTGCCAGAAATATGATTCACTGGTGGCTGTAATCATTAATGGACTTCTCCATAGGATCCAACACAGGTACTCGTATGTGGTTGAATGTAAATACTTGATTCCAAATCATAGACATCATTTCTACCGAAAGTGTAGCACTAGAGATCTGAAAAGCTAGTGTACATTTCTTATGACCTCAGTCATCATACCATCTACTACTGTTTCTGACCCTTCTCAATCAATCATCGCCTATAGCTCAGTGGATATATCACAGAACCTCTGACATGGCATCGAGATAGAATGTGTTACAAATATTGGAGAAATATATAGCAGCGGCGGCGAGAGGGAGTTACCGGTTTCATACCACACTCCTTAGCCGAATCACTTTCAAAATGTGGTAATGTTATTACAAGGTTGCACCATTGGCAACATGTTGGTCTGATACTATATACTCCGGCGATCACCGTCTATATTCAGTGTCATGGTATTTGTCTGCAAGAAACCACTTCATTCAGAGGTAACCCCATACGTATAGCTTTCAATATGGATACTTGTATGTACTTGTAGAACCAAGACCACTTGTGATTGTAATATGGTTGTGTTTTTTAACATCTGGCGGTTTGTAAGACGATTACGCCTCTCTTTCTAAGACACAGTGGTACCACTCACAAGAAAACTTATTAATATGTCCATCCATCATGACTCTTGGTCAGTATTATTTCATATCACCGGCAATCATTTATTGGCAAAGTATTATACTTAGTAGTAGGGGATGCGCGATAACTTCACCTTGAGCACCAGGCTTATAAAGTAGGTGTCTGTGTTCCAACATGTGCAAAAGAAATGACTAGTCGTAGGGAAGGTATGGATCTGACATGGAAGACTGTGATAGCAAAGGGGACAGTATTTAAAGTCGAAATAATAATACAGATATTTCTATTTCCAGAGCCACAGCCATCAGCAGCGAGTATTTCTGTTACTTCGCTCATTGTCGAATTTCGTTCAATTGAGACTGCAATCGTAACATTCAATTGTAAATATAGCGATCAAATATATATGTGACCGATTTCTGTGCGGCTGGTCCCGGCGGAGGTTCGAGTCCTCCCTCGGGCATGGGTGTGTGTGTTTGTTCTTAGGATAATTTAGGTTAAGTAGTGTGTAAGCTTAGGGACTGATGACCTTAGCAGTTAAGCCCCATAAGATTTCACACACATTTGATCATTTTTTTGTGACTGATTTCCTAGGAGAATTCTGTCTAGGGGTGCTTGGCATGTAGCGCTAGTGACCAATACGGGGATGATTCACGTTTCCCATTAACGATAGGAGCTGTCCGAATGGAAAGGTCTGTTGGGAATGGAGGAATGTAGCTGACTTAACTGTATCGTCCTCTAGACGGCCGATTAGTGAACTAATAGTATGTGTTGGGTAGCTTTCGTGATCGCATGGAAATCTGAGAAGATTCAACATGGACATATGTTTGCACTGGACCATTATTCCCTCCCATGTAAATTGTTTGGTTGAGTGCTTCTTCTCATTTTGCATCTTTGATTAGCTGAGAGGACATAGATTGTTGTGTGTGCATCTAGCAGGTGAAAGGGGGGAAGACATGTTTGCTGGTTCTCTAGACATGAGAAACACCTTAGTTGACTTTGTAAATTATAGGGATGATTTGGAATCTCTTACATCACTGACTTCGGTAATCGCAGAGTGGAATTATCAGTTTCCTCTACTTTTTCGATTTCTCCCATATAGGAATTCACAGACGGCACAAGTTTCTAGTTACTCTATGGTTTACAGCACGCTTCACCTAGATAAAGTTTAGGGTTTCTAGAGAAATAATTTCCAGTCTATATCTTCGGAATTATGCCGTGCAAGCGATGCTGCTATGCAAGCGATATTGCTATGTTCTCGATATCGATAAGTACTGCAAAAATGGTATGATATTCTAGCAAACTATTCGAAATTACATATGTTCTTGTAATCCCAGTGTCTGAAGATGTGTGTAGAAAAGCAAGCAAGCAAGCAGGTACGGATCAGAAAAAGTAACACATTTGTGCCGAGGGGAGAACGAGCTTGTCTTTGCACAACAGTTCTGAGACTGACTTCGATCCACTGAGGGCATGCTGGTCACGCGTTGGGAGTAGTTGACCACCAGACCTCGTTCGAAATACGTTGTCCCACGAGTATACCTATGGTGCATGTGCTTATCCTGTGTGCCTTCGCGATATATGTACGAATAATGTAAAACGGGTGATTTTGTATGGCCCAGGATACGAATTGTATGTTTACTAGATCGACAAGGTATGCAGCGATATATTGCTGGGTTGGAGATCGGTTTCATGCTCTAATATTCAAGCTCCTGTCATCAGACGGAGAGCAGTGTAATTGTAAGTAAGAGTCTTTCTGTGTTTGACGATATGTACAGGACTTTTAAGGTTTAATTGCCAGTGCAATATGGCGATCTGTGTAAAATAGCTTTTGCCGCTGAAAGTATCGTCTGCAGAAAAAATATGGTGCTTCCACACTGGTAGCATCAGTAATACGGTGGGTAAATTCGATAAGAACCAATCATAATCATTTATTCACAAGACATCTTTTGTGTTGGGATGTAGGAGTCTCTACATAGCGGTGAGAACATTATCGGCACCCCTAAGCGTACCCTTTCATTTTCCTTGTTCTTCTATCGATAGTGATGTTGATTACAGTACACCAACCCATGTCGGTGATATCTTTCCAAGCATTACGTCCGCGGGAGTGGTATTCATAATCACACAAAGTGCCGGATGCCAGTCCTTCATAAGACTTTTTTGAGAGAACACTGACAGGAGGCAGCACCTTCCAGAAGCGCTGATTAGAAAACTTTGTCACATAATTTCCTTGGCCTGAGGAGAACCGAGATGTATAGCCAGAGTGAGTGTAGGCATACCATAATTTTTTGGGCACTGTACAGGTATAAAAGATAACTGCACTGTTTGTTTGAAATGCATATACAGGGTGTCCAGAAAAGGGCTCCCTGATTTCAAAATTAAATATCTCGAAAACAAAGATCGATAGAGGAATGCAGTAAACGGTATGTTTATTGTGAAAGCTGCAAGAAGTTTATACAGCAGTTTCAAATAATAGTTACAAAAGCTGCTAACAGATGGCGCTGTACGCTGTACAGCTCATATCAGCTTACATAAGTGAAATAATCGTATGAAAACAATCTTTGCAAACAATCACATCACAATGTTTTCAAAATGTTCACCATTGGCACTACAGAGGTGGCGCAAACGATGAATGAAATTCGCCATCACATTGCGTAGTGTCTCAACCAAAATGGATTCACATGCCACAGAGATCGCCGATTCAAGCTCGTCCAGCGTGGCGGGATGCTTTGGGTATACCATGTCTTTCACTGTGCCCCACAAAAAAAATGTCACAGGGAGTCAAATCCGGCTAATATGGAGGCCAATCCATGCCTGCACCAGTAAATTTGGGATATTCCAAAGCAATGATTCGATTCCCAAAGTATTCCTCAAGAAATCGAAACACTTGTTCGGTCCGATGTGGTCAGGCTCCATCTTGCATAAACCATTAAGTACCTGGTTGATCCTCTTGCTGTGTGGCGACAAATTGTTCCAAAATTGCAACGTAACGTGCACCAGTGACCGTTTCTCGAATAAAAAAGGGCCAAAATGCCTCTGCTGCATACTGCAGCCCACACAGTAACTTTAAGAGGATACAGAGGTTTTGCTTCACACCAATATGGCTTTTCGGAACCCCAAAATCGCCAGTTCTGCTTATTCACGTATCCATTCAGGTGGAAGTGTGCTTCATCTGTAAACCAGATGCAGCCAGCATCAAATCCTTCACTAACAATCATTGTGAGCATCTGATTAGCAAAGGCAACCCTTTGTTGCACAGATCGTACGGGTATGGCCTGGTGCATTTGAATTTTGAATGGAAACATGTGTAGGCTCTTTCTCAGTATTTTCTGCGTGCTGGAACGCTTCAAACCAGTCTCAGATGCACTTCTATGGGCGGATGACATTGGATTTCGCTGAATAATTCCAGAAACTGTGGCGATATTTTCAGGCGTAAGTGCGGTTTGCTTGTGGCCAACATGCCAACTAGATCATCAGTTACGCTGCCTGTTCGTTGAAATTTTGCGAAGAGCGTACAAATGGTTTTAGCATCGGGTCCTTTTGGAACATTAAATCGTGCTTGAAAACTTCGCCTTGTTGCCGTAGGGCTCTCTTCTAACCTGTGGTACTCTAGCACCAGAAAAACACGTTGTTCAGTGAGTACACGGTTTTAATCTCTTCCTTCGGTACGCTAACCTCCTTTCACGATTCAAGAGTGGAACTGATCGCTCTGGCCTTCTGATCACTATTTATACTAGGCATTACATATGGCGATTACAGCGCCATCTGTAAGCAGCTTTTGTAACTATTATTTGAAACTGCTGTATAAACTTCTTACAGCTTTCACAATAAACATACCGTTTACTGCATTCCTCTATCGATCTTTGTTTTCGAGATATTTAATTTTGAAATCAGGGAGTCCTTTTCTGGACACCCTGTATATTGCATTTCAAAGTTACTGCGGCTTATGTCGTGGCATGATCAGGGAAAATGAATGTATGTCCTATTGTGACAGATGTATAGATTCAGCATATCGATAAGTGCGAGCATATGAGAGATATTTTTACGTGGTAAATTATGTGCGCTATAGATACTGAGATTCGTTGCAGAACCACAGCTGTCAAGATGAGATATTACCTGCACGTTGATCGGTGTCAGACTTTAGCAGCAATCGTAATATTTAATTGTAGTTCAAATGGTTCAAATGGCTCTGAGCTGCAGTCATGGACTGTGCAACTGATCCCGGCGGAGGTTCGAGTCCTCCCTCGGGCATGGGTGTGTGTGTTTGTCCTTAGGATAATTTCAGTTAAGTAGTGTGTAAACTTAGGGACTGATGACCTTAGCACTTACGTCCAATACGATTTCACACACATTTGAACATTTTTGGCTCTGAGCACAATGGGACTTAATATCTGAGGTCATCAGTCCTCTAGAACTTAGAACTACTTAAACCTAACTATTCTAAGGACATGACACACATCCATGCCCAAGGTAGGATTTGAACCTGCGACCATCCCAGTTGTGCAGTTAGAGACTGATGTGCCTAGAACTGCTCAACCACAGCGACCGGTAGTTACACTGGTAAATATGTTCCTGGCTCCCAATATTATTGTGAATCTTGTATGTATTTGATGACCTGTAGACAACTTTTGCGGGGTTTAACTGCCAGTGCAATATGGCAATGTGTAGAAAATAGTATTTTGCCTCTGAATGTCTCATCTGCAAAAAGAGGAAGGGCAGATAATGCTCCCACACCGGCTGCAGTAGCAGTTTGACTGGTAAATTCAGTGATGGACAGGCTGTTCCATTAGGATTGCCAGGAACAATGCACCCTTTGCTATTCTGGGAAGCATTTCAACATCTCTTGGCACTGGACCCACACTTCAGCTATGCATCATCGTGCCAGCAACGGTGCCTAGCTAACGAATTTCTTGGGTGTCAAGCATGAAAGGGATGCTGCCACCTTGTGCTTGTGGGTCCTGAACAGCTGTGCAGCTGACCGCCACATCATCCCTTGGCAGGGCCTGCCAATGCCCACAGACTCTGGCATCGCCATTGGCCATTGGGTGGCTGGACATGTTTTTTACTAGCGATCTTTTGTTTTCAACTATATTCCATTGATTTTGCCGACCAATAGGATGCTGGGAATTGAGAAAAACTTCCACATACATGTGAAGAATACTGATTTTATTAATTTGAATAATTTTTTTTGTATCAATGTGGTGTTAGCGGTGCAACAGTTAAGGGGAGGATGTGTGTGAGTGGGTGACATGGAGCAGAACAGCAGGTTACATGCAGAACAATAGGTTAATTTGTGTAACTTTTATGTAAAATGCAGTACAATAGTTTAAGGGGTGGGTGACAAAGAAGAATGCGCCAGAAATGGTGTGCAAAAGCATGTGAAATTCGAAAAGTGTATCAGAAAATGGTGGGAGGACATAACTAATTACTTAATTTGGTATCAAAGGGGGGTACAATAGTTTAAGGAAATTGGGGTGACATGGAAAACCACTTAACAGAACGATAGGTTAGGTGCCGACAAAGGCGCAAACATTAGGTTAAGACACCAAAATACCATGCTGAACATTAGGTTATGCAATAGGTTTGCCCCATGTAATTGTTTCTTACAAGACCTACATGTTTCCAAACAGCAGAGAAAGATGAGCAAGAGAAATCCAACACCACAAACTGATTTTTTTTATAAATAAACAATATACCCTTGAATGTCCTGTTATGAGATTCTTCCTCTCCACCACCACCAGATGGCCATCTTGGATTATGTCATGAAAGGGATGACAGAGGCCTCTGGTGGCAGTACTGTGTACTAGATCAGTTGGACTCTGGACCTTGGGGTGAACACACTTGGTGGCGGTACTGCCTGTAATTGCTTAAATAAGGACTGCAAAGAAAGACTTATGTCCAGCACAGGCAGAGTCCTTTTCCTGCCTATTCCTAGGAAGATGTGGCCATTGGGTGACTTAGGTTAGTGGAGGTAGCCATGGTGTGTTCCATTGTCCAGATTTTCTGGGGGGGGGGGATTTACCAGTGTGTGAAAGGTTAATTAATTGATAAATTTAATAAAGCAGTAAATCAAATTGATAAGAGTGAGAGAAGCTATTCCAATAACTCAGATCTGAAAGTGTACCTGTAGTAGCGAAGGGGGGCAGGGGTGTTGGGGGAGGGGGAGGGGGGTGGGGGACGGTAGGATAAGTGCCTTGAATTCAAAAGGAAATGGAGCTGACATGGAAAACCACTTAATAGAACAACAGGTTAAGTATCTGTCAATGAAAGGAGAACAATAGGTTAAGTACCTGTCAATGAACGGAGAACAATAGGTTAAGTACCTGTCAATCAAAGGAGAACATTAGGTTAAGTACCTGTCAATCAAAGTAGAACAACAGGTTTGCCCATGAGTGCTTACCTGCCCCTGATGTAGGCAACCCACACTAAAAAAATGTGCCACAATGTAACTTGTCCCCCTACTTCTATCGACGACTCAACGCTTCTCCTTTTTGGTGAGTGGTCTTCTTTAATCCATAAGCATTTACTCTCTACCAGAAATAACTTTCTTTGAGCAGAGTATATGCTATGTAGTAATATCCTGGCAGATTAAAACCGTGAGCCAGACATGAACATTGCTCATTAGTGAAAAGCTAAAACGCTATTTCTATTTTCCCGAAATTATAACTAGTAACAGCCACCAAAGCACTTAGTTCTGTGCTGAAAACTTGACTCTTCGTAATCGACTTATCATATATGGAAGAAGCTTGCAGTTGTACACGAATAGTGCTTACAAAGACATCATTTCCACGTAGGAAAACTTTTGAAATTTGTTGGAATGGCACTATCTACCGAAAACCACAGACACATATGTGCATCAGATCTGCAACAAGTGTCAAGCGCGGCAAGGTGGGATGTATCAGGCGAACCGGGTGGCTTGTCATGCGCTGTTTGCACATCATCTGCTCCTCAGCGCGCACGCGCCCCACTACCTCGCATCACCTCTCAGTTTCATCATAATCGGCACAGACGGTCACACTTTTCTACTGTTCCATCCGTGTGCATCCAAAAAAACAAAAACACTATCAAACGCCTCGTCCAACGCTGATGTCAGCCCCTCGAACAAGCTACCCTGCACTCTGCGCGTAATACAAGTCCTGTGGCGTGTAATAAAAAACTGAAGCATTTCCTTTCTGACACCATCACAACTTTTCCTTAAAAATTTTACATTTTCGGTCAGTCTGTCTCTGTCATTAATGTGGGGGCTCCTTCTTGTTCACAGGCTACATTTGATTAAGGTAGGAAGTTTTATTGTATACATTGCAACTATTTAACAATATACGATGCGTGAAAGATGTCTTGGAAAATTATATGAGAAATTATCAGAAAAAGATTCGGAAGAATATTAGTGAATGTGTCTGTGGAATTAATGTTACTTAAACTGGCATGACAAGAGAAATAATCTTTGCAGTGAAATGAAATGATCGTATGGCATTTATTGGCCGGGATATCCCCCTTCGGGGATCGGTCGCCGTATTGCAAGTCTTTTTATTTGACCCCGCTTCGGCGACTTGCGTGCCAGTGATGATGAAAATGATGATGAAGGACACACAACACCTAGTCCCCTGCCGGGAATCGAACCCGGGCCCCCTTGCATGGTAGGAGGTAACGCTGCCGCGGCACTACGAAGGCGGACATTTTTGCAGTAATTAAAGCAGATAGGCAGTGAATAGTCCATTTTTCTTTGTACGGGGATACAGGCAAAGTCTATAATTAATAATAAAATTTGTATAAGCCAAAAATTTGTAAGCGAAAATTCAGTAGTTTTTTACCTGGTGATAAAGAAAATCTTGCATGTATAACTGAATTTTTTACTAGCACAAGTGCTGTTTTGTTTGAATTGCAGCGTTGTTGTTGCTGTCTTCAGTTCGAAGACTGGTATGATGCAGATCTCCATAGTACTCTACCCTGTGCTAGCCTCTTCATCTTCGAGCAACTACTGCAGCCTACACCTTTCTGAGTTTGTTTGCTGTATTCATCTTTTAGTCTCCCTCCCTCTAAGATTTTTACTCCCCACACTTATCTCCAATACTAAATTGGAGACCCCTTGACGTCTCAGAATGTGTCCTATCAAACGATCCCTTCTTTTGTTGAGGCTGTGCCACAAATTTCTTAGCTCCCCAATTATCTTCAGTACCTCCTCGTTAGTCATTTGATCTACGTAACTAATCATCAACATTCTTCTGTGGCACCACATTTTGAAAGTTTCTACGAGAGGGTACCAAAAGAACCGTAATTATTTTTTAAAAGCTATATATTTTCAAACTGTTTTCAAAACAACAAATACATTTGACCCACAGGTGCTTCCACTGTTCGCAACATATTTTGTAGTCATCTTTAGAAATGGTGGACAGCTCCACCCTCGGATTTTTCATGACTTCTTCAACGTTGTCAAACCGGTGTCCTTTCATGTCCCTTTTCAAGTGTAGAAATAAACAGAAGTGACACAATGGCAGGTGAGGCGAGTAAGGTGCATGGGGCAGTGGAACCATACCATTTTAGCCATAAAATGTCTAACAGAGATGGCTGTGTATGCAGGTGCGTTGTAGTGGTGGAAGAACCAGTCTCCCGTCTGCCATAGATCGGGTCTTTTCTGAGGCTGAACCGAGCTCCAAAACAACGCGCTAATGTCTGACAGTTGATCAATTGTCTGTCGACGGTCTGTGAGCACAAGCGCTCCAATTTTTTTCAATATTTTCGTCTATTTGTGCAGCTGATACGCGTGCAGAACGAAGTTTGTCATCAGTCGACATGTCGCCATTATCAAATCGAGCAAACCACTCGTGCACATGAATTTTTCCCATAGCGTCCTCTTGGTTTTCAACATTAAAACAGTTTCAGCAGCATCTTTACTGAGTAGAAAACAGAATTTCACAGCTGCACCTTGTTCACTTAAACTCGCCATCAAAAAAAAGGAAACAAGAACAAAACTGCGCTAGCAAAAACAATCACTGCAGACGAACAGAACGAGCCAACACGGGCGGCACTGAACCTGCAATAAGTTGCGTTATACACGGCTAGCGGCAGAAATGCGTACTACACAAGCTCCACCCACAACAGTGTTATTATGCTTTATTTCTTTTTTGGGCACTCACTCGTATTCTCTTTTTGTTTAAACCGTTTACCGTCCATGTTTCACTTATATACACTCCAGATAAATACTTTCACAAAAGACTTCCTGACTTTTAAATCTATATTCAATGTTAACAAATTACTCTTCTTCAGAAATCCCTTTCTCGCCATCGTCAATCTACATTTTGTGTCCTCTCTACTCAGGTCATCGACAGTTATTTTGATGCCCAAATAACAAAACTCATCTACAATTTTTTGCAAATCTAATTCCCATAGCGTCACCTGATTTAATTCGACTACATTCCATTATCCTTGTTTTGCTTTTTGCGATGTTCGTCTTATATCCTTCTTTCAAGACAATGGTCATTCCGTTCAACTGCTCTTCCAAGTCCTTTTGCTGTCACTGACTCACTGACAGAAGTACAATGTCATTGGCAATCCTAAAAGATTTCCTTTTCCCTGAACTTCAGTTCCTACTCCAAATTTTTCTTTTGTTTTCTCTACTGCCTGTTCAATGTACAGATTGAATAACATCGTGGATAGGCGACAATCCCTTCTCAACCACTGCCAAACTTTCGCATCCCTCGACTCTTATAACTGCCGTCTGGTTTTTTGTACAAGCTGTAAGTAGCCTTTCGCGTCTCTCCCCCCCCCCCCCCCCCCCCCACTGTATTTTACCCTTGCTACCTTCAGAGTTTTAAAGCGACCATTCCAGTAACATTGTCAAAAGTTTTCTCTAAATCTACGAACGCTATAAACGTAGGTTTGCTTTTCCTTAACCTAAGGAATCTTCTAAGGTGAGTCGTAGGGTAATTATTGCCTCGCGTGTTCCTACATTTCTCCGGAATCCAACCTGATCTCTGAGATCGGCTTTTATCAGTTTTCCATTCTTCTGCAAAGAATTCGTATTAGTACTTTACAATCATGACTTATTAAACTGATAGTTCGGTAATTTTCACACAAGTCAGCAACAGCTTTTTTTGGAGTTGGAATTAATACATTCTTCTTAAAGTCTGAGAGTATTTCGCCTGTCTCGTGCATTTTGCACCACATGGAAGAGTTTCGTCATGACTGGTTCTCCCAAGGCTATCAGTAGCTTTGACGAAATATCGTTTAGTCCCGGGGCCTTGTTTCGACTTAGATCTTTCAGAGCTCTGTCGTATTCTTCTCGCAGTATTATATCTCCCACGTCATCTTTATGTATGTCCACTTTTGTTTGTACAACATTGCCTTCAAGTTTATCTCCCTTGTATGGACCCTCCACACACTCCTTGCAACTTTCTGCTTTCCCTTCTTCCCCTAAGACTGGTTTTCCACCTGAACTTTTTATATTCGCAGAGCTGCTTTTCCTTTCCCCGTCCTTAAATTTTTCCTTTAGGCGGTATCCGCAGTCTCCCTAGTGAAATCATTATTAAACGTTTATACTCTCTTTGGCCTCGTTCATTTGCTGCATTTTTATTTTTTCTCCTATTATAAATTAAATTCAATCTCTCTTGTGTTATCCAAGGATATATACTAGGCCTTCTCTTTTTTACGTATTTGATCCTCTACTGCCTTCATTATTTCATATCTTAAGGCTACCAATTCGTCTTGTACTGTATTCCTTTCCCCCAGTCTTGTTAACTGTTGCCTAAGGCTCTGAAACTTTCAGCAACCACTGGTTCTTTCAACTTATTCAGGTCGCATTTCCTTGATTTCCTGCCTTTTTCCAATGTCTTCAGTTTTAATGTACAATTCATAAACAATAAATTGTGGTCAGAGTCTACATCTGCTGCTGGAATTTTTTTTTTTTTTTTTTTTTTTTTTTTTTTTTTTTTTTTTTTGTGGTTTTAGGGCGCACAACTACAGTGGTCATTAGCGCCCAGACTAAGTTATGAATGCACTGCGAGGCACAAGGTTAAAACAGTAACTAAAATGGACAACACTATAAAAGGCACATTACCAGGCAAGGGATTACAAGAAAACAGCATAATCAAATGTCCTTAGACAGGTTTGTCAAGTGGATAAAACGAAGAACGCGAGCAGCTGCTCCTGGGTCATCCGCTAAAATGTCATCCAGAGTACATGGCAGGCCAGATCAATGCGCAGTGTATTAAAATTCGGACAGGACGTTAAAATGTGGCGTACCGTCAGCAATTGCCCACGTGGGCAGAACGGCGCTGGCGCAGCCGTCAGCAGATGGCGGTGGCTGAACCGGCAGTGACCAATCCGCAACCGGGCCAAAACGACCTCCTCCCGCCGAGAAGGGCGTGAAGAGGTCGTCCGAGCCGTGGGGAGAGGTTTCGAGGCCCGAAGCTTGTTGTCAGTAAGTGCAGACCAATCGGCATGCCACAGCGATAAACTGCACTGACAAATGACCCTGCTAAAATCGGATGAAGGCACACGACAAGAATCTATCCGAGGCTGGAGGACCGCAGCCTTGGCTGCGCCATCTGCAGCTTCGTTTCCAGGGACACCGACATGGCCAGGAACCCACATAAAGCTAACCGGAGAACCGACGTCCGCCAGCTGCTGAAGAGAGCGTTGGATCCGGTGCACGAAAGGGAAATGTAGTATATGATGAAAATATAAGTGGTGGAATTTTCATGTACAGACGATTTCTTGACTTACGCATTGGTATGTTTGAGGAGCTGGAAACCAATGAGCGGACTCCAGGCTAGGAAAACAGACACCACGGAGAGAGCAAGCAGAAGTGGCAGCGCTGAGGTTACAAGAGGTAAGCAGTAACAGTGCAGGGCTGCGAACTGCAAACGTTCCGGGCGTTTGTCACAGGGAGAAGTTTTACTTCAGAGAGTTAACTGGTAACTTCAAAAACGACCTAAACGCAACTGTAAGGTGACACGGCAGATGTTGGTCGCATACAGACGCTTTTTAGCGTAGGTAGCGACGTCAGTGGAGTCGTAGAGGCTACAGTGAGACTGGAGACGAGAAAAACGAGAGAGAAGTATCTTGCTTTAGCGTGAACGCAAGTAACGAAAAACACTGTTTTCTCCAGCCATGTTGGGAACGGTAGCGCAATTAAGCTTTCTGGTGAACGCTATGCTACCAAATTTGGAGTATTTTAGTTTAAAAGTTGGGAACATCCCTATCCAGAGAGTGGGAAAGGAGAAGGTGATTGGCCAGAGGCAGCACGCAGGAGCAGAGTCCAATGTCTGTAAAATGGCGGTAGGTTGGCGGACGAGTGTAGACAGGGCGAAATACTGCGCCGCCACACCCTTTAAAATCTCGAGTTCCCCGTGTGGAAACCGCTGCGCAGCCAGGTCGGTGCCGCTCGTCACCATTCTGGGGTGAGCTGCGACGAGTCTCGTTCTCCCACTCGGAGTGCTGCTCACGTGTTTGTACTTTAGGATGCTGTTAGTGACTGCTGCTTCTCTCAGCTCTCATCTCACACACTCTGACACCGAGTTCTGTTGTGCCAACAGTCGAGTACTTCGCTTTTTCCGATGCGTAGGAATGGCCTCATTGTACGAAGTATGTAGTTTGAATGCAGCAAAAGGGTGTTAATCAGACCCGAGAGTCTGCCGCGCGCCCCGCTACGAATTTCCTCGTCGAGTCCAAAAATCCGCACCTTTCGTAGGCGTCCAGCGACAGTGTTTGGGGTTGACCTGAGCCATCACTGGAAATTTGTCTTCCTGCATTTGGTCTTATCAGGTCTGTAATTGCAGACTGACCTGATACCCTCTTTTTTCCCCTCTATCCTATGCTAAAAAATGGCAGAATAAATCTCGGGAATGCAATCAGTCTAGCATTCACCCCAAATATAGGTTTTTTGTGGGAATAAAATCATTGTAGTGTACTATATTTACATTCGTGCAGCTGGCGCCTCTATTTCTTATCAACTGCAAGTGCGAAGCCAAGGCAGAGCGCGAGCAGGGGCTGGCTACCTGGGCGGCTAGGCTACCTGGGCGGCTAGGCTACCTGGGCGGCTAGGCTACCTGAGCGGCTATGCTACCTGGGCGGCTAGGCTACCTGGGCCGCTAGGCTACCTGGGCCGCTAGGCTACCTGGGCCGCTAGGCTACCTGGGCCGCTAGGCTACCTGGGCGGCTAGGCTACCTGAGCGGCTAGGCTACCTGGGCCGCTAGGCTACCTGGGCGGCTAGGCTACCTGGGCCGCTAGGCTACCTGGGCGGCTAGGCTACCTGGGCCGCTAGGCTACCTGGGCGGCTAGGCTACCTGGGCCGCTAGGCTACCTGGGCGGCTAGGCTACCTGGGCGGCTAGGCTACCTGGGCCGCTAGGCTACCTGGGCGGCTAGGCTACCTGGGCGCGAAGCGTGCCAGCACGCGGTGGTGGTCGCCGTTGTGGGCGTCCGCGGAGGCGGCGGACAGACCGGGCGACAGCAGCCCGGCGGCGCTGTGGTGCGGCGACTTCTTGGGCGTCGAGCCGGCGAAGATGGCCGACGTGGTCGAGCCGAAGAGGTCGTGCAGGTGCGCGGGCAGCGCGTGCTCGTGGCCGTGGCCGTGCGCCGCCCCCGCGCCCGCCCCCGGTGCCGCCCCCGCCGCCGCGGCCGCCGCCGCCACCGACTGGTGGTGCGCCAGGCTGGCCATCAGCTCCGCCACCGAGCCGAGCGGCGCGCCCGACGTCTGCGGCGCCGGCGCGATGTTGAAGCCCTTCATCAGGCGGCGCTCCTTCTGCCGGTTCTTCTTGCCGCCCGAGCCTGCGAAGCGACCGCGCGCACTACAGTAGGTCGCCGCCTCCACGACAACATTTCTACACTCACTCTACTTATTTGTGCATTTCGTGAGAGAGATTCCGCGATGTCACAAACTTCTGGGGTGACGGAGAAGGATAAATGCATTAATACGATGCAGCCGATTCGAGTCCGGTAACGACCGAGTCGGAGGGGACGGGCGAAAATTTCCGCCTTAGCCTCTCACAGAGCTCAGACTGAGGGACCCGACTTCCGAAACCTCGACATCGCCTTCAGAGTTCCCGATGAACGCGCGCCAGTACCCTCGGGCTACTTCACCTGTTAACGGACTAGTAACGGCGCGAGTAACTCGATGTCACAGAGACTGAAAATCCAAAGTCGTAACCGTTCCGACACCCCCACTGTCGTCTGAAGTGTCGCTGGCAGCGGTACTTCTCGCTTTACAGTCTCGACAGTTTCGACGAGGGTCTCGTTCGCAAGACTTTGCGCGTGGGTCCACAAGAAGAAATCGACTAGGATGAGATCAGGTGAACGTTTTGGCTCGAGACAGGACCTCCTTTGCTTATCCACTTTTCACGGAATGTCTGATCCAGGTATACACGAAACGAGGTGGGGCTCCATCGTGGTGGACCCACATCCGTTGACGAGTAACGAGTGGGATACATTCCAGGAACCCGGGTAGTATATCTCTGATAAACACTGGGTAGGCTTGTGCCTTTAAGTGAGGAGGAAGAACCCGAGCGGCTAGTACACGATCATTGTCTATGCCTGTCAACACATTCAGTGATAATCTGTACTGATGGCTCTTCACAACTATACTGAGGAGATTCTCGTCGACCCAAACAAGACTCTTCCGACTACTTAGCATTCCGTCTCTGTTGAAACGGGCTTCATCCGTGAAAAGCACATACGCAGAGAAATGAACATTGACTGTAAGGTCCTGCAAGAACCATTGGCTGGACAAGGCATGAGACTGGAAGTCATCGGGACTCAAAGCGTACGTTTACTGTGCACGGAGGGCGTGTAGCTGCAATTCCCGTAACCGTCGCCACAAGGGACTCAGAGAGACATTCGTTTCACGTGCACGTGATCGAGTGCCGATTGCAGGCACCTCATCCGCTCACGCAATTCCGTGTCCTCGGTCGCCCTTCTCGGTCGTTGTACTGTGGTACCGACTGCTCTGTTTTACTTAGTCGTTGGAACAGTCTCAGAATACGGTGTGAGCCGAATGCCTTGTAGGCGAATTGTGGCCCTGTACAACAGTTTTGCTTGTCTGTTGTTTTCATTCGCTTGCCTATACACAAAAATCATTTCTGCAAGTTCAGTCGCCGGGCACAACTCCATTAGGTTAGCCCTGATCGACATTAGAGACACTGTACACCAGGATTGCTCTCGTCAGTACACAGTACGCCATCTGCATCGGATTAACTGAGTTATTAGCCCAACCTCTACACTTAAGTGCTCGTCGGGACTGCCTACCCTACAATCTCAGCAAAGCGGTACCGCTACGTGTATTGCACCATCAGAGGTAATCAGAAAGATTTTGGCTTATAACTTTGCACTCTGTCATTTCCGTGCGACGTTCCTTTATCTCACTCGATGCATTTACCCTACTCCATCGACTGTGAAAGTTTGTAACATCATCACGGTATCACTCTGTATAAGGGGCATTCAAAAAGGAGCTCTAAAATAGAAACCATAGAAGATATGACTCACTGCCTACGGAAGACGTTGTGGCGGCTGTAAGAGCGCAGAGGCGTCGCTCAGACTTGGCTCTAGGGCCACGCGACCGCGCACTCACATGACGGCAGACCGAGCAGCTGCACGCGTCCTCTGTCCACCGCACTCAGTTGCGGGGCTTCGAAGAAGAGCAAATGGCTGTACTGACTTTCCTTACCACGCGAAACTGAAATTCATCGAAGAATGGTACAACTGTACGGATGGCACTGCATGTGCTTTGCAATTGCGACCTTCGGGGCAGTGGCTGCCTCCATAAGCCGCCGGCCTCCAACAATGAGGGCCACACCTGCTGGCCAGTGCAGAGTCTGACGTTCCAGGTGGTCCTACACCGGCCAACGCCTTCCTTCAATGAATCGCCTGTGACACGCCTTGACCCTTGCAACGGGAATGCAGTGCTCTTCGCAGACTTGTGCCACTGTTCGATGAATTTCCGTTCCCCACACTCCACCCGCTGCCGGAAACGCACTACAGCCCTTTGCTCCTCTCATGGGTTTCAGCTCTACTGAGCGCTGGAGGAGAGTTTGGGCCATCGGTGCTCTTATAGGGCCACACCTTGTTCCGTAAGTAATGACATTACGATTCCTTCAGCAGTATTCATTTCACGACCCCCGGCTCGTTTCTTTTTTAAAAAATCTTTACATTTCGACTGGCTAAATCACAGGAAGCGAGGCTGACTCACCGGTGCCCATGCCGGCGGCCGTGGACGTGTTCATGCCGGAGTTCTTGAGGATCTCGATGAGCTCGCAGCGGAAGGCCGAGATGTCCTGCTTGATCTCGTTGACGTCGTCCTCGGTGACGCCCTCGTTCTCCGCCTTGCGCTGCTCCACCGTCACGTAGCGCCGCACCAGGTTGCGCATTATGCTCTGCGCACACCAAAACTGGGCCAGTCAGCTGGCCCGCACACACACACACACACACACACACACACACACACACACACACACACACACACACACAAATGTACGAGGTGAATAGTCTTATTAGAAGGAAAGTAGTACGCTTACATGAAACTTGATTTAATCTCTTTCAAAGTACTGCGTTGGCTAGCAGTGCACTTATCCCAACGTTGAATCTATGACTCGGAACATTTACGGAAGGCTTCTTTTCGAAGGGCGTTCATCTGCTCTGAATGTCAACAGTGGTGTCCACACTTTTCCCTTAAAGGACGCTTTTAATTTCTGGGAAGAGACAGAAGTCGCGTGGTGCTGAATCTGGCGAGTAAGACGGATGTGTGGACAGACAGACACGAACTCTTTTTCCCTGCAAAAGAACTTGTGAATCAAAAGCGAAGTGCAGTACAGCAGGTTGTAGAATTAATGCTCCAGGCAAATGTCAGGAAGGTTCATTTGAAAAGAGAACAACCGATTTCCTTCTCCATTTCCTTGCTAATACCAGCTTGTGCTCCGTCTCTGATGACCGTGCTGTCGACAGGACGTAAATTCTAATCTCCCTTCCTTCGTGTTTTAAGTAGTTTCTTAGTAATGTTTCACAGGATGTCAGGTCACACACACCACTTAAGAACTGTAACTATCCCTATTTTTTGACCAGCTTTCTATACCCAGTACTATATAGTGTGAACTACACTGATCTTTTAGAGTTATTTCGAAACTCTGTTCTTTTATTACGAATGCTCTGGCAGTTAACCACTAGGACTATAATGATTCCATCTGTGGGAGCCATTTCTTTGGATCTCACACTGATGCCTCAGTCCACCCGCATCTACATTCACGTAGATACTCTGCAAGCCACTGTACGATGCGTGGCGGAGGGCACCCTGTACCAATACAAGTCATTTTCTTTCCTGTTCCAATCGCAAATAGAGGGAGGAAAAAACGAGTGTCTATATGCTTCTGAGTGAGCCCTAATTTCTTGTATCTTATCGTCGTGCTCCGTAAGTGGAATGTGTGTCGGCGTCAGTAGAATCGTTTAGCAGTCAGCTTCAAATGCCGTTTCTCCAAATTTTCTCAACAGTCTTCCTCGAAAAGAACTTCGCCGAAGCATCTCCGTAACATTTACGTGTTATTCCAAACTATAAGTAACGAATCTATAAGCCTGCCTCTGACTTTCTTCGATGTCTTCCTTCGATCCGACCTGATACGGATCCCAAACACTCGACCATTACTCAAAACTAGGTCGCACCAGCGTCCTGTATGCGCTCTCCTTTACAGGTGAACCACTCTCTCCCATAAAATTCTCCCAATAAACCGAAGTCGACCATTCGCCTTCCGCACCACAGTTCTCACATGCTTGTTCCACCTCATATCGCATTGCAACGTCACGCCCAGATATTTAAACGACTCGACTGTGTCAAGCAGGACACTAATAATACTAAAACCGAACATTATACACACATCAAAAAAGTTTTGCATCACCCCGGATCCAACAACTCCTGAAGATAGACGTTGACTGTGGATATTGTCTCACAGACTCAGTCCTTCTGACTATTCAAAGATGTCACCCGCCCAAAGATGTAAACAACCATGCATGAGTAACACATATTATACGGAGGGGGTCCGGCAGCCGATCAGCTCCAGTCATTCCACCAGGAAGGAGGTACACGGCTCGTATGTCTGTATTTCAACCATGCCTAGATAGTCCATACCGCACTTCGATCGCGTCGGCATTGTTACTTTGTGCCAGGAAGAGCTCTAGGCGTCTCGGAGTGAACCAAAACGACGTTGTTCCGACATGGAGGACATACAGAGAGACAGGAACTGTCGATGACATGCCTCCCTCAGGCCGCCCAAGGGCTACTACTGCAGTGGATGACCACTACCTACGGATTATGTCTCAGAGGAGCCTTGACAGTAACGCCACCATGTTTTCGTGCAGCCACAGGACGTCGTGTTAAGACCCAAACTGTGCGCAATAGCCTGCATGATGCGCAACTTCGCCCCCCACATCCATGGCAAGGTCCATCTTTGCAACCACGACACCATGCAGCGCGGTACATGACGAATGGACCGCTCAGGATTGGCATCACGTTCTCTTCACCGATGAGTGTCGCATGTGCCTTCAATCAGACAATCGTCAGAGACGTGTTTAGAGGCAGCCCGGTCAGGCTGAACGCCTTAGATACACTGTCCAGCGAGTGCATCAAGGTGGAGGTTCCATGCTGTTTTGGGGTGGCTTTATGTGGGGCCGACGTATGCCGCTGGTGGTCATGGATGGCACCGTAACGGCTGTACGATACGCGAATGCCATCCTCCGACTGATAGTGAAACCAGATGGGCAGCATATTGGCGACGCATTCGTCTTCATGGACGACAATTCGCGCCTCCATCGTGCACATCTTGTGAATGACTTCCTTCAGGATAGCGACATCGCTCGACATGAGTGGCCAGCATGTTCTCCAGATATGAACCCAATCGAACATACCTGGAATAGATTAACATGGCTATTTTTTGGACGACGTCACACACCAACTACTCTGAAGGATCTACACCGAATCGCCGTTGAGGAGTGGGACAATGTGGAACTACAGTGCCTTGATGAACTTGTGGATAGTACGCCACGATGAATACAGGCACGCATCAATGCAAGAGGACATGCTACTGGGTATTAGAGGTACCGGTGTGTACAGCAATCTGAAGGTCTCGCTGTATGGTGGTACAACATGCAATGTGTAGTTTTCATGAGCAATAAAAATGGCTGAAATTATGTTTATGTTGCTCTCTGTTCCAATTTTCTGTACAGGTTCCGGAACTCTCTGAAGCGAGGTGATGCAAAACATTTTTGATTTGTGTAGGTTTGATCTTCCGACTCATCAGCATTAAATTACATTTTTGCACATTAAGGGCTAACTGCCATTCACCACACCAACTGGAAATTTTGTGTAAGTCGTCTTGTATTTTCCTACAGTCACTCAGCTTCTACACCTTACCGTATACCACGGGATCATCAGCAACCAACCGCAGATTGCTGCTGCCCTGTCCGCCAGATCATTTGTGTGTGCAGAGAACAACAGCGGTCCTAATGCGCTTTCCTGGGGCACACCTGACGATATCCTTGTCTCTGATGAACACTTGCCGTCGAGGACAACATACCGGGTTCTATTATTTAAGAAGTCTTCGAGCCACTCACATATCTGTAAACTTGTTCTATATGCTCGAGGATTCAGCCTGTTGCCCTTCATTCATAGTTCGCAGTATATCACGTGAGAAAAGGGCAATCTGAGTTTCGCACGAGCGATGCTTTCTGAAACCGTGCTGACCCTTGCATATAATCTTCTAAGTCTCAAGAAAGTTTATTATCTTCGAACTCAAAATACGTTCACGGATTCTGCAGCAAACAGAAGTTAGGGATATTAGTCTGTAATTTTGTGATTCTGTTCTTTTACCCTTCTTATGTACAGGAGACACTTTCGCTTTTTTTCATTCGCTTGGAACTTTGTGCTGGGCGAGAGATTTATGATAAACGCTAGCTAGCTAACGTTCAAATGGTTCAAATGGCTCTGAGCACTATGGGACTTAACTTCTGAGGTCATCAGTCCCCTAGAACTTAGAACTACTTAAACCTAACTAACCTACGGACGTCACACACATCCATGCCCGAGGTAGGATTCGAACCTGCGACCGTAGCGGTCGCGCGGTTCCAAACTGTAAGGCCTAGGACCGCTCGGCCACCCCGGCCGGCGCTAGCTAAGGGGCAGTGCCGTAGAGTAATCTGCAAAACCGAAATGAGATTTCATCCGGGCCTGGTTATTTATTTGCTTTAAAATATTTCAGCTGTTTCTCTACGCCAGGGATGTTTATTAGTATGTCGTCCATGCGGGAGTCTGTTCGAGGGTCAAATGACGGTATGTTTGTACGCTTCTCCCGTGTGAACGATTTCTTCAACTTGAAATTTAATACTTCGACTTTCGTTTTGCTATCTTCAACTGGCACAGCAGACTGGTCGGCAAGGAACTGAATTGAAGTCTTACAATCGCTTAGCGATTTTACATACGACCAGAATTTTCTCGGATGCTCTGCCAGATCTTGTGCTAAGGTATGACCGCGGTAGTTGTTTTGTGCTTGCCGCATAAATGTTCTGACAGATACATGGAATCCTAATGACCTTTGCTTGTCGGTATTTGTGCGTTCTTCTTTGAACCGTGAGTGCAACAGCCTCTGCTTCCTCAACATCTTACGAATTTCGATATTAAACCATGGCGGGTCTTTTCCATCCCTTATCCACTTCGTAGGCACATAACTCTCAAGACCACGGTTTACAATCTGCTTACACTTTGCCCATAATTCCCTTACGTCCATCTTACTGGAGCTAAGTGATGTCAGTTCACTATCTAAGTGAGATGCTAACAACTGCTTATCTACTCTGTCTAACACAAACACTCTCCTTGACTAATTTACTAACGTAAGTAATCACAGTTGTTGTAATGAGATCATGATCGCTAATCCCCGTTTCCATACTGACACTGTCGATAAGGTTCGGTCTATTCGTAGCGACAGGGTCTAAGATATTTTCACTGCTTGTGGGCAGCTGAGCTAGCTGCTCAAGACAAGTTTCAGACAACTTCATAAGTATTTAGCACGACTGGCTGTTTGTGCGCTCCCCTCCCCCCTCCCCCCCCCCCACAATGAATCGATAGACATCCAAGGCTATACTCGGTAGGTTAAAGTCGTCTCCAGCTAGTATTTCACGATTTCCTGCAGATGTCGTTATTTGGACGGTGAAGAGTCTGGAGGCAGCGTCTGACACACCTGACCTCTTTAGGGGGACTCTGCAGTTCTCAACCATGTGGCTCACATCTACGAAAGCGCCGCCTAGCTTCGAAGTCTCTGGTTTAAGTCTTCCTCTCGACGTAGAACCAGAGAACTACGATCAGTTCTTGTGAGAATGCTGCAAACTATGAACTTGGTTGAAAATCCTTCTCAACCCTTTTTGGCAGTCACTGAAATGATCAGATCCCAGACGACAGACATCGTGTGTTTCAACGTGATCATTTCAACCTTTCTCCCTCAATGGCTGCCGGAATTAAAGCTGTTCAGCGTTTTGAATACACACTGAGCCCACCTGCTGTTCCTTCCTATCCCTCGGTGCCATTTCCCTGAGGGGCATCATTATCCGTCGTACATTTGAACGCAAGATGAACAGGGCCTTATTCTTTTACGCCTGTCTCCCTCGACTCGGGACACAGCACACTTCCCGACATGGGCTCTCTTTCAGTTAGAGTGGAGGCAGCACTTCGAATTTATTGGTTAGGGGGATGCGTGAAGACACTTTCTCCCTGGTTATTGTCTCATCTGTACGGGACGCCTAGTGGACGAGTAGTGACAGAACCTGTACTTTCGTCGGAGAAGACAGGATCCACGAGGGAGCACAGTACTTGAGCTACGTTTAGTATCCCTGGTACGTGGCTCTCGGTACCCATCCAACCTCACACATTTGCGGCAGGTCCCCGTCGTGAGACAGCAGTGAAGTCGATTTCCAGCTGTTTATGAACGTCAACTAACTCATCCTGTACAAAGAGCAGCATTCACAGAGGGGTTGCATTATGGATTGTACAAGGTTTTACAGAACTGTAAATAAATAACTTCAAAGCAAGCTTGCTGACACTCGTTTAATTTCTACGTTTGATACAGTGTCTTGGAACTCTAGTATTAAGAAGAACAAACATTTACTACATAAACCGCCTGCAAGCGATGCACTCTCGTCAGCTGACAAAGGTACTGGTCCATATTATGGCGTCATGCGCTGCCCGTCTCCCTGTCTATGGCCTTAGCTACTGCCTTTCTGAAGTATATTTACCAGTGAGCGGTGCTGGGACGGAGTGCGCAAGCTAGCCGGGCACGGTGTGCAGGGGGTGAGAGGGGGGATCAGCGCTCTACAAAAATCTCGAAACTATCCTGCAATATGAGCGAGCAGCGCACGCGCGCATCCTGCCAGCAGTCTACGTTGTGTTTCGTTACTCGCGCCGCTCTCTGAGCTGCCCAGCAGGCGCGCACAGAAATATGGTCACTTTTCTGCGTTCCCCGGCTGCTCACACCA
This sequence comes from Schistocerca piceifrons, assembly GCF_021461385.2. Lineage (NCBI taxonomy): Eukaryota > Metazoa > Arthropoda > Insecta > Orthoptera > Acrididae > Schistocerca > Schistocerca piceifrons. The sequence goes on from NC_060140.1 coordinate 34,256,957, forward strand.
GTGTAGGAACGGACGTGTGGACCGTATCACAGAAGTAAGGAAGCTAATGCGGATTACCACGTGACAGGCACGTCATGAGCCGTGCGCTTACTCTTACACTGACAGCAAAGAAAGCTGTGTTTTGGTGAAAGCACGGACAACGTTTGACTTGCTTTCGCAGTTGAATAAGATGCCTCGTTGTAGAGACCCGAAGCAGAATGCTAGGGCAGAAGTGCTGTAAGAGCTACGAGGCAGTGGTGGAGTAGAGCAGAGTTGCGTGGGAGACACTTACCTGGTACCGGAAGTCCCTCTCGCTCGCTTGCTTCACCTTCCGCTGCAAAGAAACAACCATCAGACCATCAGACATGCAGCTTATCGGACTAATAAACGAAGGATAGTAGCCTTCTACTCTGAGGAATGGCTAGACATGCATGGCATAAAAAGAAAACTAATCCACATTAATAATTAATAGATGTATCAACTTCATTTCGATTCTGTTACTTTTTCTGAGGTTAATATAATAAATGTTGCAGGCTGTGCCTACTAACATTTTTGTGAGACTCCTGAAGTAAACTGTATTGAGGTATACAAATTTCTGTTTTTTTTTTCACACGAAACTGAATATTCCAAAAATATATGTCAGTAATTTTAAAGCACCGTTTTTTCTTAGTTATAATGAAAATGTTGATATACAGGAGATATAAAATAACAAAAAAATACGTTCAGAGCATAAAGCTAAAAATGTTTACTAAAACATCGTATAAAAATACACACTGGTATTGGAGTTTATTTCATAAAGATTATCACTACACAAATAAAATTATTCCTTCAGAATGTATGGCCTAATATCATGTTTTAAAAAAAATTACTTTTATTAATAATTAACTTCATTTAGAGTCATTTGAATATTTAATGAACATCTGTGAATCCTAGCAAAGCAGTTTCTATTTAAGACAAGATCACATCAACAGAAAGTGAGTCGTGATTGGAAGCGGATTGTGTTAGCAACTATATTGCAAACGATCGTGAAACGTAAAGTTTCTCTACTGGAAAGGTTTCTACAAGTTCATTTGTCGTGTTTTATTTTATAGCTTTCTAGACGGGGAAATTTTAACAAGCATTTGCTTGTGATTAATAGTTCGGAGAAACTAAAGGAAATTTGTCCAACTGTATACGAATTGTTATGTTTCATGTAACAGCAACTACAATTGCATCTATTTTCCTCTTATTTGTTGTAATTGTAAACCTAGTATCTTCACAGTATTTATTTTAAATGTCACTGAAAAAGATCAAACTGTTATTCATAACTAACTGAAATCTGTGAAACCTACAACTGATAATTCTTTGTTAAAGTTTCTGTCATAGTTCCGTGTAATTTATGCTGGTGACTGGTTTAGAGCGTAGCCGTTCATTTTAAAACCAGACGTGCATTAAAGGTATTCATCAAAGCAAAATTCCACTGACATTGTACGTGGTTAAGATTCACACAATACACAGTCATACAAAACATATTCATTACATGTGTGATACATTCAGGAGATGAAAATGGCACTGAAAGCACAAGTTAACGATGCCAGTTTCGTCTGCTGAATGTTGCACGCTGTGATGAGATTACTCTATATGCAATGTATGACGATGTATTGTGTGGACGTCGCCCAAGTATGTCAGTTGAATTTTGCTTTGATAGACACTTTTAGCGCTGTCTGGTTTGGAAGGAGGAGAAGGAGATGAGTGTTGAACGTCCCGTCGACAACGAGGTCATTAGGGGCGGAGCATAAGCTCGGTTTAGGAAGGGATGGAGATGGAAAGCGGCCGTGCCCTTTCGAAGGAACCCTCCCGGCATTTGCCTGAGGCGATTTAGGGAAATCGCAGGAAACCTAAAGCGGGATGGCCGGACGCGGGTTTGAACCGTCGTCCTCTCGAATGCGAGTTCAGTGTGCTGACCACTGCGCTAGTGGAAACGAACGCGTGCAGTCGAAACTAGTCACCACTATAAATTACTTGCAATTGTGTCAGAAATTTAAACGAAGGTTTACCAGTGATAGGTTGCCGGTCCTTCCCCAACAACATTGAACCGTATGAACTATTATTTATTAAAAAAATTGGAAAGAGTCATTAAACCGAAAGTTAACAGACTGTACAGGGACGGTACGTTGCAAGATGGTTTAGGAAATAAGGTCGAAAATGCGTGCTTACTGAAGTTACTAAATTTTTACACTGGATATAAAACATTTTTTTCTTATTTATGTGTTGTTTCGTGGGGCTATTATTGAACTTGCTTGAAAATGAAGCTCCTCTCCTGTCCCGAGGAATACATACAATGAGACATGCACAGCGTCTGACAATGGCCACACGCAGTAGAAGTGGGCTGCCAGGGTGGCAGGACACGCCGGTCACCGCACCAACAACGACAGGCAGAGAGAGGGAGAGAGGCTGCTGGAGGCGAGGGGCGGCCGTGGGGGCGGGGATTTTCTCTGCCTCGTGATGACTGAGTGTTGTGTGATGTCCTTAGGTTAGTTAGGTTTAAGTAGTTCTAAGTTCTAGGGGACTGATGACCATAGATGTTAAGTCCCATAGTGCTCAGAGCCATTTGAACCTGTTTATCATTTTCTTCCTTGCCTCATTTCTCTCTTCCACTGCCTTTTTACAATCTTCATCATACCTTCCTACCCTTCTCACCATTTCTTCTAAAACTAAGACTTCTTCTGCAGTTTCTTGTAGAGCTTCTTTAATCACACTCCCCTTCGATGCTTTCCAGAGCTTGGCTTCGTTTAGCCTAACACTTTTTCTGCAGTTCTGTTTCAAACTTTTCGGATACTTCCTTCTCTTTCAATTTGGAAACATTGTATGTTCGCGGAGCGTTTCTCTTCCCTGTGGATCTATAGACTGCTATTCTTTGTCTGTATTTCACTCTTAACATACAATGATCCGGATCGCAGTCAGCCCCCCCCCTACACCTGTAGCTGTCAACTTTAAGGATGTTAGACACATGTCCTCTGTCGGAAACTAATGAATAATGATGTGACTCCTTTTATAAGAGTTATTTTTGTATCATCCAAGTCAGTGTGTTCGTGCAGATTGATATTGGTGGATTTGTCGAAATACAAGGGTCGGAACTTAAATAGAGGCAACTATTTATTCACAACCGATACAAAAGAATTAAATGTTTGAACCTGTTACTGTCCTTCAGAGTAGTCACCAGCGTTGTGTAGAACCCGTTGCCAGCGATGTGGAAGGCGTAGTATACCTGTTCTGTTGATGGTGCGAATGGAAATGGTTCAAATGGCTCTGAGCACTATGGGACTTAACATCTGTGGTCATCAATCCCATAGAACTCAGAACTACTTAATCCTAACTAACCTAAGGAAATCACAAACATCCATGTCCGAGGCAGGATTCGAACCTGCGACCGTAGCGGTCACGCGGCTGCAGACTGAAGCGCCTAGAACCCCACGGCCACACCGGCCGGCTGGTGCGAATGGAGCAGTCTAAAGTTAGAGTGATTCTCGTGTACGACTGTGATGGCGTTATCCTAACGCATTACGTGCCTCCACGGCAGACCGTCAATGCACAGTATTACTGTTCGTTTTTGGAGCATCTCTTGCGACCAGCTTTGCGAAAGAAGTGGCGACATTTTCTGCGCAACCCACCCATCATTTTGCACGACAATGCGCGGGTGCATACAGCGCAAGCTGTGGCTGCTCTGTTCAGTCGACGGACTTAAGTCCTTGTGACTTTGATTTGGTTCCTGTGATGAAGGAAGCACTTCGTGGCATTCGCATCAGAACTATTCCAGAGATTCGACAGGCAGTGGAGCGCTCCATTCGCACCATCAACAGAACAGGATATGCTAATGGTACACTACGCCTTCCACATCGCTGGCAACGGGTTCTACACACCGCTTTGAAGCACAGTAACAGGTGCAAACATGTAACTCTCTTGTATCGGCTGTGAATAAATAGTTGCCACTATTTAAGTTCCAACCTACGTATAATCACAAGAAAACCTCAATGTTATGCCGCTCCACTTGTGTGGACTGAATTAACAACTTTTGATAATATTCAGTCTTACACTCTGTGACGGGTTTAATTAATTAATTAATTTTAAGTCATCAGTCTCTTGACTTGTGTGATGCGACTCACTACGAATTCCTCTCAGGAGCGAACCATTGTCTCAGAGCAACACCTGCGCCCTACATCCTCAGTTATTTGTTGGACGTATTCCATTCTCTCCCCCCCCCCCCCCCCCTCCAGCTTTTAAGCTCTTCTGCTTCACCTAATACCGCGGAGTTTACTCCCTGATGCCCTAACACACTACCTATCATCCTGTCCCTCCTTCTTGACTGTGTTTTCCGTGTGTTCTTTTCTTCGCCGATCTGCGCAGAACCTCCTTATTCCATGCCTTATCAGTCCACCTAATTTTCAACATTCTTCTGCGGCACCACATCTCAAACACTGCGATTCTCTTCTGCTCCAGTTCTCCCGCTGTCCATGAGTCACTCACTAGCATACAATACTGTGCTCCAAATGTACATTCTCAGATATTTAATCTTCAAGTTAAAGGCATATCTTTGACACCGGTAGACTTTTTTGGCTCGGAATGCCACTTTTTTCTGAGTAAAGCTATTTTTTATGTCCTTGTTTCGTCCGTCATGGGTTATTTTGCTTACAAGGTAGCAGAATTCTTTAACTTCGTCCACTTCGTGATCACCTATTTTGATGTTAACTTTCCCGCTATCCTCATTTCTGCTACTTCTCATTACTTTACTTTACTTTAATTCATTACTAAATTATTATTATTATTATTATTATTATTATTGCTATCATCTTCTGTAGAAGACAGAGCCATCCTATGCGACTGGTCTAACATGAAATGTTGCCGCCAGATTTATAGTTGAAATGCAGCCCTAAAAACTGTCACATCAACTATGAAAAATTAACTGAGCTGTACATCATCAGAACAGAGGGACGAGTTTCGCGTCATACCTGTCTCTTACTGCTGCAAATTAACATGGAATCCAACCGTTGCCCTCTTATGCAGTAGGCCCACAGGTTGATCAGTTAGATACAGTGTCGATTAGCAAAAATTTCCCCGCTAAGAGTCTTTGTAGTGTACCTGCAGCTGATAACAGTGTATTTTACTTGTAGAAAAGCTTTTGTGCTTTCGACGAATGGAACTAGAATTAAGACGTGGCCTATTTTGTGTGATATTTTAGGTAATGATTTCCTTTCTCGAGTTCTTTACGCAAACCGGAAGAACTGCACGTAGCATTTGGTTCACGTTAGTGATATATCGAACTATGGCTGCAGTTCTTCGCCTTCACTTTTTTTGCTGTCAAGTGTAGAGCACATTATATGTGTTATTCATAAGCCTTGTACCTTTGAGGAACGGGAATAAAAGAGCAAAGGGAGCAAGCGTGCCACAGCCAGGCGTCTGAGGTGATCGCAGTTTCTTGTTATGAATTTCTTGAGTGTAAAACACGGGGTGGCTCGTAATTCATTCTGAGGGTTCGGGCAACGCATTTTACTGCCTGGAGTAATCAGAAAATGGGCATGGAAAGATATTGAGGAACTACCACTTTTGGATCTGCTGGTCGCTGTACATGATAAGTTTACTGTGCGAAAAACTAAGAATATTTACAATAAAAGTGCTTGTGCGGCTATTAAAAAGTGATACATCATAATAGTAAAATCAGAAACTCTGTATGGAAGAGATAGTCTGGAAGTGAACTACAGTATAAACGAGACAAACTGAAAGCGTTAGGGAGAATATATATTGAGAACATTTTATGTCCGACTAGTTTAGCGACCGCTGCTTTTCACACGTAGACTGTATGGTCTGCACCGACCTTTTTTGTTTCTGTTTTTCTTTAATCGAATTATTAAGTTGTTCACACATTGCAACGCCTTCTAAACTTTTCACGCTAAGTAAGGTCATAGAAGCACGGTGTTTGCAAATGTACTGCTAATCAAAAAACGGTTCTGGTAGCTGGAGCTCAAGGTTTTTGTTAATCAGCCTTTTGCATTCTTGTGGTGGTATTCCTATAGAAACTCCCATCCCCAAACACATATTCCTTTATATCTAACCGAGAACTGAAATACCAATTCTAGCTTCAAAACTGCCTATATAGCGAAAAATTTCACAAAGCCTTTCAGCCCATATTTCACTCCCCTAAGAGGTCGAACATGCAAAAATCCCTTCTTACGCAACTCTTACAGTATAAGAGCAACAGCCTCCGCAAATTTCAAGTGTCTATACTCAGTGGTTTGGGCTGAACGACAATGAGCCAGTTAGCCAGCCAGCCGGAACACTACTTTTTATACAGAGTGAAAAGTATTTAAACCGCCAGACTCTGGGAGGTCACAAAAGACTTATCGATAGCTGATTGGTTCTGGGACAGCTTACATCGCAAGGAAAGAGCCCGGTCACGTACTGTTTCCTGTTCATGGTTCTCAAATGCTCAATGCTCAGTTGTCCCTTGCAACAGACGCTTGCGGTCGCTAACATACCAACTGTGATTACGTTGACTGCATTGTTTTTTCTCTTTTCGGCGTGTTTATTTTATGCGACCGAATGTCCGCAACTACACTACTGTTTTTGGAAATTGCAGCACCAAGAAGGAAACGCAATAATGCAATTAATTTAATACCACAGGCTAGGTACACGACAAGTAACAAATGAGTACCTTTTCAAATCTGTACATATGTCCTTTGAGCCCCACTACTCAGTATGTCGTGTGGCCGCCACGCGCTGCAGTTAGAGCTGCTATACGCGATGCCATTGAATCAGTAAGGTTCTGAATACGTTCATGAGGGATTTCCATCCACGCGGTTTGTATCCGAGCCCACAAACCCGTGACACCAGATACTGGAGCTTCGTGACGCACCAGGTGCCGACCAACCATATCCCAGACGTGTTCGATGGGGGACATGCATGGTACCCATCGCTCTTCGAAGAAGGCCTGTACATTCCTCGCAGTATGTGGCAGGGCACTGTCGTATTGAAATGTGGCCTGAAGCAGAGGGAGTACCTCCGGCTCCACAACCCCTGTTAGGTACCACTTGCTGTTCAAAGTGACAGCAATACGTACGAGCGGAGGTACCTGAAACGGCGGTATAGCAGTGGACTGTTCGAGCAAAAGGAATGCAAATTCTGCGAGAGAGATTAAATAACCCGACATTTGCGGATGTTATTGGCTCTGAGCACTATGCGACTTAACTTCTGAGGTCATCATTCGCCTAGAACTTAGAACTAATTAAACCTAACTAACCTAAGGACATCACACACATCCATGCCCGAGGCAGGTTTCGAACCTGCGACCGTAGCGGTCGCTCGGCTCCAGACTTTAGCGCCTAGAACCGCACGGCCACTCCGGCCGGCGCGGATGTTATTGTTATGTCTGCAAATAGTATAGAAGAACTTAAAATATTGATCAGTGAAGTAAGATTAGTTTGCTCTGAAGTTGGTCTAAAAATGAACTATGATTAAACCAAGATCACGATGAATGAATGGCTACCACAGGGAACTATAACGAATTTGTTGCACGTACGCATCTGCAAAGGGTCTCAGAATATGTCTTCTGGGTCAACTTGTCCCTAAATATAAAAGGAGACCAAAACCCATAAATATTTTGACGAATTAATTCAGGCTGGCAAGCTTACGGAATATACTCTTCAGTTTTGAAATCTAAGATGTCGGCTGAGCAGAAGAAAACAGTTTTTGAGCAGTGTATACTGCCTGTAATAACTTATGGCTGTGAGACATGGACGTGAAATGAGTTCATTGATAGAAAGGTATTAGTAACCCAAAGAGGAATGGAAAGATCATGTCAGTTTACACAATGAACAGCTGATATCAGACAGACAATAAAGGTCAGTGACATAATGGAGAGAGTAGATACTCTGAAGCGACAATGGGCTGGCTGCTCATGTCGCCCGAAGAGAATCTGGCAGGTGGTCAAAACAAGTGCCAGATTGGAGCCCAGTTTACCGAAAAATACCAAGAGGAAGACCACTGTACATATGGACAGCTGGAGAGAACCGGTAAAAGCGAGCTCGGATAGAAAAGGAAGCACCCGCAGGGATCCTTTGTTGCATGCCGACTCAAACAGGCTACATCACAAAGTGATCGAAATTTGTGTCTCCAAAAGTTTTTACATATTTTTTTGTCTACGGTTGCCACAGAGACGAATGGATGCCAAGCCATCAGTTGGTCAGCTGCACCTCACGCATCCACATTCTCCGAAGATGATGATCAGGACACGACGAAATGGCTGAAAGGATTCGACCGAATCACCGGATACAAAGGATGGGATGATACGATGTGTTCCGGTAACAAGTACTTTCACTTGAACGGTACAGAAAAACAGTGATTCGAGAACAACGAAAAGAAGCTCAATAGCCAGATAAATTCCATGGCAAACTGAAGAAAACAATTGGCGACGATCAGCAGCAAGTCCGCTTAGCAGAAAAAAACAAATATATAACGAATACCTGGAGCAGTACAGCATGGACCCTTTCAGTGAAGAAACCATAAAACTTGGGGATCAGCTAATTGAAACTATAAGCAAAGACAGACAAGACTCCTGGAAACATACGTTGGAGAGTCTTGACATGAAGCACAGTAGACGAAGAGCGTGGAACCTCATAAAGCGATTGTCCAGCGACCCGGCAGCCCCCAAGGATCAGGTTTCCGTAACAGCTAACAAAATCGCACATCAGCTCCTTTTGAATGGTAAACCAACCAGGAACAGTAAGACTGCCACCTCATATAAGAGGCCACAAGTGACTGAAATACCACCTAAGCCATACTTCACTTCAATAGAATTGGAAGCTGCTATCAGTTCCTTGAAACCCAGGAAGGCCGCGGGTCCCGACGACGTCATTAATGAATTTATACAGAACCTAGGGCCCATAGCTAAGGAATGGCTTTTAGAACTCTATAATCTCTGCTGGTCAAGCAAGATGATACCTAAGCTATGGTTGAAGGCCAAGGTAGTAGCTATCCCAAAGCCAGGTAAACCAAGAGATGATGCTAAGAACTATCGTCCAATATCGCTGCTGTGCTGCCCTTTCAAGCTATATGAACGTCTTATCTTGAATAAAATAGCACCACAGCTAGAAAGGCAAATCATTCCACAACAAGCAGGATTCAGATCAGGTAAATCTTGCACTGGCCAGGTCCTCTGCCTAACACAATACATAGAGGACGGTTTTGAGAAGGGAGAAAAAACTGGCGTGGTGTTTGTCGACTTATCAGCAGCTTACGACACGATAAACCACAAAATCCGCCTGGGAAAAATTTTCAAAATGACAGGGAACTACCACCTTACTGAAGTTGTGAGATCACTGAACTCCAACAGAAGATACTACGTGGAATTTCAAGAACAAAGAAGTCGCTGGAGGAACCAGAATAACGGGCTCCCACAAGGTAGTGTTTTGTCCCCCCTACTTTTTAATCTGTATACAAATGACCAACCAGCTGGACCGACGACAAGAAGCTTTATCTATGCTGATGATGTAGCCATTGCATGCCAATCTAGATTAATCAAACAGATTGAGAGAAACCTAACAGATGCCTTAGAAGAACTAACTGAATATTACAACGGGAACCAGCTTCGACCTAATCCAGCAAAGACGCAGACTTGTTTATTTCATCTAAATAACAAGGAAGCAAACAGGGAATTACAATTGGAATGGAACTCAGTTAAACTTCAACACTGCCCAAACCCAGTTTATCTTGGAGTCACGTTAGATCGAACATTGTCTTACAAGAAACACGTAGAGAAAACTAGAGCGAAAGTCAACACACGGAACGGCATAATCCGTAAACTTACCAACTCATACTGGGGAGCAAACCCTGAAACTCTACGTGCATCATCCCTGACATTGTGCTTTGCTCCAGCTGAATATGCATGCCTCGTCTGGAGAAGATCGACACATGCTCAGAAGCTAGACGCAGCACTGGATGCCGATTAATCACGGGATGCCTGAAGCCTACAAACCGTGATCTCCTTTATATGTGTTCTGGAATAGCTGGAATAGCCCCCCCCCCCCCCCCCCCCCCCCACAGATCAGACAGCAAACGTTGGCGATGGCCGAACGAAGCAGGCAGTGCGAAGATAGAAGACATCCCCTGTACGCACATCAGCCATCGGAGGCAAGACTTAAATCTACGAAAGACTTCATAAAAGTTGAACGCCCACTAACCGAAAGTCAGTCTACAACTAGAGAATCAATGTGGAAACAGAAATTGGATAAAGGCAGTCTGAAAAGTTGGAACATTAAAGAAAAACTTCCTGCTGGATCACAATTGGAATGGAGAGTCTGGAAGAGCCTAAATAGACTTAGATGTCAAATGGGAAGATCACAGGATAACCTGATCAAGTGGGGATACGCCGAAGAAGAGCCCTGCCAATGTGGAGGAAAACAAACCATGACACACCTGCTGACCTGTCCATCTTTGCTGGCCCCATGCACTTTCCAAGACCTGTGGTTGGCCAACGACGCTGCAGTGAAGTGTTCCGAACACTGGAGAGAGATATGAGCCTTGCTTTAGACAATAATGACGACTTACAATATGTGAAGATCATGAATGTATATATGAATGAATAACTATCATTTACTTGTATTTGTAATCTAGTATATATAGCGTATTAATTAATTACAGATGTAGCTCAGACACGATTAAATAAATAAATAAATAAATTGAACTTGCTTGAAAATGAAGCTCCTCTCCTGTCCCGAGGAATACATACAGTGAGACATGCACAGTGTCTGACAATGGCCACACGCAGTAGAAGTGGGCTGCCAGGGTGGCAGGACACGCCGGTCACCGCACCAACAACGACAGGCAGAGAGAGGGAGAGAGGCTGCTGGAGGCGAGGGGCGGCCGTGGGGTCGGCGCAGAGCGGCCTCTGGCGGCGGCGGAGGCGGAGGCGGAGGGCGCGGGGCGCCTCTGGTTGTGCGGCCCCCGAAACTAATATACTTACTTACTCCTTGGCGCTACAGCCCACGCCTTGGCCTCTCTGATGGTCACAGCCCAATACTGACCATTTTCTGCTCGTTTCCTCCATCTCCTGACTCCAGTAACTCTCAAATCATCTTCCACATCCTCCAGCCATCGTTTCCGGGCTCCCTCTTTGCTCCTTTTGCCACCTGTGTTTTCTGTGTAAATCTTTTTGACAGCTCGATCCTCTGACATTCGCCCTACATGGCCCAGCCATCTCAATCTGTTACACTTAATTTCAGTCACCGAGTCAGGATTTCTCTACAGTTCTTCCAATTCCTTGCTTCTCCTTATCCTCCATTGCCCCGCCTCATATACGGCTCCAAAAATCTTTCTTAATATTTTCCTCTCCCATCTTCTCGAGAGCTCTTCTGCTACAGTCATTGTCCACGTTTCTGAGCCATACATTACCACCGGTCTTATGACTGTTCGATAGACAGTCACCTTCCTTCTTCTGTTCATGCTACGTGACTAAAGGATCTCGATCAGGGCCCAGTAAGCTCTGTTTCCTGCGCCAATCCTAGATTTTATTTCTTCTCTTATTCTGCTATCCTCGATAACCAGTAATCCGAGGTATTGGAACTTCTCACATCTGTCATAATTACCTCTGTTCAACTTCATATATTTCTCTTTAACAACATCATTTTTATCATTTTTCCTGGAAGCAAGTCCCAACTGTTCTGCCTCCTTTTCCAGTCTGCCAAATCCTTCTTCCATTTACTTCAAACTTCTAGACAAAGTACACACATCATCAGTATAAGTTAGATTTTGGTGCACACGGTTAAACAGAGTGCCACCTCGGTTATCAGTCCCTACCCTTTGCATCATTCTCTCCGACACTGTGTTGAAGGGTAGCGTGGATAATACATCATCCTGCCTTAACCCTCGGTTGACCTCAAATTCTTTAGAAAGTTTTACTTCAACTTTTACCTGGCATTTTGTGCTGGTGAGGGCCATTTGTACCAGTCTGATAAGTTTACTTGGGAATTCCATCTCCATTAAGGTGACATGTAGCTTTTTCCTTTTAACACTATAATAAGTCTGCTTAAAGTCTACAAAAAGTTGGTGTACATTAACATTATATTCATAACACTGCCTTATAGTGAAGACTGTTGATCTGCCCCGTCGAAAACCGCATTGGTAGTCTCCGAGTATTTCTTCTGTAATTGGTGTAAGTCTCATAGCAATGAGATTGGCTAATACACCACGCTGACTAAAGCAATACCGCGATAATTTTCACAGTTTGCTTTGCCCATCTTCTTATGAATCGGGCATATAATGGCCCTGTTCCACTGGTGTGGCATCTCTTTCTTTTCCCATATTTTCAATATGAGTTGATGTACCAATCTTGTTAGATGTTCATCTCCACCCTTGACCATATCTGCTGAAATGTTATCATTACCTGGAGCCTTATTATTATCTAGGCTTTTAATTTCTTTCCTAACCTCCTTTATTGTTGGTACAGGTACAGGTCTTTCATCTTGACTAACATTCTGCCACGGTTGGTGACCCTCTGTTTCGTTTTCTTCCAGAACTTCTGTTTCTGTAGTAACATTCAGCTGCTCACGAAAATATTCGGCCCATCGGTCTAGAACCTGTTCTCCTCCTATAAAATTTCCTTCTTTATCTCTGCAGAATACTGTACGTGGTTGGAAGCCTTTCTTTCGTTCTTGAACTCTCTTGTAGAATTTTCTTACTTCTTGATCATTATATTCCTCTTCTAGCTCCGTAATCCATCTCCTCTAGTTCTCGTTTCTTTCTTCTGCAAATCCTATCTGCTTCTGTCCTTTTTTTCATGAATTATTCTGTATTATATCTTGTTGTCCTGTTTATCGTCCGCAGCTCGTGGTCGTGCGGTAGCGTTCTCCCTTCCCACGCCCGGGTTCCCGGGTTCGATTCCGGGGGGAGGGGGGGGGTGTCGGGGATTTTCTCTGCCTCGTGATGACTGGGTGTTGTGTGATGTCCTTAGATTAGTTAGGTTTAAGTAGTTCTAAGTTCTAGGGGACTGATGACCATAGATGTTAAGTCCCATTGTGCTCAGAACCATTTGAACCTGTTTATCATTTTCTTCCTTGCCTCATTTCTCTCTTCCACTGCCTTTTTACAATCTTCATCATACCTGTGACGGGTTTAATTAATTAATTAATTTTAAGTCATCAGTCTCTTGACTTGTGTGATGCGACTCACTACGAATTCCTCTCAGGAGCGAACCATTGTCTCAGAGCAACACCTGCGCCCTACATCCTCAGTTATTTGTTGGACGTATTCCATTCTTTCTCCCCCCCCCCCCCCCCTACAGCTTTTAAGCTCTTCTGCTTCACCTAATACCGCGGAGTTTACTCCCTGATGCCCTAACACACTACCTATCATCCTGTCCCTCCTTCTTGACTGTGTTTTCCGTGTGTTCTTTTCTTCGCCGATTCTGCGCAGAACCTCCTTATTCCATGCCTTATCAGTCCACCTAATTTTCAACATTCTTCTGCGGCACCACATCTCAAACACTGCGATTCTCTTCTGCTCCGGTTCTCCCGCTGTCCATGAGTCACTCACTAGCATACAATACTGTGCTCCAAATGTACATTCTCAGATATTTAATCTTCAAGTTAAAGGCATATCTTTGACACCGGTAGACTTTTTTGGCTCGGAATGCCACTTTTTTCTGAGTAAAGCTATTTTTTATGTCCTTGTTTCGTCCGTCATGGGTTATTTTGCTTACAAGGTAGCAGAATTCTTTAACTTCGTCCACTTCGTGATCACCTATTTTGATGTTAACTTTCCCGCTATCCTCATTTCTGCTACTTCTCATTACTTTACTTTACTTTAATTCATTACTAAATTATTATTATTATTATTATTATTATTATTGCTATCATCTTCTGTAGAAGACAGAGCCATCCTATGCGACTGGTCTAACATGAAATGTTGCCGCCAGATTTATAGTTGAAATGCAGCCCTAAAAACTGTCACATCAACTATGAAAAATTAACTGAGCTGTACATCATCAGAACAGAGGGACGAGTTTCGCGTCATACCTGTCTCTTACTGCTGCAAATTAACATGGAATCCAACCGTTGCCCTCTTATGCAGTAGGCCCACAGGTTGATCAGTTAGATACAGTGTCGATTAGCAAAAATTTCCCCGCTAAGAGTCTTTGTAGTGTACCTGCAGCTGATAACAGTGTATTTTACTTGTAGAAAAGCTTTTGTGCTTTCGACGAATGGAACTAGAATTAAGACGTGGCCTATTTTGTGTGATATTTTAGGTAATGATTTCCTTTCTCGAGTTCTTTACGCAAACCGGAAGAACTGCACGTAGCATTTGGTTCACGTTAGTGATATATCGAACTATGGCTGCAGTTCTTCGCCTTCACTTTTTTTGCTGTCAAGTGTAGAGCACATTATATGTGTTATTCATAAGCCTTGTACCTTTGAGGAACGGGAATAAAAGAGCAAAGGGAGCAAGCGTGCCACAGCCAGGCGTCTGAGGTGATCGCAGTTTCTTGTTATGAATTTCTTGAGTGTAAAACACGGGATGGCTCGTAATTCATTCTGAGGGTTCGGGCAACGCATTTTACTGCCTGTAGTAATCAGAAAATGGGCATGGAAAGATATTGAGGAACTACCACTTCTGAATCTGCTGGTCACTGTACATAAGTTTATTGTGCGAAAAACTAAGAATATTTACAATATAAGTGCTTGTGCGGTTATTAAAAAGTGATACATCATAATAGTAAAATCAGAAACTCTGTATGGAAGAGATGGTCTGGAAGTGAACTACAGTATAAATGAGAAAAACTGAAAGTGTTAGGGAGAAGATATATTGAGAACATTTTATGTCCGACTAGTTTAGCGACCGCTGCTTTTCTCACGTAGACTGTATGGTCTGCACCGACCTTTTTTGTTTCTTTTTTTCTTTAATCGAATTTTTAAGTTGTTCACAAATTGGAACGCCTTCTAAACTTTTCACGCTAAGTAAGGTCATAGAAGCACGGTGTTTGCAAATGTACTGATAATCAAAAAACGGTTCTGGTAGCTGGAGCTCAAGGTTTTTGTTAATCAGCCTTTTGCGTTCTTGTGGTGGTATTCCTATAGAAACTCCCATCCCCAAACACATATTCCTTTATATCTAACCGAGAACTGAAATACCAATTCTAGCTTCAAAACTGCCTATATAGCGAAACTTTCTCTGTTGGTACCGGACTCCAACGTGAGCGATACATGTGAATAATGATCGAAGTTCATCCGATCAAATTTTACCTTTCACTGCCATCTTGTAGTAGAAATGAACTACTTCCAGACGACGGAATTTTAACTTCAGAGAAATGTTTGATGTCCACTTATCCCTAAGAGGTCGAACATGTAAAAATCCCTTCTTACGCAACTCTTACAGTATAAGAGCAACAGCCTCCGCAAATTTCAAGTGTCTATACTCAGTGGTTTGGGCTGGGCGACAATGAGTCAGTTAGCCAGCCAGCCGGAACAATACTTTTTATACAGGGTGAAAAGTATTTAAACCGACAGACTCTGGGAGGTTGTAAGGGACATCAAAACAAATATTTTTCCTTAATGTCATTTTTTCCTACGAGGATTATTTAAACCGTTGGAGGCCGTATTAAGCTCTTCAGTACTTAGAGGGCGTATCACGCTCTTCAGTTGTAGGCAACTGCTGTCCACCAGTGTAGTAGTGCATTGTCTCTGTTTACTAATGGAGCGATACACCTGGAGTGAGTACACTGATATGATTGGTGCGTACTACGTAGCGCACGACAACGAACGAGCTTCACAGCGGGTTTATCAACAACAATATCCCGCATCATACGACCTGTGTATCAACGCCTGCGTGAGACCAAGTCATTTAGCAGATTACCTGGACAGGGATGCCATCGCACGATAAGAACGCTGCAATTTGAGGAAGCTGTCTTGCAGCATGTGGAGCGGGATCCTTCAATCACCACTCGTGCAACTGTACGTAACATGGGGACGAATCAGACGAATGTAAGAACAGTCCTTCGAGAGCAATTGTTACGTCCATTTCACTTCCAGCGTGTCCACAACCTGCAACCAGTTGATTATCCACCCAGAGCACAGTGGCACCAGCAGTGGTACCTGGGAGACTGTGAAATCCATCCTACATTTCCATCCTCTGTGTTGTTTACCGATGAAGCAACTTTCGGGCGTGATGGAGTCTTCAACATGCACAATTCGCATGTTCGGAGTGAGGATAAGCCACATGCCACATTTACTAGCGCTCATCAAGTGCGGTTCTTCGTTAATGTGTGGGTCGGTGTTGTTGGGGACTGTTTAACTGGGCCATATCTGCTATCTAGTTGTTGTCTCTTGGTCATAAAAAATGGAAATGTGTTTGTTTGTTTAATTAATTTGCCGCCAGAGAAATCTTCTTCTACCGGTTTAAATACTCCTCATAGGAAAAAATGACACTAGGAAAAAATATTTGTTTTGATGTCCCCTACAACCTACCAGAGTCTGTCGGTTTAAATACTTTTAACCCTGCATACAGAAATAAAAAGCACACAAGCTAGAAATTCAGAAGTAATCGAGGAATATTCGAAACATAGAAAAACAACACAAACAAAAAGAAAAAGGACAATAGGTGCCAGGAATCAGCCAGTGAGGAGACCTCGTGGTTCTGGGCTAACACCTTCTGAACAGGCCTCGAAGGCTCGATGGTAGCGACAGCCTCAGGGGATGGAGCACGTTGGTCAGCACCCCGCTCTCCTGGCCGGTGCCGCCACTCCTCAGTAGCTCCTCAGTTGTCATCACAAGGGCTGAGTGCGACCACTGGCACTTGGCAGACTGGATGGTGACGCACAGCCGAGCCCGGCAGCGCTTAAATCCGGTGATTTCACGGGAGCCGGTGTTACCGTTGCCGCAAGACCGTTGGCTCTCATTCCAGTTACAGCACGCAATCTACTACAGTTCCCTGTTAAGCTGACAAATCCAGTGGATGGATGGGTAAGCAATCAGCAAATCAATCACAGCTAGGGCACCGAGGGACGGGGCCTTGGCAGTGACGTCATCGACCCAAGTAATGAAGGAATGCACCAAAACATAGAAAAATAACACAAACAAGGGAAAGAACACTGCGTTTCAGGGATCACCCTGAGAGGAGACTTCGTGGCTCTGTGCTAAAGGGATTGTAGTACGTCATCGCTAACCATCTGCTGCATTATTCTATTGGATTCAATAAGAAAATCCGAACAGCTTCACTCGTTCCATTTCCAGCACGTAATCTACGTTAGGTTCCCTGTTAAGACGAGCAATCGAATGGGTCGTCGAATAAGGCATTCCAGATCAACGGACCAATCAGTGTTGGTGCTCCAGAGCTGAGAGCCTCGGCAGTAACGTGGTCAGTGTGGAACGGCACTGATCTAAGTGGTAAAGTGATGAAAGCGCGGAGGAAAGTTCAGTGAATGATACTACCTAAGTGGTAAACACTCCGCCATCGCTTTGCGTGATCGAGATTGCTTTTTGATTCAGGGGAGGCTGCGCCTTGCATTATTCTCCCACACGACTTCTTGCAGCTTTTGTTACGACTTCTTTCGGAGATAACCGTCTGCCGGTTCTACAAGGTGAGGGACATAAGAAACAAACTCTTGCCTCACAGCGGGCCTCTGAATTTCTCGGACATTGGTTGGAGAACGTCAGTTGGTGTAAAAATGACGCCAGACTGCAGCGCTGAACTGTACGCTCTTCGGTAGTAGGGGAGGGTTTCATTTTGTCGTTGGAGGGTGTAAAAGACACACCACTTCTGGCGGGATTCTCTGTTGGAGGGAGTGTTTGCGATTGGCGACTGGCACCTGTCGGCGACAAGGAATGGGTAGGGTGGAAGTGAGCACCGCGAGTGAATCAGATGGTAGCAGGACACGAGAGTGCCAGAGTCGGATTCGGATCAGGACGCCGTGGTGTCCTGCTCGACTCGGCACAGCTGCTGACTGGAGGCCGCTGCATCCCGGAGTCCAGCAAACGTGCTGACGACTCGGGCGCGGCTCGGCGCAGCACGCTCCTACCTACAGCGAACACGAATCGCAGCACCGGCAGAGAGCTTCGACTTGATTTCACACTCGTGGAATCGCCCGTGTCATCTCCTTTTGCACTGGTAATGAATGTGTGGACTTCTGGGATCTAGTCACCAACTCCAAGCCACTGTTCTGATCGGAAATTACAGGAGTAAAACATTGTCTTTATCGCTGAGCTTCGGGAGAGATTAAATTCTTTACAGGGAAAGACGTAATTTAACCGATATGGGAGCGACACTGCTTTCCATTTAATCTTCATGCAGAGTTAGACATCTTTTCCATTATTCATTTTATGTATTGATCCCATAAGTATATTCATGAATAAATGTGAGTATTGAATTTAATCATTGTTTTTGTTCGATTCCTTCATCTACTTTAAGTTGTAGGCTTTTAATCTGTGTCCTGGAAGATATTAGCAATGAGTTCACAATCGTAATCAACACTCTGCTCCAGTCAGATAGCGTTAGTCAGAGTGAAATTTTATACAAATTCTCCACTATAAGAGCTATTCCCAGGGCCCTAATTTTAGCGTTATCCATTCAAATTTGCACAGAAAAATTTAAAGGTTAGTTCTTAAAGAGGTGGCCTCAACAAATTTAGTTTTGGAGGGTTAGGTGCTTCTGCAACCTTTCGAAGTATGAACAAAATTTACACAACCGTAAATTTGGATGCTTCAGTCATCAGGCTAACAATAAGGAAGCAGTTGTAAGAGATGTATTGTAGTAGAAATTGCGAGACTCTGCCTATAAGATTCCTGGGAAGCATAGAGTCACTGTGCTGAAAGATTTCAATGCACAAATCGACGCAGAGAGAAAATTACAAAACATTGTTGGAAAAAATGTTGCTTGCCATAAAATGGAAGGGAACCATAGTGTTTTGCTACGCATTCAATCTGATCCTGAAATCAACGGCGTTCAAACACTTACCCAGGAAACAGAAAACTTGCACATCCCCAAATCCCACCGTAGGTCAGTTCCAAATGAATCACGTCGCTACCGTAATGAAAGTACAACGGCAGATCTAGACTGGCGAAATTATGAGAAGAGCAATCCTCGGCCCACATTGCTATGTCCCAAATATGAAGATTAAGTTTCTGACAAGGAACGCTAAGAAGGCCCAACCGATAAAAATACGC
This sequence comes from Schistocerca piceifrons, assembly GCF_021461385.2. Classification (NCBI taxonomy): domain Eukaryota; kingdom Metazoa; phylum Arthropoda; class Insecta; order Orthoptera; family Acrididae; genus Schistocerca; species Schistocerca piceifrons. The sequence goes on from NC_060140.1 coordinate 34,276,114, forward strand.
GGGGTGGACACCGTGAAGCTCAGATCTAGCAAACAGTTCTCTCAGAATCTGGAGTTCCAAGAGCTACGTAAATGGGACCATCTGCAAGAAGGATTGATGAAGGCAGCTAACAAAGCAGTCCCACCAACAACACCGAATAAAGATCCACGGTAAATACGCGAATGTGATTTGGTTTCGTGACAAATGTAGCTTGCATGGCAGAATTGAACGAAATATGTCGGATGGGAGGAAAGACGCTATGAAAACTGTCTGCGGGGTAAAATGTGCTCACGACGAGAAACAACTACTGAAGATTGAGGAAATGTTGAAGAAGAACAACATTCGAGGCTTGTACACGACTTTCAGGCGAAATGTTAACAAGTAAAATTCAATGGCCCCATTTCTGCCTGGCCATAACGAAGGAGAAAGAAAAAATTGTAAACGTTATACCTGGATTAGAACAAAAAACTTATCGATAGCTGGTTGGTTCTGGGACAGCTTACATCGCAAGGAAAGAGCCCGGTCACGTACTGTTTCCTGCTCATGGTTCTCAAATGCTCAATGCTCAGTTGTCCCTTGCAACAGACGCTTGCGGTCGCTAACATACCAACTGTGATTACGTTGATTGCATTGTTTTTTCTCTTTGCGGCGTGTTTGTTTTATGCGACAGAATGTCCGCAACTACACTACTGTTTTTGGAAATTGCAGCACCAAGAAGGAAACGCAAGAATTCAATTAATTTAATACCACAGGCTAGGTACGTGACAAGTAACAAATGAGCACCTTTTCAAATCTGTACATATGTCCTTTGAGCCCCACTATTCAGTATGTGGTGTGGCCGCCACGCGCTGCAGTTAGAGCTGCTATACGCGGTGGCATTGAATCAGTAAGGTTCCGAATACGTTCCTGAGGGATTTCCTTGCACGCGGTTTGTATCCGAGCTCACAAACCCGTGACACTAGTTACTGGAGCACCGTGACGCACCAGGTGCCGACCAACCATATCCCAGACGTGTTCGATGGGCGACATGCATGGTACCCATCGCTGTTCGAAGAAGGCCTGTACATTCCTCGCAGTATGTGGCGGGGCACTGTCGTATTGGAATGTGGCCTGAAGCAGAGGGAGTACCTCCGGCTCCACAACCCCTGTTAGGTACCAGTTGCTGTCCAATGTGCCAGCAATACGTCTGAGCGGAGGTACCTGAACCGGCGGTATACCAGTGGACTGTTCGAGCAAAGGGAATGCAAATTCTGCGAGAGAGATTAAATAACCCGACGTTTGCGGATGTTATTGGCTCTGAGCACTATGCGACTTAACTTCTGAGGTCATCAGTCGCCTAGAACTTACAACTAATTAAACCTAACTAACCTAAGGACATCACACACATCCATGCCCGAGGCAGGATTCGAACCTGCGACCGTAGCGGTCGCTCGGCTCCGGACTTTAGCGCCTAGAACCGCACGGCCACTCCGGCCGGCGGGGATGTTATTTTATGTCTGCAAATAGTATAGAAGAACTTAAAATATTGATCAGTGAAGTAAGATTAGTTTGCTCTGAAGTTGGTCTAAAAATGAACTATGATTAAACCAAGATCACGATGAATGAATGGCTACCACAGGGAACTATAACGAATTTGTTGCACGTACGCATCTGCAAAGGGTCTCAGAATATGTCTTCTGGGTCAACTTGTCCCTAAATATAAAAGGAGACCAAAACCCATAAATATTTTGACGAATTAATTTAGGCTGGCAAGCTTACGGAATATACTCTTCAGTTTTGAAATCTAAGATGTCGGCTAAGCAGAAGAAAACAGTTTTTGAGCAGTGTATACTGCCCATAATAACTTATGGCTGTGAGACATGGACGTGAAATGAGTTCATTGTTAGAAAGCTATTAGTAACCCAAAGAGAAATGGAAAGATCATGTCAGTTTACACAATGAACAGCTGATATCAGACAGACAATAAAGGTCAGTGACATAATGGAGACAGTGGATACTCTGAAGCGACAGAGGGCTGGCTGCTCATGTCGCCCGAAGAGAATCTGGCAGGTGGTCAAAACAAGTGCCAGATTGGAGCCCAGTTTGCCGAAAAATACCAAGAGGAAGACCACTGTACATATGGACAGAGACTTACGAAAGACAGCTGGAGAGAACTGGTAAAAGCGAACTCGGATAGAAAAGGAAGCACCTGCAGGGATCCTTTGTTGCATGCCGACTCAAAGAGGCTACATCACAAAGTGATCGAAATTTGTGTCTCCAAAAGTTTTTACATATTTTTTGTCTACGGATGCCACAGAGACGAATGGATGCCAAGCCAGCAGTTGGTCAGCTGCACCTCACGCATCCACATTCTCCGAAGATGATGATCAGGACACGACGAACTGGCTGAAAGGATTCGACCGAATCACCGGATACAAAGGATGGGATGATACGATGTGTTCCGGTAACAATTACTTTCACTTGAACGGTACAGAAAAACAGTGATTCGAGAACAACGAAAAGAAGCTCAATAGCCAGATAAATTCCATGGCAAACTGAAGAAAACATTTGTTGACGATCAGCAGCAAGTCCGCTTAGCAGAAAAAAAATTAACGAACAGGGCACAGTGTCACGGCTTAACTGCACTGTCCCGCATACCGATCGTGTCTCGCTGTATGCGGCTTTGTGAATCCAAATACGACAGAAGCTGATAAAATTTCACCCTTTATGAAAAGAGCTGCAGATGACATATCCGAAGTTGTTCTGGTAAAGGATGTCACAACAACCGAGAAGTTGGTAAACCTATGTTAGTAGTGAGAGACCACCACTGCCTCACCTTTCTCATACGCCAGGTAATGAGACAAGAGATACAACACTGTAGGAGAACCGGAGCTGTCGAATCCAGTAAGCGAGAGATAGCAGCCACGAATATGAGCCACTACGTCAGGAGGAGGCAATAGAGAATATTCCTGAAGAGGTGTGTCGATCTTTTGCACCAGCATCAGCCCCCAGAGTAATGAGCCAGGAAAACAGACCCGGCCAGCTCGGACCTCAACAAACCGACACTGGAGCCCAGTAGGGGGACAGACATTTTGAGGATAAAACGCGGGCGTATTTCCACTGCGGACGTCCTGGAAGCGCTGTGTGCCACTGCAGAGAAAGGAGGACAGCTTCCGACGACTGTTACGTCTCTAGACGTCAATCATCACAACAGTTCTGTTGACGCCATCGTCAACGGCCAACTGCCCGGGAACTAGTCAACTCAGGAGTTTCCTTTTCCGTAGTGTCGAAAGCTTATCATGGTCAGCTGCAGACGAATACGTTCCGTGATGCAAAAACCGATTGTGCTGGAAGTCGCAAATGGGAACAGCCGATTTGAACATGTGTTTTAAGAAAAGCTATCAATGAAATAACATAGCCCTTTGAAGTTGCCGCTTTAACAGAATGTATTCGATGTGTTATTCTCGGTGGAACTTCTTGCAGGCATCACAAGCAAAAAAATGGTTCAAATGGCTCTGAGCACTATGGGACTCAACTTCTGAGGTCATCAGTCCCCTAGAACTTAAAACTGCTTAAACCTAACTAACTTAAGGACATCACACACAGCCATGCCCGAGGCAGGATTCGAACCTGCGACCGTAGCGGTCGCGCGGTTCCAGACTGTAGCGCCTAGAACCGCTCGCCCACCCCGGCCGGCGTATCACAAGCAGTCATAGACTGTGGAGGATCAGAGCCCCAGATTGATGAGGCGGTGGGTGGTTGTTTGCCGTGCAAAACGTAGTTGTCTCGTCATTATCAGTGGTCGACTTCCAGTCATCAGTTGGCAGCTTTGTTAAAGAGTCAAATTTTTGTCGATTGCAAAAAATTACTCAGGTCACCAATAATTCTATGTGCCAGCAACGATCATAAGCGTTGTATGTGCTGAGGGAGTACTTTCGATTACTTACCGTCATGAGCAGAAACAAGTCATTCCTCAAGGCGTGTGCTCAGGAACAGCAGTTAGAGTAGCTTGGCATCGTCGACGAAGAATCGTCCTCCGCTGCCACTACAGACAACGCAGGGGAGGAATTACCGTCGAACTGCGAATAGCACCTGGCCACACGGAGGAACAACGTCACTGGGTGATAGCCATTCTGCTTCAGTTTCCGGATACTTTCGAAGACAGAGGAAGTGATCCATGGTAAAAAATATGTCAACATCGGGAATCATCTACCATTGAACCAACGCTCATACATAACGTCGCCAGCTGAAGGACGGATAATGCGGGAGGAATCGCAGAGCATGCTGCTAGATGATACCATTGAACCTCCAGAGAGTTCTTGTCCTATTCTGCTGCGGTCCTCGCGAAGAAGAGGAATGGGCCATGGAATTTCTGCGTCGACTACCGACGATTGAACAAAATCACTAAGATGTCCATCCATTGCCGCACACTGATGGCATCCTAGACAGCTTGAAAGGATCAGAGTATGTTTCAACTATGAACATACAGGGAGGCTATTGGGAAATCGAGGTCAATGAGGCTGACAGGAAAAAGATCACTTCTGATGACCTCTACGAGTTTAAAGGTATACTCTTTGGACTGTGTAACACTCCAGTCACCTCCGAACGTCCGTTGGACAATCTGCTTTGTGCCCTTTTTTCAATCTCATTTTGTTCTATATTGTTCGTTGAACTTGTTCGGGGCGGACGTCCGATGACACGCAATTAGGTTCTTCGTTGATCTGTTCACTCAGTTTTTTTGTTACAGAGGGTAGCTAACCCTCTGACCGAACACGTTGAGCTACCGTGCCGGCTTCCTTGAATTAACAACGTGTCTTTGCTATTTGGATGACATTGTTGTTCTCTGCGAGACATTTGAAGGACGTTTAAGCTGCCTGACAACCCTATTGTAGTGTTTTTTGACTGCAGATCTCCGCCGGAGTCCGAAATAGCGCCTCCTCCTCGCACAAGAAACAATTACCTTGGGGTACCTAATTGATGGCACATTCAAGACGTGAAAAGTTTTTTTTTTTTATGGGACTTAACTGCTAAGGTCATCAATCCCTAAGCTTACACACTACTTAACCTAAATTATCCTAAGGACAAACACACACACCCATGCTCGAAAGCCGGCCAGAGTGACCGAGCAGTTCTAGGCGCTTCAGTCTGGAACCGCGCGACCACTATGGTTCGAATCCTGCATCGGGCATGGATGTGTGTGATGCCCTTAGGTTAGTTACGTTTAAGTAGTTTTAAGTTCTAGGGGACTGATGACCTCAGGTGTTAAGTCCCATAGTGCTCAGAGCCATTTTTGAAGCATGCCCGAAAAAAGTTTTCTTGATAACACTCTCATACTACTGGTGATTCATAAAGGACTTGTGTAACACTGCATGTCCCTTGAAAGAATTATAACTGGTAGTCGTTACATTTTCCTGTAACAAAGCGCAAGTAAGATCTTTCCTTGTTCTTAAAGCGAGAATAACATCTTCTCCAATCCTAATATTGTATGACTAGAATGCTGCCGACAGAGAGAACTTCATACTGATGCTAGCGGTTATGGATAGGGTGTCTTCTAGTAAAAATTCAGGAAGATGCTGAGAAGGTGACAGTTTATGCTTCCAAACTACTCTCCACGTCTCAAACGAACTACTATAGAACTGAGAAAGAGTACCTTTCAGTTGTTTGGGCCATCATCAAGTTCCGACCATATTTAGTTGGCAAACCGTTCACCACTGTGACAGACCACCATTCTCCGTGTAAGGTGTCATGCAAATCCAACACCTTCCATGAAAACCCTGCATTGATAAGCAAATCCAGTAGTACGTCACATGGCTCCGAATAAATCGTGACATTAAATTAACCAAAGTAATACGAGTAACGAGTGAGCAAATGGAATACCACAGACTATCACAAGAATGCCTAAATGCATGTCATACCTTCCCACCGTGAGACAGACGCAGTTCCGAGGGGAGAAACGAGAACAGAAGCCGAGAGCAGAACCGTGTCAAGCTAGAAGGCCCTACGATAAGGGACGGACACCCACGTCGCCAGCTAACCGCTAGGACCACCCCCCAGCCCATGTTAAAAGCTAGAGCCCTCCAGAAGAACAGTATAGATCTTACGATAACACTAAAAGGGCCACTCCAGCCACAAGTTTTAGCGTGAGACTTTTTCGCGTCTCTGTTACGTCAGGACCACCCCCCAGCCCATGTTAGAGCCCTCCAGAAGAACAGTATAGATCTTACGATAACACTAAAAGGACCACGCCAGCTGCAAGTTTTAGTGTGAGACTTTTTCGCGTCTCTGTTACGTTGCAAACTTTCAAAACATGCACCAACCACGAAAAATATAACGTTTCTCATTGGATAGACAGAATTTTTGCAGGCGGAGCTTAAGGTTAACATTGAGACCCTGACTGGTCAGATGAAAACACAGCCAGATAGTTTTTTTTTAAACCAACTTCGGTAAATTGTAGTAAGGAGAAGTTGGGAGAGAGTTGCTTCCGAGATGGTGAGGTGAGCTGAGCTGTGCTGCCCGCCGCCCCCTGACTAACACCAACAAGGTAATGAACGCACGTGATGCCGCATAACAGTGCATAAAGCTTTTACTCAGAACTGCAGAAGTCTCATCTGTTACACCCCCCTTTTGCGTAATACTAGTGTCGATCGTCAATTAAAGATCATGGTGTTCACATTTGCCACTTGAAGTAAAAATCTGAAATGCGATGATTTTTCTGTTATATAGTTATTGAGAAGCCACATCAGCCACTGTAATTTACGACAAGTTAGATAAGTAATTAAAGAAATTGAGGGTCACTGTACACCATTCTGATAGTTTTCTCTGTTGTGAAACTTAATTTAATCCTAGATCATAGATGTGATACGGCATAGGTCATCCTTCGATCCATTGTAGAACTGGAAACCCACTCAGGGAATATTCGTTCACATTTTTGTTGAATGCAGTTGGTTTTTATCATCCTGTATTAAAACATTCCCTTTTACCAATAGTGCAATTTATAAACAATGTTTTGTGAGTAGAATAAAATTTCCAATGGTAAACTTAACTGCTTTTTCGACGTTATTTTACCAGCTAACTAGAAATAGGAAAGCCTTGAACCCCTTCCACTAAATTTAGTTAGTATTAAGATTCTTTTACAGGGAGTGCAGTGGAGCTGACGCTGAAATCATTAAGTATTTGGTTATATCATCGCTAGTCTCACTGAACTCTTCTGAACTCTACATGTCATGTGTGGTCTGACGTCTCCTTACCAGCTACAGGTCCCAGGTTCAAACTAGTCAATTCCCTAAGAAACACGCTCAGAGCGTCGTTGCGCGAAAATGGTAGGGAGACATGATATAGAACAACAGACACCACGCAGAATGTTAGAGAATGGCGACCCTGCCAGGATCGTAAAATACCGTGATTGAAGGTCGACCACATGCCTAACTAGGTCAGAAAAATATCCTGTTAAAAATTTTCGTAATAAAAAAATTTTTTTTTGACAGGTATACATAGTCGAAAACAGTAGCTGCAGCGATAGATAGTAAGAAAGTATTCAATAAAAAGTGAGACGTTGTAGCAGAGACAATAGCATAATTAAGTTATGAATTTTAAAAATTGTTAGAATTAAGTTTTCTCCTCAATGCAAGCGCACAGGTGGCGGATACATCTTTGACAAGTTGGTTCTGACCCAACAAGTAAGTGAATGGATTGTCAGTCTTGGGTATAATAAGTGTAAAGTCGTGTGAACAAAAAGTTTATGAAACGCGTGAGATTGTATGAGCGCATGTTGACTCGAAGTATGGCGCGTGAATTGCTTTTAAAACAGAAAATAAGGGATTCGGAAAGATTAGCAATGGCAAATCGAGACCTTGACCGAATTGAGGTAGAGACCCAGCATGAAAATGGACAGAGAGTACAGTACAACAGACGATGCAGTATCGCGAGAAATAGGACATATAACGCACCATAACGAGGATAATGTACGTCAAGGCATAGAAAACGTAAGTCAGCATACGACAGAGGAACAGGAAAGTAGAGAGACAGTCGATGAGGATTCTAACTTGCGTCTTGAATACGTAGAACCCATAGTACAAGTAATCAGAGCTCCCTCACCACAGAGTACAAGGAGTGCGAGCAGAAACGTGTCACAGCACAGTTCAATGCAATCGGTTGCGAACCAACACTTGGGCGAAAACACAGAGCGTAGGACTTCGGAAGAAAACGCAATAGGACCCACCAATCTGGCAGAATTATTAAAACAAATTACGGAAACCATGACAAGGCAAAATAAAGACCTAGCGAACCAAATTCAAATTCAGAAAGCAGAAACCACGAGACAAATGAGTGCGATTAAAGAACAAAACAAAAAAATTCAGTTACACCTAAGTCATATTGAAGACGAGGCAAAAGAATCTCGATAAGTGATAGGAAACTTAATAACAGGTCACAATCAATTGAGAACAGACATTGACAAGGTACAAGCAGACGTACAAACATTGCGTAATGACATTCAGGACGAGATCAAAACATTACGTAACAACACCCAGGGAGAAGTCAAGAAACTAGAGAAACAGATAAACGAAATTACTAGACAAGCAGCAGGTACAGCGCTTGAAGTTGTTGAAAACAGTGTGTTACACAAACGAATCACAAAAGCAGCGCTGAAAAGATATGATAACCGCATGGCCGAAATAGAAGCGCAAATGAAGCGACAATTTCAGAAATTGCGAACAGAGTTGTTGCAAACCATTGAAGAGCGTAGTGAACAGGATCGAACAAGCACAGAGTCTGCAACCACATCCGTATCTGTAACACCAGCGGAAAAACAAGCAATTAACGAAGATATTACGCATTTGCGATTCCAATCACAGGCGGAAAGTAACATACGTGAAATCAGACAGCCTGCACAGCAACAAAACCGTTTCGAAATTCTTGATGAACAAACGTCATCACAAACACATGCGGAACCACAAATGTATGTTTCAAGACAATTTGGATCGTGCAATGAAGCAGCAAGGTTAGCCAGACAAGATACCGAACCAATACCTGACAATGGAAAGCCAGGTCGCGAAGAGTACAGTGCAATGCATTCAGCTACACGTTCACAACCGATGGAAGAAAACTATTGCGTACCACTTCAACGATACTACGCAAGGGTACGCGAAAGTTACAGTGGACAACATCCAATGGATCTACCACAACCGGAAAGAACGACGGGAGAAATGATCAGAAACAAAAGTGGCGAAGAATCGCGAATTTCATATGGAACTATGACGAAGTACGACAACGATCATTTCCTCATAGTCAGAAAATTTCACCACTTTCGAGAAGGAAACTCATTACATCCACGAACTTTTATTGATCAGTTCCGAGTAGGATTACCAGAACACTGGACGCTAGCACACAAATTAGACTTTATATGTGCACACATGTCAGGAACAGTCGCAGAAACCATGCACAATGTTGCAGCGACATGCCGATCGTACGAAGATTTCAGAGAGAAGTTTCTCTCACCATATTGGTCCAGCGAAGCACAGAACAGAGTGAAGTACGAATTATTACAGAATCCATATTTTGAAAATTCAGAAGAGAAGAGTCCCGTGAATTTTTTCGAATTAATGGCAAAGAAAAATCAATCCTTAGATGTACTATACAGTGACGGAGAGTTGATTAAATTATGCGCGGTGAAGCTACCATTGAGGTACCAGCAATCATTAGTAGGTCGCGGAGGCAATGACGTCGAAGCATTTAAAGGTATTCTAAGGGAACTAGAGTTCATATTTTCGGAAGATGACGCAAGAAAAAGACGAAGCGCACGTGAAAACGAAAGCAAAAAGCAGTGAAATCCACAAGACACAATACGAAGAAACATGTGATAACTTCGCACCAAGAAACGACAATAGATTTCAACAAAGAAACGGTTATGGATTTAGAAGAGAATATGGAAGTAACTATAATTCACCCAGGAACGGCAACAACTATTACAGAGGGAATAACGACAATCGGAACGGGTACTGGAGAACCAACAGACCGACAAATTATCAACAAAGAAACCACTAACAACAAGCTAAACAAGAAAAGAGAATACAGATAGAAGTGGTGGAGGTAAGACCACCAAATCCAGATAAACGTTCGAATTGACAGCTAAGCGCCCATGCCAAAGATAATGACGCACCGACCCAGGACAATTGTCGCACCTTGAGCAGAGAAGCAAAAATCTTATCACGAGAAGAGAAGAACGAAGAAACAAATCCGCAGGGACCAGATGAAAACGAAGACAAGAAAATAACAATATCGTGTTGGGACGAAATTAATTTGGAGAATACTGACGAGGAAGATGAAGTACCAGAGGCATGCACAACGTTTGTGTGAGGAAAGGACGAAGTAATGAGTATTGCAGAGCTATTTGAGTTGGAAACCAGGGTAAGCGAATTCAGTGAGGATAATGCGCAGTCGATAGAAGTTGAAAATAAGTTACGAGTGGGCACACAACCCAACGTATATAATGAAGGAAGTTATGAAGCGATAATTAGAGCATTTAGATGCGATTATGTGGAAGTAGCGACGAAGAAGGAGAAGATAGACGAGGATGAGGAAAAAGTAGAGGATGTTGAAGAAAGCGTAAATGAAGGAAGAAATAGAGAAGAGGAAATAAAAGAGAGAGAAGTAGCAGTCGAAGCTTATCCTACAGAAAGTTCGAATTCACAAGGGAAATTCCTAAAATGACTCACGTATGATTCAGTGGAGGATTCGTTGATGCAAGAAGAAGAAGAACAGAACCAACCCTTTCAAATTCAACCAATTGTGAAGGCCATGGTAAAGCATATCCCAGTCAATATTGTAATTGATAGCGGAAGTGAACTGACTGCGATCTCAGAAAATTTATTCATGCAGTGTAATGCCAATGAGGAATTGCCAGTTCTGAAAACACGTAAGATTAAAGTAAGAGGTCCTATTAGAAACAATGCTGCGGAAGTTACGAGACAAACAAGGTTATCTCTTTCGTGTCAAGGTCAAAAGATCGAAGCCAACTTCGTGATTATACCTAAACTAACTGTAGATTGGATTATAGGTGCAGATTTTTTAAATGAGAGACGAGCGATAATAGATATGGGGAAAGGTGGCGTAACATTCGGTAATGTCACACTTCTCTTTGAGCAAAAGCTAAAATTAGAAGAAATACCAGTTATAAACAAACAATTAAGAATGACGCGAGATAAAGAGGATGAAGAATTAGAATGGTATGCACAAAAGGGGGAATCGCCTCAACTCATGTTAGAAGTCCATAAAGAAATCGACGAAAAACTGCAAGAAGTTCAAGGTATTTCGGAACACAGTAAAAGAGAATTAGAGGCTATTTTACGAGATAAAGCTGAGGTATTTTTACCTAAGACTGGCAGTATTAAACACTTTCAGTACAAGCTTGAAGTAAAACAGCACAAACCATTTAGAGTGCCACCCTATAAAATCCCATTTAGCTACAGGAATAAAGCATTCCAGGAGATATCTAAAATGTTAGATGATGATATTATTGAACCAGCTACCTCCACATATAACAGCCCGCTCCATATTGTACAAGAACGAGATGGGAGCATCAGGTTAGTGCTTGATTTCAGACAGATCAACACAATCATAATCACTGGGACAGATCACCCAGAAAAATTAGAGGAATTGATACAAAACTTCCACGGTGCTAAGATATTTTCATCAATTGATTTATGGAGTAGTTTCTGGCAAATAGAATTGGCCCCAGAATGTGGAAAATTTACAGCATTTATCGTATTCGGTAGATGTTACCAGTTTAAAGGATTGCCACTTGGTTTAAACATATCATCAGCAGCGTTTATTAGGGGATTTAATACTATACTCAGTCCTGAAATTTTACAAAAAATTACTTGTTATGTTGATGATGTGATTATAGCAGAACCCTCTTGGGAACATCACAACGACACATTAAATCTGTTTTTACAGATCATGAAAGAACATGGGGTCACATTAAATATAACAAAATCCAAATTTGGAAGGCGAGAGGTCAAATTTCTAGGACACATAATTTCAGAGAAAGGGGTAATGCCCGACCCAGAAAAACTAACGGCAATCAAAGAATTCTGTACTCCATATAATAAGAAAACTCTCAGAGGATTTCTAGGTCTCACCGGATTCTATAAAAAAATTTATTTGGATCGACTCTCTCGCAACACCACGCCTATGTACATTGACTGGAAAAAACACGCCATGGGTATGGGATCAACAAGCCAATGAAGAATTTTTAAAAGTGAAAAACACACTAACAACAGCACCGATTTTAGCACATCCTGATCTAACACAAAATTTTTGTATGGCCACTGATAGCGCGAAAACAGGTTTAGGAGTTGTTTTATTCCAAGAATACGAACAGGCAGGGCTAAGATCATATAGAACAATTGCATTTGCCAGTCTGGTACTCACAAAAAGCGAGAAAAACTATTCAGTCACGGAGCTGGAAGCATTGGCCATTGTTTGGGGCTTCCAACGTTTTCGATACTTCCTATTCGGAAGAAAAACAAAAGTATACACTGACCACAAAACATTAGAATTTCTGTTATCCGCCAAACTAACTCATGGGAGGTTAGCCAGATGGATGTTAATACTACAAGAATTTGACTACACTATTACACACATACCAGAACCAGCGAATGTATTAGCAGATGCTTTATCACGATGTCCACAGGGTGCATCCAATAACATAGGTTTGGAAGCAGCAGAAGACCAGTTTACAGTGTACTATATGAAACAAGTACCTTTCGAAAACTACATTACGACAGCATTGAAAAACATAAGCAAAGAACAGGACAAGGATCCCGAAATACTAGGAATCAAACACAAGTGGAGAAGTAAGGATTTTCCAGACATTCGACAGCACTATCTCGTTAAAAACCAATGTTTCATTTTTTAGACGAAATGTTGCAACGAATGAATGGTTAATTTATATCCCAGATGAACTAATTAATAAGTACATATGGTATACACATTTAAGTAATGGCCACTTTGGACCAATGAAATGCTTTTTAAAAATAAAACAAACAAGCCTTTTTCCTAATATGGAAAGACGAATTAGAACAGTATTAGTCAAATGCAAAAGAATGTATGAGGGCTAAACACGTCACTTTCGAAACCAAGCCACCTATGTTTCCAATAATCCCTAAAAGATTAAAACAAATAGCTGCAACAGATTTAATGGGGCCCTCCCACGCACAAAAAATGGATATATTTTCATATTTGTCGTTTTGGAACTTACTTCTAAATATGTTGCCTTGACACCATTAAAACGGGCAACAGGTCTTACTATAAGTAAAGCATTTAGACCAGATTTTCTCAGACAAGTAGGTCGAGTGGAACGAATAATTTCGGATAATGGCCCACAATATAAATCAGTGCAATGGCAGAACACGTTAAAACAACACAAAATAAAACCCATCTACATATCTAAGTACAAACCTAGCGTAAATCCAGCAGAACGATCTACGAAGGGCATAGGCACTTTATGCCGATTATATGCAGGAAAAAGACACAACACTTGGGATATATACCTTAAAGATTTTCAAGAAGTAATAAATGGAATGCCACATAGCACTACACTACTACCTCCAGTTACTGTACTTAAAAATACTGAACCCCCAAACATAACCAGAGAAAATGTTAGATTTCCTATTGTACCACGTAGACAGCACAAACAAGTCATAGCAACAGCACTCTCCAACATCAGAAAGGCAGCCATTAAAAGAAAAAGAAAGAGGAGATAGAACAGCAATTAAAAGAACATTCTCAGTAGACCAGAACGTATTTGTAAATACACACCATCTCTCCAGCAAACAGAAACACAAATTACATAAGTTTTATGCTGCATACAAAGGACCTGTCATAATTAGCCGAATTGCTCATGATAATGCTGTGGAACTAATGAACCCAAAAACAGGCAAAACCTTAGGACTTCACCATGTGAGCCATATCAAAAAGTTTGAAGATTAATTTTATTACTGGTAAATAATCAGCACAATATTTCAAGATTATGTTGCACATATGATCGTCAGGAGAAAGAAGAATGAAGAGAGAGGAAGGAGGGAAAAAGAAAGTAGTTTCAATAAAAACAAAAACAATAATAACATCAATAGTACCATAGATTAAGGTGAAGGGATAAAGCATAGATAGTCTAACAGCATGAAATACTAAAATGCTATACACCACGACACTACACAAAAATAAAAAACAAATTTGAAGATTCTGGTAGATGTTAAGACTCAAAATATCTCAGAATTGTAACATGGAAAGGGCGCCGAAATTTGTAAAGCTTTTAAGAAGGCATAAAACAATGTAGGTACTAGACATATGTTAGATGATCATAAGTAAAACTTTTTGTAAGAACCATTATAAAAACTCCAGCAAGGACGAGATGCAATGACCCACAAGTTGCAATGCGAGAAGTATCAAGAAAGGAAAGGACATAATTAGCAAGACACGATTCCTCCAAGGTAGAAGCGTCGAGAGAAGGGAAAGGACAGCGAGACCAACAGAAGGCCCTTGTAGCCAAAGTGGGCAGTAAATAAATCTGCTGCCATGCTGAACCACAGGGTGGTGGAACCCTGCTGGGACAGAACACGGAAGCACACAGTGGTGGAACCCTGCAGAGACACGACAGGACAACGAACGCCAGAAGGGTCTCCGAACCCCCAACTCAGCGGAGCGAGCAAAAAACGGACTTACGAGAAGACCGCTTGGGCAAGCCACCACTGGCAAAAAAATATGTGTAAAAGTCACACTACTGCTATTAAACAGCACGCTGATGCACGAAACTGAAGATAACTTACACAAAGTAAAAATGACATGCCCAAACAATTTATCAAACTGTTACTAAGAGGAGAACTTCAAAGCGACTAGTTATCAATAAATATTTCCATATGCTGCCCAGAGAAGAACCAAGAAGCAAGTAAGAAGCAGAGAAAAAGCAGGAAGAACAGAAGTTGAAGATTCACAAGATTGAGACCAAGAGAGAAGATGGGTGAAGAATAGACGACATACCTTCCCAAATCCCTATCCTATTGTAAACTGGTCATCTGCTAAGTATTACAACGAAAAACGACCACTTTCAGCGACACATAACGATGACTTTCACGCATACAAAGCCAGTAAACCACGAGATTCTGCACTCACAGCTCCATTCCATTAAGGGACCTCCACAACAGCAACACACACTTGCAAAGCCAACAAGGAACGACGAACGAAGCTGTACATCAAATACTTGCCCACATCCATCTCGCTCAAGTCCATCACCTTCGTGCAAAAAACATTCGCCAACCTCATGCTTAAACATTCATAGGATTGTGTGAATGTGTGAAATCAAATTATGTGATGTAGGAATTGTGCAAAAGAAACGTGTGAAAAACTAAATAAGTTAAGCACACCAGACAGCTAATAAACTATAAAATAACAGTCATTGACTATGGACTTAAGTAAAAAATAGACTATCGATAAAAATAAGTCATTAGTTCTGAAATGGACAGTATATAAAGAACAAAAGTAAGGCATAATAAACACCAAAACTATATGCCACTTATTTTCTCCTCATAAAAATAAAAGAATAACTATATTTTACTTATTTTCTCCTTATAAAAACAAAGAATAAAAAATTATCTTGTTGGATGTTTTCCCTTTCTGTTAACATTTGTACCATTTGTTAGGATATTTCTTTGTCAAAGCAATTCTTGGAAATAATTCTTATTTGTTAGTATAACAATGTTGAAATGAGTGTCTAGAAACAAAAACATTTTACATGTACATGATATTTAGAAAATGTGTTAGGAATAGATTTTACTTAATTACTACATTTATAAAAACAATATTTCTAAGAAAATCGATGTGAAAGACTCCTCACTTTCGATAACAAACTTCTTAAAAAACAAACTTCACAATTAAATAAAGAAAGAAAATAATTAAAAAATAATAATTGTAATAGAATAAAAATATTCTTCCCTTGTCAGTACAAACATATTTTTGATAATAATGTGGAAGAATATAAAAATATAAATTAGTAATACAAACTAGCATAGAACAGAATAACGTGGCTGAATAGTAGGCAACAAAATTTAGATAACGGAATAATTTTTGACTGGCTTAGACAACGATTCAATCATTGCCTAACTTCAGTACAAAAATTAAGTTCAGAGGGTGGTGATATGTAAGGTGTCAGGCAAAGCCAACACCTTCCATGAAAACCCTGACATGATAAGCAAATCCAGTAGTATGTCACATAGCTCCGAATAAATCGTGACATTAAATTAACCAAAGTAATACGAGTAACGAGTGAGCAAATGGAATACCACAGACTATCACAAGAATGCCTAAATGCATGTCATACCTTTCCACCGTGAGACAGACGCAGTTCCGAGGGGAGAAACGAGAACAGAAGCCGAGAGCAGAACCGTGTAAAGCTAGAAGGCCCTACGATAAGGGGCGGACACCCACGTCGCCAGCTAACCGCTAGGACCACCCCCCAGCCCATGTTAAAAGCTAGAGCCCTCCAGAAGAACAGTATAGATCTTACGATAACACTAAAAGGGCCACCACAGCCACAAGTTTTAGCGTGAGACTTTTTCGCGTCTCTGTTACGTTGCAAACTTTAAAAACATTGCCCCACCACAAAAAATGTAACGTTTCTCATTGGATAGACAGAATTTTTGTAGGCGGAGCTTAAGGTTAACATTGAGACCCTGATTGGTCAGATGAAAACACAGCCATACCTACTGCTGAAGCTCCGAAAATTGTTAAGCTCCTTGTAGTAGACATGGCTCATCGTATAAAACTTTTCTCGTCGAAACTAGTATCAGAGATTTCATGTTGCGGCATCACCCGCAGTATGGCAACTGCCTACCATTCAGAGACGAATGGCCGCACAGAACGTTTTAATAAGGCGTTGCAGATATGCTCTCTATGTACTCTGAAGTCGCACAGAGAGGTTTGGACGCAACACTGCGTATCGTGACATTCGCTTAAAACACAGCGAAATATGATATTACACTCTTATTCCATTCTTTCTGCTGCACGATTACGAGACAATGGATACACCGTTCTCGTTTCAACAGGACAATACTCAGAAACGCCTGTGCTGGAAGTGCAAGAATCGGAAAAGTTACTAAAGCGCTACTATCGTATCCTTTGTTGCTTATCGGACGTCAAATTTGACTTCGAGGATTATGACCCCTCATAAGGAAGACAAAAATGCAGCGTCGTCGTCCGTGTCCTCCATATGAAGCCCCACTACAGTCTGGAGCCGCAGACAGACGATGGCAGGTTCAACGAAACTGAAAACCCACCCGACGGTTGCCAAGTTTCGACAAAACGCTCATCATAGTGAACAGGATATAACAACACGACCAGAACGCGACAATCGGCCAGTGCCGTCATACAGAATACTATCGGCCAGATCTAGCTGGATCCAGTGTGATCTAGTCAGCTCTAATGAGAACTTCTGAAACTGTTGGTCTCTGTTCAAACGTACTCCGTAAGCCACCGTACAGGACGTAGCGGAGGATGCGCTGACCCTCTGCTAGTCATTTCTTTTGCTGTTCAACTCGGGAGGGATAAACAACTGTCTACTTGCCTCCGTATGACCACTGATTTCTCGTATGTTACCTTAGTGATCCTTAGGCGAAATATATGTTGGCGGCAGTAGAATCGCTCTGCAGTCGGCTTCAAATGCCGGTTCTCTAAATTTTCTCACTAGTGTTCCTCGAAAAGAGCGTCGCGTTCCCTCCACGAATTCCCATTTGAGTTACCGTAGCAGCTCCACAACACTGCGTGTTGTTCGAACCTACCGGGAACAAATATAGCAGGCCGCCTCTGAATTGCTTCGATATCTTCCTTTAATCCGATCTGGTGCGTATCTGAAACACTCGAGGAATACTCCAGAACACGTCGCATTAGCGTCCACATTATAAATGAATGACACGTTATCAGAATTCAACAAATAATGGAAATCGAACATTCAGCTTGTCCACCACAATCCTCATATGCTCGTTCCATTTCATATCACTTTGCAGCGTTACGCCTCGATATTTAAACGACGTGACTGTGTCAAGCAGCACACTGCTAATGCTGTATCTGAATAGTATTGGTTTGTTCTCCCTACTCATCCACATTAAAGTATATTTTTCTCAAGTTACAGCTAGTTTCCATTCGTCACACCAACTAGAAATTTTGTCTAATTCATCTTGTATGTTCCTACAGTCGCTCAACTTGGACACCTTGCCGTACACCACAGGGTCATCAGCAAACAACCGCAGACTGCTGCCCATCCTGTGTGCCGGATCATTTATGTGTACAGAAAATAGCAGCGGTCCTATCGCCCTTCCCTGGGGCACGCTGGACGATATCCTCGTCTCTGATGAACATTCGTCGTCGAAGACAATATAGTTAGTTACATTACTTAAGAAGTCTTCGAGCCGCTCATATATCTGAGAACTTACTCCATACGCTCGTACCTCCGTTAACGGCCTGTAGTGGGACAACGTGTCAAAAATTTTTCGCAGGTCTAGAAATATGGACTGTTGCTCGTCAGGAGCTCGTCTTACAGTATGTGAGAAAATGGTAAGCTGAGTTTCGCACAAGAGACGCTTTCTAAAACAGTGCTTATTGCTGGACGTACGGTTTTGGGTGTCTAGTATACGTTTTGTATTCGAACTCTGAATATCTTCAATCATTTTGCACCACACCGTTATTGGGGATAGTGGTCTGTAATTTGGTGGGTCAGTTCTCTTACCCTTGTATACAGGAGTCAGCTGCGCCTTTTCAAGTCACTTGGGACTGTGCTCTGGACGAGAGATACGCGACAAACGCGTTCCGTGTGAGGGGCCCGTGGCACAGAGCACCGCCCTGGCGACTTTCTTGCCTTCAGTTGCTTCAGTTGTTTCTCTATACCAGAGACACTGCGCGACGGTCAAGCGACGGTGTGTTTGTCCGATACTCCAGCGCGATCGATTTATTAAACGCGAAATTTCAAGCTTACACCCGAGACTGGCCACCGAGTGATTGGATGGAAGACTTAGGCCTGCTTAGCAATTATGCATAGGACCAGAATTTTCTCGGGTTCTCGGCAAGAACTTTTGCTGAAATATGACGGCGGTATTTGTTGCATGCTTCGTACATACATCTTTTCACAGACGCAAGAATCTCTACTAACCTTGCGTTCTCTTTTGAACCGACAGTGCACGAGTCTTTACTTCTTTAGCATTTTCCGATTTTCGTTGTTAAACTAGGTGGGTCTTTTCCGTCCTTAATCCCCTCATCAGGCACATTATTTTTCAGAGAACGAAATCCCATATGTTTAAACTCCGCCTATATTTCCTCTACGTCCATCACACTGGAACTAAACAATGTCAGTTCACTATCTAAGTGTGATGCTAACAACCACGTGTGACATAATGCTTTTGTTTAACTGTGTGTTACTTCCAAATTACATTTGGTTTCCTCTGTCTAAGCACTTTGTGTATAACTCTACAGTTGACGCTGGTAGACTCGGATGATACCTCTGTCGGAAATTAAGGCCTCCGTTTGTGACACCGTGAAAACATGTATTGTGAGAAACGATAGCGTACGTCTTCTCTCACACTGCTGTTGTAGTAGCCCTTTTCTAAGCCATGTGAGATGAATATTTTAGGCTTCTCTGTTAGCCGTATTTATTTTTTCTTGGCAGGCTGTGGTGTCATGCAGTTCTGTATTATTTAGGTTATTACAACGGTTGTGTTAGATGATGATTGCGTTGTGCAGTTGTAGCGGCGTTCGCTGACTTTTGCCTGTCGACTCGCTTTCCAGGCCGCTTCGCAGCAGCTTTTTCTGATATTACTCAGCCGTTGTTAGCCGTTTGACTGCGAAAGTCGCCGAGCTGTCGACTGTATTCCGCTGTAAGCGCTCGTGCAAATAATTCTGTGTGTACGTTTGTCAGTGGAAAAGAGACAGAGAAAGAGGGGCTGCATGTTTGTAGTGTGCTAGCGTGCGTTTAAGCGTCTACTGCGTACTGTTTAATGATGCGATGTGTCGAATAGCGTAATCTGTTTTGTCATCGCTCAGTTTTTCGCTGTGTGTAATTACTTTATGGATGCGGCTGCTCTATTCTGTTGTTGTGACTGATTTGTTTCAATATTTGGAAGTTTGGTTATAAGCCTTTGGGACGTAAGCGCGTGCTAAATGGCTATGTAACAATACACCACTCTCGGAACATAGGAGTAAGGAATAGGAGAGTAGTGGCCATGCACCACTAGGAGTAGAACGAAAACAAGTAACTGATCTGAAGAAAACTGGATAAGAAGAGATGACGACGGAAAATGGACAGAAGATGGATAGATGGAAATAAAAATGAGGAACGCTGAGAAAGTGTTGACAGCTGTTGTACAAGCGAGAATATACCGGGAGGGAGAAGTTTTAATACGCTCTCGAATACAGCATGATATAAATATCAGTATAAGATTGCAGGGTAGTCTGCTCTACAAGCATATGGCAGAATTGGAGAAAGATAGAGAAAAATATAAAGGGTAAAGGGAAAAAATGTAAGCAAGCTGTTTATTATTTCAAAAGTAATTGGCAGAAATGTTAATATATTTGTCGCTATGTGAGAGAAGATGGTCGATGTCTTCATGGAAAAATGTTCGATGTTATCTACGGAATCTTGAGTGCACCTCTTCGTTCGAAGAAAACGACGGCCACGAATGTCTTTGATCACAGGGAGACTCAGCTGCTCCTGCTACCGCTGTACCGCTGTCGTTTGACTCAACACGCCGTGTTGTAGCTGGTCTTCATAAACCACGCGCGAGATTTTTATATTCTCTCGCTCACTAAGCGCAAACTACTAGTCCTACAGAAAAACTGAGTAAGACCTGTTTGTAGGAAATTTAACGTAGCTAAAGTCTGTAATGAGACACGATTCCAGTAGAGGGCGTAAGTTTCGAGTTATTCAATAAAAATGAACAAAAGTTACCCTCAAACGCACTCCCGCTCCCATACTAAGCCCCCACTGGTGAGGATATATAGTATGTCGTTCGTGGCACACCCTCCTAACACTGTACAAATATTTGCGACTGCAGAAATTATATCCCACATTCGATCTTTTTCGGTTTTCATTGAGTGGTCTTATTATGTCACTGACTTAGTCAAACACTTACAATTGTAAAATTGACGTTTGCGTAAATTTTAACAGTTTTCCGAATTTAAACGGCGTACAATGTACAGTTACAACGTTGTATTTTTCAGGCCTTCTGACTACGAAACTGCTGTGCTGGTAAAGGTTAAGCTTGGATCGAACTGTCAACGTAGTTAGTTTTAACGTATCGTTTACAAAAGTCGTTTTTCGTTCATTACCATCGCGGACACGTTAAAATTAATAATTTTAACGAAGTACCCGATTACGCTAGTGGCGTAATAGCCCAATCAATGGAGACCAAAAACAGTCGAATATCGGGGGGTAGTTCTCGCAGTTGGAAATTTTTGTACAGTGATAGGAGGAAGTGCCACGAACAACATTCTGAAAATTCCGACTGATGAGGGGTAAGTGTGGGGTGGAGTTGCGTTTGAAGGTAACTTTTGTACGTTTTTATTTAATAACTATACAACCGTGGCCTGCAGCCCAAACTTACACCAGTACAAAATCTTAACTACACTACATTTCCTACAAAAAGGTCCTATTAATTTTTTTCTGCGCGCAGCGAGCGAGGGAATATGAAAATCACGAGCGTGGTTTATGAAGGCCTGCTGTAACATTGAGGATTGCATAAAACGACAGTAGTAGGGGCAGCTGAACGGAACTGTGTATGGAACTCGCATGGGGGAAATCGGGACTGTATGGAGTGTAAGCGCTTGCCAGTGAAACTTCAGCAGCGTACTCGAATTTTATTTATTTATCTTACGGCTTACAGAATTATATTTTAAGTGCAAACACAATTAAAATGATGTGAATCAGTACAAGCGTATATATAACAAAGAAACATTGAAAACAGGCAGTAGATAAAAGAGGCTGGATGTCTAAAGACTCCAACCAGATAATTAATTTGTGCAGAGGTTCTACGAAGTCTTTCAAGGTACCCATGAACTTCTTTCTTGGACAGTCGTGCAAAATGTCCTCCAGACTTTGCTCCCGTGTTCCGCACTCGCGTTGCTCATCGTCAATGACTCCCCATTTGTGTGGTGACGGCGTAGCCAGTTCTGATACGGCTGAGGGAGCGCCGTAGTTTTCCTGGACCTGTTGGATGGTCAGACCTGTTCCACCCAACTTCTTACGACTATGGAAGGACGTCCACTGATTTCTCCACTCCGTTCTTAGACTGTAGCTTTCTGGGGCGAATTAGCTAATGTTTACAAGATTAGTTCTCTAGATTTTAATCGAATGCTTGGTAAGATTTTCATTATGTTACGAACAGCTACGCGTCTGGATCGTCTGAATGTCATCCGGTCACGTGTTACTGCTTGCTGTCGTCGGAGATTTTGAGGGGCAGTGTTAGCGTAACAACTATGACAAGATGTGTGCGGGCGTTTTGTCGCGAGGTCGTTTCGACTACGCTGGGAAGCCCTTACACACCTTCGATCCCTCTCCATGCGTTTTCCATATTTTTGGAGCCCTTGAGAAGACATTCGTGGCCGTTGATTTGTTTCGGACGAAGAGATGTGCGCTTGGGTACAATCGTGCAACCGTAGGCAACCACATACATTTGTGCATAACGCATTAATCATCTTGTCTCACGGATGAATTAATTAACAGTTATGGCGATTACTTTTGAAATAATGAACAGTTCACCTACTCTTTCTCGATGTGGGTCGTTGTCATTTGCCTGAGCCTTACACACAGGCACAGCCAAGATGCCGTAAGTATCAGAATTTGAATTGCATCTACGGAATGGTTACAGGTGCTGAGAAGTCCATGGACTAAGAACCCGATGAAGGTCACAGCGTGTGTGAAAATCATGTCGCTTGAAATTTTCGAGGTCGATTATTTATTCATGTAAGAAAAACAATTCCCGTAATCAGTCAGCATCATTGTGTACGCCTCATGAGGCACCGAGTGAGGAAGGGTGACTGCGTTAGTTGACGGAGCTGAGGTAGCCAGAGTCACACCGACGAAACGAAGAGTGTTACACCGTGAAGCTCCAGTCTGACATTTATCAAATTATGTGGCACGATCCTCACGAGCATGAGCACACTCTTTTATTCTCTGTGGCACGGAAGCAAAATGCCTGCAAGTGTCATTTTGAGGAATTTATTGCCATTCCTGAAACACGGCTAATGTAGACTGCTGGCTGGAGGCTGACGGGAAAGTGTTCGCCTCCTCATCGCCTCCCAGACCTGCTCTGCGGATGACAAATCGGGCAACTGGCCAGGCCAGTGAAGAGCCGCGCATTCCTCGGGGTGTTTGTGGCGTCACATGTTCCATTATCCTACTGGGAAATGCCATCTGGTACCGTTGTCATGAAAGCTATGCTAACTGGGTTTGCCATTCTTCCCACATACCGGTGAGCATTCAGCCTCGCTTCAGCAGTTAGCAAATTCCTGGTGCCGTATCCAATAACTCCCCACACCGTGATCCCATGAGTTGTAGAGGTACGGGTCTCGACAGTCGCTGCTTCCTGTGACCTTTGAGCAAGTCATCTGCGGACATGTTGGCGAAGACCTGATCACCACAACCAGAAGCGAGACTCATTGCTGAACATCACACAATGCCACTCAATGTCTCAGTTAAGTCGAGACTACAAGTTTCTGTGGTACGGTGTCAGCGGTATACGACGTTTGGTAATTTGATATCTCAACGCAGCTTCCATTAATTTATTCCCGAGTGTTCAGCTGTTCACATCTCTCTTGTTGTTAGAGGCAGTCTAACAATCTCTGGTTTTCTCGTGGTGTACTATTTCTGGAAGTATCTGAGCCTACCTTTCTTAACATACTGTTGTTCTGAGTCCATCTCATCAGAACTGGTTCTGTAGTCACTGCACTACAGCGAACTGTCTCTGCAATCTGTCGGTGTGCTGTTCCCATGTCCCTTACGCCAATGATTTTATATTTTTCAGACTTTGACAAATGGTAACAAACTGTAAATTCACGGTGTCTAGCCATGCTGTTTTGCAATGTCCGAACAAACAAACACCTTCTGAACAGGCCTCGAAGGCCCAAGGGTACCGACCAATGGCCGTGTCATCATCAGCCCACAGGCAGATACGGAGGGGCACGTGGTCAGCACACCGCTCTCCCAGCCAGCTCCTCTGACAGCACCCCACCTGCCAACAATACTCAGCAGACCCAGACAGTGGCCCATCCGAGCGCTAACCAAGCTCAGAGCACTTAACTTCAGTGATCTGACGGGAATCGACGTAACCACTGCAGCAAGGCCGTTGGCTGTTTGCAGTGCATACCTGAAAAATTCCAGTGCTTTTGGATACACCCAGTAGCCATCGTGGTCTCACACCATACATCGTCTGTGGGAGTGGCTTTCTTCTGCATCCACGATATTATTGTATAAGGAAGATGTCTTAAAAAACATATCCCACAGCCTGGGAAGTACTGGAGTATCAGGTCTGAAGTGTTCGGTCAAGGTGTTCATTTTGTATCACTTACCGTTGACATCTGTATAGAAATGATCAACCACTAACATGAAATTGTGGAGATACGTGCGTATGTATGTGTTGTCACGGCACAGATTTGCACAGAAACAAGCTTGTAAGTTCTATACTCTCCTCAACTGTTTGACAGCCATCGTCCATTATTTTGGACGACTGTGAGGGAATGTGGTAAAGATTGTAACTAACTGTTAAGCTAGTTTTATAATTTGATGATTCATATTTTGTTAATTAAGGTAACACGTAAAAAATTTAACATATTCGTTCCATGACAATCAGATACGGTTCCTAACAATCTCGTAAGAATTACTCGATCAGTGGTATCAACACTCAGCCACCGACATGACCCCAATATGTACAAGTGCAACAACTGACGAGCAAACTATGTCTACACTGATGTAGGCTGTGACGAAAATTCACTTCACTGGATAGCACGGCGTAGTGGATATCAGTAGCTGGACTACACCAGATCACGTCTTTCACAAATGATTACAAAATGGTATCATTTTGAGGGAAGTCACTGAGACGACTACATAAGAACCTGCAGTTGATGCAGCCACTGCGCAGTACTCACCCGGATGGTGCGCATGTGCTCCTTCTTGGCGGCGCGGGAGTGCCCGCAGAGGCGGCGCTGCACCCACTGGATGAAGTACCAGACGCTCTTGGGGGTGGGCACGATGTTGAAGGGCGGCGGCACGGTGCCGCCCTCTTCGAAGTACGAGATCCACAGCTTACTCCGCGCGAACTTCCACTCCACGTCGGCCCGCTCCTGGCAAACGAGGGCGCGCAGGGCGCACCGCAAGTGTCAATGGGGCTCCAGGATTAGCCGGGGAGAAATAGAGCCACAGGTAGGGGACAGGACGGGGTACAGAGAGAGGAGGGGGGAGGCGAGGAGATGGTCCCAGCACAGGCGCTAACAGAGACAATGGCAGGGGGCTGCTCAGAGTACAGAGGGACAACCAGTAGAAGGAAGACTCAGAAAGCAGAGCAGTCATGGTAGTAATGGTAGTGGGTAGGTCAGGAGGACAAGTGGTACAAGGAGGACACGCTGACAGTGAGGAGTCAGGTGGCAGGGAGACGTGCAAGGGACAACTGTCTTACAGGACACAGTGTCAGTGGTATTTCATGTGGCAGGGAGGGCAGCCAAATGTAGCGTGAAACTCCAGCAGGACATGCTGCACGAAAAACAGGGCACACTACAGGGGTTAGCACGAGGATGCGGGTCGCAGTGGGGGGGGGGGGGGGGGTGCAGGGAGGTGTGCGAGTTAATGGCAGGATGGACAGCGAACACAGCTGGCAGGAAGGGCATGGCGCTGATACCTGAGCCCTGTGTAGAGCCAGTCACAGTGGCTCCCATCAGTGTACTGTAGGCACTAGATGTGTTCAGACACCTGTCATATGCCTGTACTGCAACATTCCTGTCAGACGCAGTGTCTTCATAAACCACTCATCATACAAAAGGCCAGGTTTACACGAACGTTAGGATGACGCTTTCTTCACAGGTACGTACTTCCACTTCTATTTACGCCACGAGGCAACTGAGAGATGGAAATATTCCTATTCCACATTTCAGTACTGTTTGATCAGTAATATGTAATATTGAATTAAAGGATGTATGTCACACGTGCCTATACAAAAAACAAAAACAATTTGGGAACTCAAGAGGCATGTCTTGTGTAGCATCCATCGTTTTCAAATCAATGTCACAGCCGTGCTTACGTATGAATGTTGTAACTCTAAATTTTCGATTATTTCAATATGGGAGTGAACCCATTTGATAAGCTCATACAGAAGATAAACGACACAAATATGCTGATAAGAGTATGTAACTGACAAGTGAAAATGTTTACTCCCACTGTGGGAACATAAAATCTAGCTCAAAGTGTCTTTCTAACAAGGTGCTAAACAAATTTTATGATTGTATTGCATAATTTTATTTGCTACTATGCAGTGTACTGTGTTGCAATCTCATATCTTGATAATAATGAATCACATAGTGAAACTGGAATGATATACGACTATAATTTAACACTTGACTAGAGTTCTATTACAGGGCACTGCCGAATTTCGCTTGTTTAACATAGCTGTGCTCCAGCTGAGCTGTGGGGACCAGCAGTATGCCTCATTCCCAGCGACTCCGCAGTCACACTAGTGGCGAGTCACTGCCGCCATGTAATGTTGCCTCAGTAACAGGGTGATGGCCGCCACCAGTGGTAGGCTACTGGCACACCAATGTGCGCAGCTCGTCGTTAAGGGGCTGCCGTCGGCAATTGTGATATACTGCCACCACACTGTGCTGTACGATGGTGCTACTCAGTGCTAGAGAGGCCACCGTTACCAGTTATCTGGCGCCACGGAATGCTGAGGCACACCTCCTTATCGGGAGGCCACCGTCACAGTTGGTGTCGCTGGAGCCGTACCAGCCCGTGCCATTGCACAACTCATTACTTGGGAGGCCAGCAGAACACTGGTGGTGAGTCACTGCATCACGCTGTGCTTCAATCAGACGGATGCCATATTCCTTGACTTCCGGAAACCGTTTGACTCTGTGCCCCACTGCAGACTCCTAACTAAGGTACGAGAATATGGGATTGGTTCCCAAATACGTGAGTGTCTCGAAGACTTCTTAAGTAATAGAACCCAGTACGTTGTCCTCGATGGTGAGTGTTCATCGGATGTGAGGGTATCATCTGGAGTGACCCATGGAAGTGTGGTAGGTCCGCTGTTGTTTTCTATCTACATAAACGATCTTTTGGATAGGGTGGATAGCAATGTACGGCTGTATGCTGATGACGCTGTGGTGTACAGGAAGGTGTCGTCGTTGAGTGACTGTAGGAGGATACAAGATAACTTGGTCAGGATTTGTGGTTGGTGTAAGGGATGGCAGCTAACTCTAAATATAGAAAAATGTAAATTAATGCAGATGAATAGGAAAAAGAATCCCATAATGTTTGAATACTCCATTAGTAGTGTAGCGCTTGACACAGTGACGTCGATTAAATATTTGGGAGTAACACTGCAGAGCGATATGAAGTGGGACAAGCATGTAATGACAGTTGTGGAGAAGGCGGATAGTCGCCTTCGGTTCATTGGTAGAATTTTGGGAAGATGTGGTTCATCTGTAAAGGAGACCCTTATAAAACACTAATACGACCTATTCTTGAGTGCTGCTCGAGCGTTTGGGATCCGTATCACGTCGGATTGAGGGAGGACATAGAAGCAGTTCAGAGGCAGGCTGCTAGATTTGTTACTGGTAGGTTTTATCATCATGCGAGTGTTACGAAAATGCTTCAGGAACTCGGGTGGGAGTCTCTAGAGGAAAGGAGGCGTTCTTTCCGTGAATCGTTACTGAGGAAATTTAGAGAACCAGCATTTGAGGCTGACTGCAGTACAGTTTTACTGCCGCCAACTTACATTTCGCAGAAAGACCACAAAGATTAGATAAGAGAGATTAGGGCTCGTACAGAGGCATATAGACAGCCATTTTTCCCTCGTTCTGTTTGGGAGTTGTGGTACGAAGTACCCTCCGCCATGCATCGTATGGTGGATTGCGGAGTATGTATGTAGATGTTGATGTAGAATGATTGGCAGGTGGCCATCATGCCACATTACTAGCCTCATTATACAGTTGTAATGACTAGGTCAAACCCCCAGAGAATTATGTATTCTCATTAGTGAAGCACTGACCTACAAAACTGGCTGGCTGGTGTCATTTAGATGGAACATGCTAAATGTCAATATTATGACGAGTTCGTAAGATTAGCAGTTAAGGAGCTGAATCGGCAAAAGTTGAATACAGTGCAACGCTGGGCAGCTCAGAAGGGCGCGATGTCATTAGCGGTACGGTACTGCCCGACACAAAATGGCATGCAGTGTGCAGCAGATGTCCAAGCTAGCACCAGGATGAAGTTGCAGCAACATCAAACAGCAGTGGGCAGGTTGACATGAGCAGGTAGAGCAGGGAGACAAGGGTTAGGGGACAGTGAGCAGGGGGAAGGTGGAGGGGACAGGGTGAGAGGGCAGGGCAGGGGCAGCAGGTAGTGGCAGTGATGCAGGGCAGAGGCAGGGCCAGGGGCAGTGGCAGTGGGGCAGCAGAAGAGGGTGGTAAGGAGTAGAAGCAGGGGGAAGGGGAAGGGGTAGGGGTATCTGGGAAGGAGCACAGGGCCTCGGGCAAGAGTAGGGGGCAGGGACAGAGGCAGGAGGGCAGGGGTAGTGGGGAGGGGGTTAGGGGGATAGACGCAGGAGGATGAGAGCAGCCGATGCAGGGGGAAGTGAGCAGGGGCAGGGGCAGACAGAGGGGCAGGGGTAGTAGAAAGGGGGCAGGTGTATCAGCAGGGTGGGAGAGGGAGGGGAAAGAAGTCAGGGGGCAGGGGGCAGACACAGGGGGACAGGACAAGGAGCTGGGGTACAGGCAGTGGGACAGAGGTAGGGGGGAGGGAGCAGGGTGCAGGGGCACAGGGGCCAATGCAGGGGGAAGTGGGCAGAGTGCAGGGGGAGAAACAGAGGGGCAGTGGTAGGGGAAAGGGGGCAGTTGGAGAGGCAGGGCGGCAGAGGCAGGGGAAAGAAGCAGGGGGCAGGAGGTAAGGGCACAGGGCAGAGGCAGGGGAAGAGAAAGAGGACAGGGGCCTGAGGTAGGGGCAGTGGGGCAGGAGTAGGTAGTGGGGGAGAGGCAGAGGGAAGGGAGGCAGGGGGAAGGGTGGTGGGGCACAGGGCAGGGGGTGGGTGACAGGGTGCAGCTGGGGAAATGGGGCTAGGGCAGTGGGATAGGGAAGGGCTGAGGGAGCAGGGGCAGGCGGTATGGGCAAGGGTGATATGTGCCTGACTTGGGTGC
The DNA here is from genome assembly GCF_021461385.2 of Schistocerca piceifrons. Taxonomy (NCBI): domain Eukaryota; kingdom Metazoa; phylum Arthropoda; class Insecta; order Orthoptera; family Acrididae; genus Schistocerca; species Schistocerca piceifrons. Next base: position 34,305,505 of record NC_060140.1, read on the forward strand.
TATTCATAAAGGAATGTTTGCTGTCCTTGCATTTAACTATTCACATTAGGTACATTAACATCGAACTTTAAGCAGGGCAGAAAAGCGCCATTGTGGAACTACAGACGTGAAATGGAAATTAAAGTCTAATTAAAATTAGAGTGTGTGCTAAATGACTCGGCCCTTACCTGCATTGTGATGTATTAGGGGAGGGACAACCATAATGGGTGCAATTCCGTTCTGTGGGGTAGTTGCAGTTCGACAGCTGAACCCTATGCACATGCAGTACTTCTAAGCTGCAGCTAGCGAGTCTGCAAACGATTACATTAACTGTTATGCCACTAAGACCAATAATCTGCCAAGTCAATTGTCCACGGGTAGGATACTGAATAAGCAAATCGGCACACGAACAACTGAGACGGGCGCTTCTAATGGATGAAGCACGCAGCTCAGCACGTGGCCGCTCACTATAGTGAAGGTGTGGCTCACTCGGCAGTTAGAGGGGGAATGCACGAGGACCGAGTTACTCTGTGCGACCTCTGACTGTTGGCTGACACTTGACTCGGCACCTGGGAAGCGACTTCCTCCAATCAAAGAGTGCTCTCAGCGTCATCCTCCAACTGTCCAGCATTGCTAATATTGTCGAGGTCCGCATATCCACGATGACGCGCTCTCTCCCTCAGGTTATATGGCAATTGTTTCTCCATTCGGCGTCTACTAACTACTCTGCTCCGGCCTTACTATAGAATTACCTTACTCCACCATGTAGCATATGTGCTACAGTGAAGTATTCCAGAGACTATGTGCCACTGCATTCGTTGGCTTTTTGCATGCAACAACTGCAGTGCTTTTTCCCATGCTACTAATTTACCTACATACCTGTCTTGTTATTAAAGGGGTTCACAAAGCGAAATCTCTCACAGAAGACAACTTACAGCATATTTCAGAAGATGCATGCAGATTTGCACCCACGGCATCTCAGGGGCGAGCTCACCTATCTCGAGACATTATGTAAGCGGACGGATATCCACCCTCAAAACAGATTTATCAAGCGAAATAAGTCATTAATTAAACCCATTACCTACTTATTTAAGTTATTTAACTAACTCTTTAACGAAAGAATGTGTGCTCCTATTAATTTGTTGTCACGAACCATATGAGCCTAAAAATGTGTAAACTTGCTATGGAAAATAACGGATACAAGTGCTCCCCTGGCCTACATGTAACGTGTTCAGGATGTGGCTGTTCTGTAACTTCTTCATTACAGACAGCTATCAGGACTCATACAGTAACTGCACGGATGGAGACTCCCAATGATAGTATCCAGATTCTGATTGTATTTTTGCAACAATATTTAGCCCCTGAGTGCACCACACGAGGAAACATGCACTCTCATGTTATTATCATTATTAGTGCATAGTCATGTTCCTAACCTGTGCTACAAGTTCATGTCAACCACATGTATCTAAACTGATGTTATTTTCATTATTATCATTATATAATGCTAATAACGTCTTTCGTTTATCTCTTAACTACTAACTGTTACTGCCAACTTCTCTGGTTATATTTACTTCAGTAGTATTACATAGCTCCATGTGACAGTTTTTAATTGTGATAGCTACTAATTAAAGTGCCATAATTGGCAAATTATGCACAATGCATTTAATGTACAGAAAGCAAGAATAAAACACAACTAAATAGTAGTATACAATGACAAAGAAGGAAAAAAGTAAACAGCACCACACCTGAACAAAAAATTTTCCCAATTTAGTGGGTATTGAGACACTATGATCTGCTTAAGAAACAAAATCATTCTTGCAGAAAACCAAATGAGAGACGGAACACTTGTTGTTTTTGCCTTATTTCGAAGGTCCACGGTATTTCTGTACAGTTCTTCATCACAGCCTGGTGACACTTAACACGAACTTGTCCGATTCCTCTGATCGAGTGCACGAAATGAGGAGGACCTTCCGTTGCTGACACAGTAGGCAAACGTGTTATACGAGCGGAACTGTCAGGAAACTGTATTGCAGACCTGACACATCGCTCTCCCTCAAATCAGTTTCATCATGTAACCAATTGTCAATATCAGAGACACTGATAGAGGAAAGGCGACGTTCAGTATGTATTCCCCAGACTGAAAATCACTAAAGAGCACTTAGTACAACGCTGACGACCCACTGTCCCTGTGAACTGGTAGCGCTGTGAGAGCTGCCATCACGCCCACACTCCACCGCTGCCTCGAGGGACCTGTGTGCCGAGCTCCGCACCACGCGTCTACGGTGTCGGGCCAGGTCCACTGCACACACCTGGCGAGTGCTGTGCTGTGCCGTGCCGTGCGCTTTGTGTTCAGGCGTGTGCGTGCCACGTTCCACTGGCTAGCAGTGAGAAGCAGCTGCAGACTGGAGAAGAGAGGGAGAGAGAGAGAGAGAGAGAGAGAGAGAGAGAGAGAGAGAGAGAGAGAGAGGTGAGGCTCAAACATAGTGCGGGACTTACAGAACTTACGGAAATGAGCTGGTAGGAGTGGTTCATCATGGCGATGAGCAGGTTGAGCAGCACCACGATGTTGATGACGGAGTAGGTGCCGAACATGAGCATCCCCCAGAAGCGCGTGAAGCTCTTGATGCCGGCCAGCTCGAAGTTGTCGAGGTCAACCAGGCCAAACACGGCCCAGAAAAGGGTTTGCGTCGTCTCGAACAGGCTGCGGGCACACCACAGCCAAGCTTACGACTACAATTGAGCACGTCGTGCAGCCGATTTTGTACACGTAGGTACTTCATCTTCTGTAAATGGTTAAAGTCACAGTGGTGAATGACGTGTAGAATTGACACCAAAGTACAACAGGGATTGCGTCCCATTCCCATGGCCATGAAAAATAAAAGTCAGAGGTTCTATTCACAAAACCACTGTATTCAGAACAGTCTCCCCCTGAATTAATACACACGTGAAATCGTTTTAGAAGTTTTGAAACAATAACTATAGTCCTTTTTTGGAATTGCATTTAGTATTTCAGTGCAGTTTTCTTGGATGTCATTAATTGTGTCTTAATAGTGTCCTTCCATTGCCAACTTCAATTTGGGGAACAACCAGTCAGCTGGTGCCAAATTCGGCGAATACTGTGGGTGATCCAGGGATGTGATCCATTAGCTGGCCAAAACTAGTGCACAATCTTCGCTTTGCGTGCTGGGTGCCGTCATGGAAGAGTCGACTTAGACGAAGTCTTGGCCACAAACGCTGGAGGCTTCAAAGAACTTCATGTGGCCTCACTGCACCACTGCCATTTTCCAACGAGTGTGACACATACTGTTGCCTTCGCGGCCAGGATGCCTGCTGCAGCAATGTCAACGCCTTCATTTTGAAACTCTAATGATCGTAACGCCACAGCTCGTCACGTGATAGCATTGCGGTTTGGAATTTCACACAAGCCGTCCTAACGGAACTGGGACACACTATGTAGCGTTGTCACCACATGACCGTGTTACCAGTCCTGTCAGGGTATACCAGTAACAATCCCATTGTTTAAAGAATCCAACTCCCACGTATAAAACTTTTTAGTCGTCTTGATGCAGCTCAATGTTTACTTTTTCAAATCTCCTGAACTATAAGCTGTGCGATTATATAATTTCGCAGCCCATTCAGTGGTTTGCGTGGATACTGCCTGCAAAATGCGTTACGAATTGTCCCAGTAGTATAGAAATAACAAATTAAGACATCGCGCCTGATGCTAGAGCTGTACTTACAAACAACGAAAATATGGTAAGCGATAGATTTTTTCCTTTCATTTATTTGAAGGAGGCATCAGCGAGAAAACGTTTTGAAAAAGTTTCGGATTACGTGTTAAGTTTTTTCGAAGGCTCTGAATACTCTCATTCTCATACACTGGATGAATACAATCTGCGTAAATTGCGCGCTGTGTGCTATGCCGCCCAAGATACATACACAGCTGCTAACTTTAATTCTAGACTTATTGTGTTAAATCTTTAACATAAGATTATACCTCTTAATAAGTAGATTAAGACAGCATTTTAAATTATAAATTTGGTCAATAATTATGTGAAATACTGAAAATCAAAATAGTTGTTGCTCCTGGAAGCCGTTAGGTTGGCAACCTGCAATCGGGACCAGGTGACCGCTTTGGACGTTTAGTGATATAGATAATGGGTGTGGCCAACGCCTGGTGGCCAGTGAGCACTGTGTAGGACCACAAATATCACGGTGTGCGCGCCTGAGCCAATAGTAACAGTGGCCCGAACACACTGAAACGGGCGTTGTTGTCAGTCTACATGTCGCTAGCTGGTGGGACAGTTCAATGTCGGGGTAGGTGGGCGTTCAGATGCAACAGGCGACCACGTTGGAGTGCATAGGAGTGTGCAGGAAACCACATATGTCCTCAGTGGTCTGATGAACTGTCTGGGTACCTGCAAGAAAGGAGGATTGGCAAATTGTATGCCAAGAACGCCTTCGCTTCTGCTCTCGGCGTACGGCTCACTGCAACAACCTGCGCCACACTGCGCGATCTAGCAACAGGTGCCATCCTACGCGTAGGCTGCTGTTGGCACTACGACGGAGGTAGCTGCATTGCCTCTGGTGAAGTACCCGCAAGAGGTGCGCCACATCTGTAAGGCAGGAACTGCTCACTAATAGCGTTGCGCCTTTGGGAGCAAAGAATCTCGATGCAGCACGACTCCTGATTGCCATCACCTACAATTACAACGGACCCGATTACAGGTGGGGACCGATGACCTCAGTAGTTTGGTCCCACAGGAACTTACCACCAGTTACAGGTGATAAACTTGCCATTGTTTAGGCCAGAAGCGCTGGTGTTATCTATGGCGTTATGTTGAACAGAACAGGTCGGAAGAACACACACACACACACACACACACACACACACAGGGGAGATATGAGTTACTCACTTGGCGAACCGGCGCCAAACGACGCAGGCGTCGGGGTCCTTGGGGTCCATGGAGCCTGGGGGAGGGGATGTGGCTGTTCCATTGGGGCAGCGCTGCTTCTCCATGTCCGCGTAGTACCACAGCAACTGGTTCAGCCCTGCAGCACACACATCCATTGCCAGCTACAATCCACAAACATATCAAGCGCTGTTTATCCGTGCCTGTGGAGTATCACAGCAGCTGCTTCAGTCTCGTGGCAGACAAATCTGCCACTACCTACAACCCACAAAAATATGAAGGCGTGGGACAGCACTGCTTCTCGATGTTGACCATCTGGTTGAGCCCTGCAGCAGACAGACCTAAGACCTCAATTAGCATATCAAGGCACAAGGCAGCACTGTATGCCCGTGCCAACGTCCACATTATCAGTGCCTCGTGGAGATCTTTCCAACAGACCTTCACAGTCATCGTGGAAACCAGGAAGCAAAATCTTAGGTTTAACCTCAACAGCGTCGAGCTAGACTTCTTCCCTAGTGATTCCCAGTCTCGAATGTCTTCTGCAGTCGCCAGTCAATCTCAGAAATTGTCACATACAACTCTGATGTTGTTAATAATCTCGAAAAGCGGTTTTTGCCCAACGTACTTGAGGAAATTGAATTCCTGAACTACTGAAATTTTATCCAAAGGAAAGAAGTCGATACATAGAATCCGTTTGTGTTTGGTAGTTGCTGGTTAGTAGGGTACCACTGTAGGTTCGGGGACAGATGAAGATCATACCTCAGTGTCAAGTTAAGACTTCAGGGAACTCTACCCACACACCTAATGCAACTGAACTTTGTATCTTCAGGTCAACACAGGGAACCCTCTGTCCCCATCCCCCATGGAAACCCACGTCTTGGGCAATTGTGTGAGGTTCAGGATGCAACCTAATACTCTGTCACGTCTCTCAGTAAATTGCAGTTAGTTCTGGGACCAGACACAGGCCACACTCCCAGCTCTGATCTTGGCCAATAAGTAGCCGGAAAAACTCCCCTCTCTCCCTTTTTCTTATGTCTCTACATCAATAGCAAAACATTTAAATTGGCGAATTTTCGCCCCCCCCCCCCTCGCCCTCCAATTCCACCGCACTCACTAGAGCAGTTGCGTGAGTTTCGTCGTTCAAAGCCTGTATACTGTAGCAGAAGGATCATTAGTTTCCTACTTAAAAAACGGTGGCAAATATAAACGTTATTTGCGATGTGAGACACATTCTCATTACAGGGTGTGACTGAATTCCTACAAATGAATTACAGTAGGCCATGGCATAGCGATAAATATTAACATAATTTACGATATAAGACTTTACGGTATGTGGTTATATAGCTATAAATTAATGTCGTCTTGACATTTTCTGTAAGCCATCCCACCTCTCATTGTAATTTGCTATAATTTAACCGATTTCCTCCTACAACTCACGTTTCCATTGTCAGATATACATAAATATATGACTTTACATGTTTAAAAATTACCACAGCACATGATTTTAACAAAATACTCTGATATCTAGCTTTAAACAACGTATGAAACGCATTATTTAACGATAAATACAATCCTGTTTGTACCTTCCGCAAACATACCAACGTATAACCATACCCCTCTATTGCTAAGAATTGATAGAAGTGACACATACAGATAGATAGAATTATAACTCCCTGACGTGGCATCGAAACAAGCACCTTCCGATAAACAGTCGAGGACAGCTATCTGCGCTGCTGTGGCTGGGATCAATTAATAGTCAAGTATCGGTCTGTTCTGTACAGCAACACAGCAAGACAAGTGCAGACGTACCCCACACTGCAGTGTAAATATTGTGTGTGTTTCCACATCATCCGTTAGCATGTGTTTGTCATGAGAGAGGAGCATGTTGGAGGCATCTTCTGCTCTAGTAACGATTAGAGGCTGCAACTGAACGTGTAGAACAGAGATAGTGTTCGTTTCCGCTAAAACACACATGCTCATAACTTTATAATGCATTGCATTGCAAATGTAAGAATAATTTTTCAGTTGCTACTGTAGCTAGTGTTTTATTACGTTTTATATGAGGAATCGCTGGCAACTGTAAAACTGTATTTATGCTTATAAGTTGGTCACGTGGTCATGACGTCGCTTCATGTTATGACTCCTGAAATTAGAACACATACCCACACCAGTGATAAAATCGAATGACGTGACTGGTTGGCTGGTGACGTCACCTCCAACCATATGTCGGAGATCCTGTTAGTCTAATACTAGAAAGACAAAACAATATGTGTGCGATCCCACTGTGCTATGCTACTGACAAAAATCCACCGAAATTATACATAAAATTACTCATCCGAGAGGATCTAAAACTCAAATTATTTATCACGTGCATGAGCCACTTCATGATACGACTCCGATTTCTAAGTTTTCTTCTGTGTATCGTTCGTGGTGTGTTATGCAAAACAGGTTACAAGGCGGTAATTGCACTCATGGAGGGTGCTTTAATAGTTCGGACAACTGGAATTGTAAGCCTATCACCAGCGACAAAGATACGTGTGCCTCAGATTTTTATATAGCTGTTACGATTCTTCAAGTCATGTCGGATCATAGTAACCTACCAGATTCGTACTTTTGGAATTATTTTTAAGGAAATGAAGAAGAAATAGTACACTGATGGAAAATTACCCAATTATGACGATTTTTAAAAACGACACAGATACACAGCTGTCTGGAGCTGGGAACAAATGTGTTAGCCAGTAGGGGACAGGGACAATAAATAGATCATTTGCAATGGCTGTTGAAGCACGACCATCTGATGTTACAAAAAAACGGCACAGCTGCTACAAGATTGCACGTTTATCAGACATTGGGAGGTATTTCCACTTTGTCAGAACCTGTGTTCGAAAAAGAAATAGAATACAATAAAGATCATGACAGAACATAGAAGCCCAGGAGTAGATGGTATTCCCCACGAATTTTATTAAACTTTCTGATTAGTCGTCAAGAACGAAACGGAAAGAGTGAGCGAGAAACAGAGCTGGGGACACTTATACTCTGAAAAAGATTTATAATACTCGTTCCCAAGGCAAGAAAGAGAATAACGGGTTATAGGCTAATAACGTTGTTATGCATAGACTCAGAAATCGTATAACGTGTCATAGAAGCAAGATTCAGACATACTCCTCAGACATCTTCATTTCAAAATAGATGTCTAATATACTCATCAAAATCATCATAGATGGAATCTGTTCCTAAAAAGACACGGTCTTCTTCTGATGGCTGCAACACGCACAGACATTGGTGGTACTGAATATCGATTTCGAGAAAGCCTTCGATTAAGTCAGCCATTAGTATCTAACAAAGAGACGGCACGACCGTGGGGTCCGGGATTTGTCCGAAATTTTGTGTGGTGAAAGAGGACCCCTAACACCTCACGCGGTTAAAATATTAGGACGCACTACTAGGAAAATCCCGAGAAAAATCAATCCAAAGTTTCTTAGGTGCCTTATAAGTATAAAATGTTAGTCCATTGCCGAGCCACCGTCTGGCTTATATGGTTAGTGATCGGACCCTTACGCCAGAGGTCTCGGGTTCGATTCCTCCTCCGGCACTTTTTTTTCTTCTGTTGCTTGCAAAATTGCAGCGCATTGTTACAGGAGAATCGTGAAATTAATTCCCGGGAAGACTGTATAAAAATTCATTCTATAATTCACCATCAGTTATCGTCACCAATATTCCGAGACATGATTCAATATGCCTGGTTTGCCTCAAAATTATCAGAAACTCAAAACATTTTCGTAAATGTTAATGTGGCATATTTTTGTACAGATTTATTGCAAACGCCCTGCGATTGTAAAAAATCCGCTTTTATATGTTGCGCAAGTTGTCGCAAAAATTATTGCTTTGTTTGTTTTTACGGTAATTACCACTGCGGTTCTTGTTTATAATTATTATATGTATAAAAAGTGAATGTTTCCCAATCGAATTTGTTATTCTGATTAAAAACCTAATGATTCTCCTTATATACGAGGGCCGTTCAGAAAGTAACCTCCGGTTGATTTAAAAAAATACACCAAGTTAAATAAAAATATTTTAATATATACATCTTACAACTACATCTTTGCACTATTTTTCTACATAGTCTCCATAGCGATTGAGGCACTTATCGTATCTCTTCACCAGCTTTGAAATTCCTTCTGCATAAAAATCACCCGCTTGTGCCTGGAGCCAGCCTGTGACCGCATCTTTGAGCTCTTCGTCGTCATCAAACCGCTGTGACCCGAGCCATTTCTTCAAATGCATGAAGAGGTGATAATCACTTGGCGCCAGGTCTGGGCTGTAAGGTGGATGGTTGATAACGTCTCACTTGAAGGACTCAAGAAGGGCCGTTGTTCTGCGAGCAGAGTGAGGACGGGCGTTATCGTGCAAAAAAACGATACCGGAAGTCAGCATACCACGGCGTTTGTTCTGTATAGCCCGTCGTAACTTTTTTATTGTTTCACAGTACACGTCTTGATTAATGGTCGTACCACGTTCCATGAATTCAACCAACAACACCCCTTTGGCATCCCAAAACACCGTTGCCATCAGTTTTCTGGCAGAAAAATCTTGCGAGGCTTTTCTTGGTTTGGTAGGCGAATTTGAATGTGCCCACATCTTTGATTGTTCTTTTGTCTCAGGGTTCACGTACTTAATCCAGGTTTCGTCATCGGTCACGATTCTGTTTAACAATGGTTCTCCTTCGTCCTCATAAAGTGACAGAAAGTCTAATGCAGAGGCCATTCTTTGAGTTTTGTGGTGGTCGGTAAGAATTTTGGGCACCCATCGTGCACAGAACTTACGGTAACCCAATCTTGCTGTCACTATCTCGTACAAGAGAGTCTTAGAAATCTGTGGAAAACCAGTAGACAACTCCGACATTGAGAAACGTCGATTTTCACGAACTTTTGCATCAACTGTCTGAACGAGTTCGTCAGTCACCAATGATGGTCTACCACTCCTCTCTTCATCATGAACGTTTTCTCGTCCACTTTTAAATAAACGTACCCATTCACGGACAACTCCTTCACTCATAACTCTTGGACCGTACACGGCACAAAGCTCACGATGAATAGCTGCTGCAGAATATCCTTTGGCTGTAAAAAACCTTATGACAGCACGCACTTCACATTTGGCGGGGTTTTCTATTGCAGCACACATTTCAAACTGCCACAAAAACTAAACTAGCGCAGGTACGACGTTCACTCGACCACGGCTTGATGCCGACTGACCTGTTGAGTGCGTGAACGCACAGATGGCGTCGCTACTCCCCCCACAACCCGCACTGTGACCAATCAGAGGTTACTTTCTGAACCGCCCTCGTACTTTACAATGAAAAAAGGAAAAAGCACCGCCACGAATTGTGTTGTTGGACAAAAAGAAAATAATTTTTATTCAATAATGTAACTAATTTGTTAAAGATAATGTAGGTTTGGGAAACTTTCTGAATAATTAGTGGAATAACAAAAGATAATGAAACAGAAGAAAAAAAATTGCGAGAGGCGGAATAGAACCCGAGACCTCTGGAGTAAGAGTCCGAGCCCTAAACATCTGGGCCAGACGGCGGCTCGGCAATGGACTAACATTTTATACTCATAAGGTTCCTAAGAAACTTTGTATCGATTTTTCCCAGGATTTTCCGGGTAGTGCGTCCTAATATTTTAACCACGTGAGGCATTAGGGGTCCTCTTTCACCACACCCCGACCCCACGCTCGTGCCGTCTCTTTGTAAGTAGAGTTCTTCAGAATTTCTTATTCTCGCAAACAACAATACGTATAAGAAAGATGTTCAGTAAGTAATGCAACTTATTTTTTCCCCGGCCAGTTTCTGTTGAAAAAACGTTGTGGGACACCGAGGAATATTCATGCTTGAGCCTCTATAGCAGAAAGCTGTCACTGTGTTTCTTTTGGCAGAAATGCAGAGCATCGCAGATATTCACAGGTGCCTGCAGAATGTTTATGAAGACCTGGCAGCGATCAGAAGCGTAGTGAGTCGTAGGGTAGGCGGGGAGGCGGGGAGGCGGGGAGGTGTCTGTCATCTTTGCAACAAAGTCCGAGCCAGCTGGCCGCACACAGCTGTCATTCCTGCAGTGCTAGAACGTGCGCACACTCTCATTCGAGGTGATCGCCGGATCACAGTCAAAAACCTCGCTGCACAACTTGGCGTATCTGTCGGTAATGCTGATACAGCCGTCTACCAGTTGGGGTATTCAAAGTCGCGTGCCCGCCAGGTACCTCGCTGCCTAAACAGAAGACCGTAAAATAAAGAGCGATGAGTTTGGCCCGAGGAAGGAGGCACTCCGTGGAAGCAGTACGCGGACGGTGGGGAGGTTGCTGATGCAGCAGGACGCTGGCCCCGACGTCGGCCAGTGGAGAAACATTACGCAGGCGTACAGGCCCTCCCAGAACGCTTGCGGAGGGTCTTCGGACTGAACGGAAATTATGCTGAAAAATAGAGTTCTGTAGCGAATGAAAGTGGGGAATAATGTGGTGTGTTGGAATCCCGGATAAAACGGTCCTGGTTTCAGAAAAAAATTGTGTTGCATTACGTACTGAACGCCTCTAGTAGTCTTCTGACTGGTTTGATGCCGACCACTAACGTTTTCTTCTCAGAGTAGCACTATCTCCCTGCGTTCTCGGATATTTATTGGATATAGTCCAATCTCTGACGTTTATTCTCTGCGGCTCCTTCAAGTACCGCGTAGGTTATTTCCTGATGTCTTAAAACATGTCCTCCAACCCTACCCCTCCTTTTTGTCAGTGTTCCATAATCGTGGAGAACCTCCTCATTCCTTATCACATCGGTCAATCTAATTTTCAACGTTCTTCAGTGGCACCACTTCTCAAATGCTGCTCCCTTCCAATTTTCCCGCTACACACGATTCACTACCATACAATGCTGTGCTCGAAAAACATTTTCTGTGTAATATCTTACTCAAATTTAGGCCTAGGTTTGATACCAGTGGACTGCTCTTGCCAGGAATGCTCTCTTTGCCTATGCCTGTCTGTTTGTTATGTTCGCCTAGTTTCATCGGTCATTGATTATTTTTCTCCATGGTAGCAGAATTCCTTACCTTCATCTACTTCACTATCACCAATGGTGATGTTAAGTCTCTCGTTGTTCTTATTTTTGCTACTTCTGATAACTTTCGTCCTTCTACGATTTACTCTCCATGCATATTCTGTACTCATTAGACTGTTCATTCTATTCGAGAGATCCTGCTGTCCTTCTTTACTTTCACTGGGAAAAACAATGTCATCATGAAAGCTTATCATTGGTATCCTTTCACCTTCGGTTTCACTCCCACTCTTGAGCATTTATTTTATTTCTGTTATTGCTTCCTCAATGTACGTACAGTAGGGGGCAAGACTGCATCCCTGTCTTACACCCTCTTTAATCCAAGCACGTTGTTCTTGGGCTTTGTGTCTTGTTGTTCTCTCTTTATTATTGTCTGTATCGTATTTCACTTATTTTTTCTACGGCGTACTCCTGTTTTTCTTAAAATTTATAACATCTTGCATCATTTTACATTGTCTATTGCTTTTTCTAGTCCGACAGATCCTATGAGCGTGTCTTAATTTTTTCAGTCTTGCTTCCATTATGAAGCATGACGTCACAACTGCTACCAAATGGTTTCCAAAGTGCAAATAACTGGACATCTTACAAGAACCATTCCCAACCCGGAGTTTCATTAGACAGTGTTGCCATGTCACAGTGTTCTTTATTTCTATAGAACCATTAATCCTTATAATCGGCAGGACTATACGCTGGTGCAAGACATTTCATCGTCCGTGTCTGTTACCATATTACTTTCAGAATCCCAAGAGACAGTGAAAAACTCCGATATAAAAGAGGTTTAAGGGGAACCATCGGGTAGGGGTGGAACCAAATATGAACAATGAACGCAGTTCTTCTGGCTCAGCTGATAAAACACAGCTCTTGCGGTTCAATAGATGCACACATCCCTTTGCCAAATGTGTCGAAATGGAAGAGTTTCATGCGAAACTGAGGGAAAACGTACATCACCCAATTGACATCAAATCCAAAAGAAAGCGCATGAAGGGTAAGAGGGGCTCTGACAGCGTATAATACAAGGAAACTGAATATCATCCGAAGGAGTGGTCAACGTACTGGTCCTGTTCGAAATGCGGTACGTTGCACATATAATTCACAGAAAATAGGTACCAAAAATTAAAAAAAAATACATTGGTAGGTTGATTTGAAACTGTATGTTGTTTAGTGTAGCCAGGGACCACAGAAGGCAGTCAACGTTTACCAGGTTATGGGACAAAATGTTCAGCCCTCGTCGTGAAAAATCTAACAAATACTCTGAAACTGACTGCAAGTCGGTCGGATTTACGAAGGACTGCGTGAGGTATCAGGGCAAACACAGGCTGTAGACGGGTGGCAGCAACTTTATCTCGAGCCTTGTAAATTACAGTGTGTGTTTTCGAGAAGACTGCTAATAAAAGATGATAAAGACAAGAGCCAGAAACATTCAGATTAAACACAATGAATGAAACTGGACAGTACGATCGAATCTATAAGGTCACAGAAATGCTCAGTGGCACACATAGCAATAATAAATCATTTAATTCGGAGAAGTCATCCATATCGCCAACACAGAGATGTGGCAGACAGCGAACAGCAAGTTGCCACAAAAATTACAGTTGCGTGGAGATCGACATAGGCTAAAATCGTATGCGGATATCAAAACGTTTCTTGGCTAGCGGTGGTTGAATGTTAATAAGGTTTAATTGTGAAGCACACGGAAATTTTCGGTTTTGAGTTAGTAATATTTTCAAATTAAACATTAAATTCTCTTGGTTTCAGCAGTAAGTCCAACTTGACGACATAAAACATCTTTGAATTCGACTTTACGGTGTCTGATGTTTTTGAAGAGGTATTATTGAGGTTGCGTTGTCATTCCTTCTGGAGTCACTTCATCGGAGAATTAGTGAGGTCCATCTTCTAATGACAACACCTGGTGCATGAACACATTCCCTGTAACGTCTAATCTGCAATACACTTTACCTTGGTTCTCTACATTCAACTCAAATTTGATGTACTGAGTTACAAGGGACACTTTCTTGACACCACTGTTGTGCAAAAAACTTAACCAGTCACGTATTTTCACAAGAACTTCACCTTTTTCAGTTCCAACAATCAAAGCAGAATTAACATTCCAATGCAGTCAAGCAAGTCTAACGAAGAGGAGACATAAGTTATTTTAAACTTTTTTTTAAAATGCTCGAAAGTCCAATGAAAACCAATTTTTTTGTAGCTTACTGGCATGAATGACACAGTGATTTTCTTGTTTTTCTTTGGGCAAATTCTCCATGCCAAGTAAACCATCAAGATGATGATTTTGTTTTGTCCAACCCAATTGTCGGCATGGATATAAACATCGTTTCTTCTCCTAAACTGTTATTTTCTAAATGATGACGAAAACGGCTACCTATAAGATTAGAACCTGTTGTTGTTTTGGCACTCTCAGGAATAAGATATTTTATTTGTTTATTTGTGGTATTGCACGTAACATTCAAAATACCAACTTCAAACAGCAATTAAAAAAAAGAAGAAAAAAGATAGGACCGCTTGGTATGTACACTTGTTGTGCCATGTCGAACCGGTAATACAAAAAGAAGTTTTCTCGCCATTTGCAAAGTTTTCTCTAGTTTTATTTATGGTATCGTTGTAATACATCGACTCCTTAGAAACAATCTGTAGGTGATATCTCTTTTCATCAATCATTTACAGTTTTGTCTCTTCAGGAACGAAAGTCATTTCTGCACCAAATGTTAATTGCTTTCGGCACAAAGCACATAAATCTTTTCTGGGTTGACTACTACGATATCAGAGCAAAATTCACTCCAAATGTCAGAAAATATCTTCGAATGTACAGTTTTTTGCAACACCTCATTTGTAAAAGACAGTTTTTAAGTTTCAGAGGTTTTCGTTTGAGTCACTAGGAGGTTTTACGTGTGTCTGGAATACTGTTCTGCTTTCGTCAGGCAATATAATAGCGTGCTGATCTGGGTAATTGTTCAGAAACTTTACCATAAATTCATTGTTTGAAAAACGTGATACAGTGTTTTTCAGTTTCTCCTATTTCCATACACTTCTGCCATGAAACCTGAGTGTTACACTTTAGTTTCGCCCCTTTTAATTCTGATCTGATGACCAAACATATAGGTGGTTTTCGAGACCATCCTACCTTTTGACATGTATTGGGTTCGTGTACTTTCGGTTTTTGCCTTTTTTTTTCTCCGAACTATATGTTAATGTAAATCTGAAGTCAGGCAGCGAAGCTGACCTAAAATGAATTGAGCTACTGTATTAACATTGCCATGATAATGATTGATTTCAGCGCATTAATAACGTATTTGCAAATAGTCATTGGCAGGAAATAACTGACAACAATTTTCCTTACATCCACGGCCAGTTTCTAGAAAACTCACTACAAGGCTGTGATCGTTTTCAGCAGGAAAGCATTCAATTAAATCAGTACAGTTATTAACTGTGACACGTTACTCCCACCATCATTCTCAGCAATTTCCTCCTGAACATCATGACTTACTTCCATTTCAGCTACAGCATTGCCAATGTTAACTAGATTGTAGAAGTTATTTACCGAAAGTTCATCCACATTTGGAATGTATTTTAGCAAACAAGTTTCTGAAAGGTTAACTGATTCGTCTTGTTCAGGTAGGTCTCCATCTTCGCTTGATTCGTCACTGCTTAGACATCTTTCCGAAAAATAATCTGCACACACATTGTAACCTTTATCACTGTTAATACTGTAATTATCGATACTATCTCATTTAATATAACTAAAACTTTATCTTTACTCATTTCTCTCACACATCAGTCAATCACAGGTAGAAGTGTAAAATTTTGCAGTCACTTTCAATTTTAACTGTATTGCTGCGCTGATGGATATGCAGTTGTCTGAATTGTTACCAATATTCTTTTACAAAAGCTAGATACACTACGGTAAACGTTTAAAATAAATAACCACTCATAGTAGCTAACTCTTAAAAAGAAATGAGCTGAGCTAGAGTTTGAATATCAGCAATATTAGTGACTTGTAAACTTACGAAGGAAAAGGAACGTGTAGTTGGAGCAGACACTATCGTACCAGGTACCTTTCTTCTATTGAGAGAAACCAGTAACAGTTGCCTCAATTGATGCTAGGATTCAGGAGAGGCTATTTTTCAAAATGATGCGCAGTAGTCAAGGGACCTCTTGTCGGCCCGTGTTTTTTCTCCATAAGCGACAAGAGGTACCTTTTCCTAGGCTCGACTTTCTCTACTTTAACGACGCATTTGAGTGTTTCATGTATTAGAAATTGTTTTATTTTCGATTGTAGCTTGTGGCGGACAAAGTTAAGTTGATCTCAAAGAAGCAACTGCACCATACGTCCTCAATTATTTGCTGGATGTATTCCAGTCTGTGTCTTCCTCTAGCCTGTTTACCCTCTACAGCACCCTCCGGTACCGTGGAAATGATCTGCTGACGCCTTAACAGATGGCCTGTCGCTCCGACCCTTCTTCTTTGCAGTGGCTTCCTTATGTTTCTTTCCTCGCTGAATCTGCGGAGAACCTTATCCATCCACACAATTTTCAACATTCTTCTCCAGCACCACATCTCAAAGATCGCGGTTTTCTCCTGTTCTGGTTTTCCCACAGTCCATGCCTCACTGGTGTGCTCCAAACGCACATTTCCAGATATTTCTCCCTCAAGTTAAGACCTGTGTTTGACACTAGCAGACTTCTCTTTGCCAGGAATGCCTTTTTCGCCAGTGCTAGTCTACCTTTCGTGTCCTCCTTGCTCCTTCGGTCATAGGTATTTTGCTGTCTATGTAGTAGAATTCCTTTACTTCGTCTACTTCGTGATCACCAATTGTAATGTTAAGTTCCTCGCTGTTCTCGTTTCTGCTTCTTCTCATTACCTTAGTGTTTCTTCGATTTACCATCAGTCCATATTCCGTACTCGTTAGACCGTTGATTCCATTCAACACATGCCGCAATTCTTCTTACCTTCACTGGGGATAGCAATGTCATCAGTGAATCTTATCACTGATATTCTTTCAGCCTGAGTTTTAATCCCATTCTTGAACCTTTCTTTTATTCTCCTCATTATTTCTTCGATGTATAGATTGAACAGTAGGGGCTACAGACCATATACTGTCTCACACCCCCTCTGCATTTAAAAGTGGAATTACCTCTGAACTCTCAATATTATCGTGCTTGCTGTTAATTTCGCCGAAGGTTGTTTTGACTTCTCTATCTGAATCCGTCCTTCCGACAATCATTTCTTTTCCGATTTCTTCACATTTTTCATGCAGCCGCTTTGTCTTAGCTTCCCTGCACTTCCTATTTAATACATTCCTAATTGACTTGTATTTCTGAATTTATGAATTTCCCTGAACATCATCCTTCATTCGACGATCAGCTGAAGTATTTCATCTGTTATCCGTGGTTTCTTCGCAGTTGCCTTCGTTGTACGTGCGGTTTTCTTTTCAATTTCTGCGACTGTCCTCTCTAGAGATGTCCATTTATCGTCAACTGTATTGCCTACGGAACTACTCATTATTGCAGTATCTATAACCTAAGAAATCTTCAGGCGCATCTCCTCATTCCTTAGTACTTCCGTATCGCAGTTCTTTGCCCACTGATTCTTCCTGACTAATCTCTGAAACTTCAGCCTACTCTTCATCATTAATAAATTGTTATCTCAGTCTATATCTGCTCGTGGGTACGCCTTACAGACCAACATCTGATCTTGTGCATTGTAAATGGGATATCTAGCATCCCATACATTGGGAATATATCACAGAAGGTAGCAAATATTCTCAAAAATCACAGAGTTGGGTTTAATACATCAAGTAAGCTACAACAAAAACTAATACATAATATAGAGTGTAATGACGATCCCTACCCAGACTCTGGATGCCCTGTGTTCTGTCTGGGGCAAACAGACCGAAATTTTAACATCACGCACACAAAGGTCATTAAGGCCTACGCACACAACAGACACACATCCACAATACTGGATGCCCATTTGGAAAAGTAGAGGAAAATGTCAAATTACTCTATCGGCTAAATAAAAGGCATGAAATGGACTTGTTAGAAGAATTGCAGATATACACAAATTAGAGAAAACACGAAGACAAAGTGATAAACGAATAACTAGAAAGTGAATCGGCGAATTTCTTTAGATACTTTGACAATGACTTAAAAAAGTAGTAACACACAGAAATAAACACCACTGTAAAAAAGATGTAAGCAAATCCATATTGTTAAGATAAATACCTTCTGTACAAAAGCATCTCTGTGGAGGACCTGTAACATTATCTCTGTCAACTATATCGAAAACCATCTTTGTGACTGTTTGTTTATGAACGTTATTCTCGATGTATACTGTGCACTGAAAGTTGTGAGTGATGTTTAACATGTGTCAAGCTCTGCACAAATGGATCATAAGAAAACAGTAAGTACACGTTCTTCCAAATTTCTCCACTAATTACATATAAAAATCGATAACAAACTAAAAAGTTGCGCGTTTTTTGTATATTACAGTAAAGTGAACAAACCCAGCAGAATCTCACACATCGAAAATATTACGAAATAATGGCATACCGGTAATACAAAGAAATACACACTTGAAAACGGAAATCATTTTCCAGAACATAAATAAAAGAAAATCGTGACTGATAGCAGAAAGTTATTCATAAACAAACCTAAATCTAATATCTGATTTCGGATCTCTGCCTGCCCATGATCCCATATCTCCCGGCCATTTCCAAGTATACCTCCCTCTTTTGTGATTCTTGAGGAGAGTATTAGCTATTACTAACTGAACTCAATTAGTCTTTCTCCTCTCTCTCGTTTCTACTACCAAGCCCGCACTATCCGCAAGCCTTTCTCCTACTTCCTCCCCCATAACCACATTCCAATCCTCCATGACTATTACATTTTCATTTCCCTTTACACACTGAATTATTCGTTCAGTATTCTTTATCTGTTCGTCGTCTGCTTGCGATGTCGGCGTGTATACATGAACTATTGTTGTCGGTGTTAGTCTCCTGTCGGTTCAGATCCTGATGACAACGACCCTACCACTGGACTGCACACAGAAGCTCACTCTGTGCCCTGCCTCCGTGTTCACGATGTATCCTCTACTCCCGTTATACTATTTTCTGCTGCTGTTGATACAACGCTATACTCGTTTGACCAAAAATCCCTGTCTTCCTTCTATTTCACTTCACTGACCCTCACTGTGTATAGATTACGCCTTGGTTTATGGATAGTGCCTTTGATTAGTTACCAAAACTCCCTCATTCCCAGTTTCTAACCCGGCCAACGCTTAGATTTTAAATAAAAGTCATCAGCAATGGCAGCCAAAGAAGTCAGCCTTATTCAGCCAACGGCCTTGTCAAAGAGGGCGGAGGAGCGGACAGAGGTTCAGGGCACTTTCTTGTCCTTGGGGTGGGAAATTGCCCCTAAAGGCGAAGAATCAGCAATGAGCAACGGCATGAGGATGCAGAGGGCAATGGAAACCACTGCATTATAGACACGTAATGTGTACCCACAGGACATGTGGCCTGAAATTGAAAAAAGTGTCATGATGATCTCTCCATTGGCAAAAGACTCCGGAAAATTTCCCCCTTCGGATCTCCGGGAGTGCCAAGTGTGAGGTGAACATGAGGAGAAAATGACTGAATAGCCAACGAAAGGATATAGTTCTATGGGTCGGGGGGTGGAATTCCAAAAGTTTGGACGTGGTAGGAAAGCTGGAAAATGAGAAAAGGGATGGCTCCATATAGATATAGTGGGGATCAGTGAAGCGAAACAGACACTTAACAACAAACAAAACAGCTTCAGTTCTGCTCTGCTGCTGGCTGAGTCCTGTGCATATGACGGTTAGTTACTGACACGTGGCGTTGCAGGGGTTCCCCGTTTTAATGGTCACAGAGACAGCAGTGCTCTGGTCGCTGCAGCACAGACGAGATTCTCCTGAGCAGAGGGGAGGCCCCTGGCGGAGTGGTCCAGACCACGGAAGTGTGCCCCAGCCAGCTGCCAGGTAGATCTCGCGTGGACGGTTACATGAGGGACACCATTTTGCAATTTTTTGTAATTTTGTATTAAAGTTCTTTTCGGTCCTATTTCCTTCCTATGCCTGTGGTGGTTATTGTTTACAGTGTGCGTTGTGAGTGTACATACTACGATTATTCCATCATTGCTGTTTACAAATGTACTATCCTATAGCGTTAGTCTCTTCTAAGGGATCCTCATACTGACGTCACACACTAATAATGTAGTGATAATGTGGACTTTGCACGTATTTGTTGCAGTGTGTTATTTATTTAACTCGAGATGTAGGCGCATTTTTTAAAATATCAGGCTGTGCTTGTTGTTTAACACGGGATATCGACGCAATAACTCTTAATTGTTCAGTCACGTATTTAGGTGTGTGTCTTTGTAATATCGAGGGAGAATTAACAAAATAGTAACGAATTGTAAATAGCAATAAAGGGATGTGGTCATATGTCAGTATGCAGTGAGCCTTGAGCAGCCGCTGGTGAAGTATCAGTGCAGCAGCAGTGCAGTAGCGAGTCGCATATTTAGCTGTCATATTTGTTTTGTAGTTTGATTCTTAATTTCTTTCCGAGTGTTTGTGCGCTTGCATATTCAATTACATAAAATCCTTGCGTATTCTCGTATTGCTTATTGAAAGGTGTAAAGTATAAATTCGCGGAGTCGTTAGCCAGTTGTTTGTTTTGGACAGCCAGTGCTTTATGTTTATTTCGTAGAGTCAGTTAGCAGCAGACAGAGTCCAGTGCAGTTTCATCTGTGCTTGCAGAGTGAAGTGTGCGAGCAGCAGTAGCAGAAACTAGTCGTATATTTAGTTTTTTGTATTAGTTCCGCAGGTTTAATTCAAATTACTTTGTGTGTTTGTGTGCTTGCGTGGTGTAATTTTTCGGATATTTGCGTATTTTCGAATTAGAAAGGGGTAATATCAAATTTTAATAACGGTAGAGTGTAACATCGCGTTAGCGGTTGTCATTTGTACTAAGACAGGGGTAGGATCGCATTATAATATCTGTATAGTGGCGTAGTCGTGGCCATTTGATTGCTTAGTTCGTAAGTAATTGTTCATGTATCGCAGCTCAATCTGGCGCTGGTGACGCAACTGTGCAGTCGCATATTGCTGTTTTATTTGTCGTAACTCTATACGTCCAGATATTAGCAGTAGGATGGATAGGGTGTGTGAGTGTTGCGTGCGGGTGCAGGAGGAACTGGCCGCGGTTCGCGAGCAGCTGAGCGTGCTGTTGGCCACGGTCAGCCCGCCTTCAGGCTGCTGCCTCGAGGTGCAGCGGCGGCGGAGGGTCTGGCGCGTCGCTTGAGACACCCCAGGTGTCGCTTGCTGCGTCCGCTGACTCAGCCGCCGAGGGACCTTCTAGTGTACCCGGCGCGTTGGGGCCGCCCTCACCTCAGGGTGAGTGGCGGATTGCAACGCGTTCGCGTCGCTCGAGGCGGAGGGTCAATGTGGAGGCTGTCCGGCTG
This sequence comes from Schistocerca piceifrons, assembly GCF_021461385.2. Lineage (NCBI taxonomy): Eukaryota > Metazoa > Arthropoda > Insecta > Orthoptera > Acrididae > Schistocerca > Schistocerca piceifrons. The sequence goes on from NC_060140.1 coordinate 34,326,990, forward strand.
GCCTCGCCCGTTCATCCTGTCAGTGGGCAGGTGGCCGCTCCTTCAGCAGGGCCCGAGCAGGCACACGGGGGCAAAGGCTTGCTGGTTATAACCAACTCCAACGTTAGGCGGGTGTTGGAGCCCCTTACGGAAATAGCGTACAGGGCTGGAAATAATTCCAACGTGCACTCGGTTTGTCTGCCAGGGGGCCTCATCCGAGATGTGGAGGCGGCCTTACCTGCGGCTATCGAGCGTACGGGGTGCAGTCGTCTGCAAGTAGTTGCTCACGTCGGCACCAATGATGCCTGTCGCTTGGGTTCTGAGGCGATCCTCAGTTCGTACAGGCGGCTGGCGGATTTGAAGACCGCTGGCCTCGCACGCGGGGTGCAAGCAGAGCTCTCTATTTGCAGCATCGTTCCCAGAGTTGATCGGGGTCCTTTGGTTTGGAGCCGAGTGGAGGGTTTCAACCAGAGGCTTCGTCGAATCTGTGACGGTCTTGGCTGCAGATTTCTAGACTTGCGCTATTGGGTGGGGTATTGTAGGACGCCCCTAAATAGGTCAGGGGTGCACTACACAAAGGAAGCGGCTACTCGGGTAGCAGTGTACTTGTGGCGTGCACATGGGGTTTTTTTAGGCTAGGCAGTAGTGCGAGGTGTCCTGATGAACACTCACCAGTCGACGTGCAGGCAGTGAAATCAGGACGCGCTTCAGCTATCAAGATATTAGCAGTAAATTTGAAGAGTGTTCGGAATAAAGTTCCTGAATTTACTGCCCTCCAGGAAGCGGGTGGCTGAACCCTGAGATAGAAAGTTCCGAAATATTTAGTGAGGGTTGGAACGTGTATCGGAAAGACAGATTAGACACCGTAGGAGGTGGTGTCTTCATTGCAGTTGACAAAAATATTGTGTCTACTGAGGTCGAAGTAAAGTGTGATTGTGAAGTTATCTGGACACGTTTAACAGGGCTAGGAAAAATAAAGTTAATTGTTGGGTGTTATTACCGGCCACCAGGTTCCACCGTGACGCTTCTAGAATCATTCAAAGGGAGTCTGCACTCTGTATAGCAGAAGTACCCGTATCATGCTATATTAGTCGGAGGCCACTTCAACCTACCTGGTATAGACTGGGATGTCTATGGATTCATTACAGGTGGTACAGACAAGCCGTTGTGTGAATTACTTTTGAACACATTATCCGAAAACTGTCTTGAGCAGCTAAATCGACAGCCAACGCGTGATGGAAATATTTTAGATCTGTTAGCCACGAACAGACCACACCTCATCGACGGTGTCAGTGTTGAGACAGAGATTAGTGATCATGATGTTGTCATTACGACTATGGTTACGAAAGTTAAAAAGTCGGTCAAGAAGGAGAGCATTCTTACTAGAAAGAGCAAATAAACAGTTGTTAGCATCCCACTTAGTAAATGAATCGATTTAATTTACTTCCGGTACGATGGACGTGGAAGAATTATGGGCAAACTTTAAACACATTGTAAATCACGCATTGGAGATGTATGTGCCGAAAAAGTGGGTTACGGACGGAAAAGACCCCACCGTGGTTTAACAGCGCAATCCGAAGAATGCTCAGGAAGCAAAGACAGTTGCACTCCCGGTACAAGAAAGATCGGGAGAATGAGGCCAGGCAAAAGTTAGTAGAGATTTGTGCTGCTGTAAAAAGAGCGATGCGCGAACCATACAACCACTACCACCGTCATACCTTAGCAAAATATCTTGCTCAAAACCCAAGGAAATTCTGGTCTTACGTAAAATCGGTAAGCGGGTCGAAGGTTTCCATCCAGTCACTCACTGATCAGTCTGGCCTGGCAACGGAAGACAGCAAAACGAAAGCTGAAATTTTAAATTTAGCATTTCAGAAATCTTTCACGCAGGAGGATCGTACAAACATGCCGCCGTTTGAGTCTCGTACAGATTCCCGTATGGAGGACATAGTGATAGACATCCCTGAGGTTGTGAAGCAGCTGAATGGGTTGATGATAAATAAATCGCCAGGTCCTGATGGGATTCCAATGCGGTTTTACAGAGAGCACTCTACTGCATTGGCTCCTTACTTAGCTTGCATTTATCGCGAATCTCTTACCCAACGTAAAGTCCCGAGCAACTGGAAAAAAGCGCAGGTGACGCCTGTATATAAGAAGAGTAGAAGGACGGATCCTCAAAATTACAGACTAATATCCTTAACATAGGTTTGTTGCAGGATATTCTCAGTTCGAATACAATGAATTTCCTTGAGACAGAGAAGTTGCTGTCCATGCATCAGCACGGCTTTAGAAAGCATCGCTCCTGCGAAACGCAACTCGCCCTTTTTTCACATGTTATCTTTCGAACCATGGATGAAGGGTATCAGACGGATGCCATATTCCTTGACTTTAGGAAAGCGTTTGACTCGGTGCTCCACTACAGACTCCTAACTAAGGTACGAGTATAGGGGATTAGTTTCCAAATACGTGAGTGGCTCGAAGACTTCTTAAGTAATAGAACCCAGTAAGTTGTCCTCGATGGTGAGTGGTCATCGGAGGTGAGGGTATCATCTGGAGTGCCCCAGGGAAGTATGGCGGATCCGCTGTTGTTTTCCATCTATATAAATGATCTTTTTGATAAGGTGGATAGCAATGTGCGGCTGTTTGCTGATGATGCTGTGGTATACGGGAAAGTGTCGTCGTTGAGTGACTGTAGGAGGATACAAGATGACTTGGGCAGAATTTGTGATTGGTGTAAAGAATGGCATCTAAATCAAAATATAGATAAATGTAAATAAATGCAGATGAATAGGAAAAAGAATCCCGTAATGTTTGAATACTCCATTAGTAGTGTAGCGGTTGACACAGTCACGTCGATTAAATATTTGGGCGTAACATTGCAGAGCGATATGAAGTGGGACAAGCAGTTGTGGGGAAGGCGTATAGTCGTCTTCAGTTGATTGGTAGAATTTTGGGAAGATGTGGTTCATGTGTAAAACACTAATACGACCTATTCTTGAGTACTGCTCGAGCGTTCGGGATCCCTATCAGGTCGGATTGAGGGAGGACATAGAAGCAATTCAGAGGCGGGCTGCTAGATTTGTTACTGGTAGGTTTGATCATCACGCGAGTGTTACGGAAACGCTTCAGGAACTCGGGTGGGAGTCTCTGGAAGAAAGGAGGCGTTCTTTTCGTGAATCGCTACTGAGGAAATTTAGAGAATCAGCATTTGAGGCTGACTGCAGTACAATTTTACTGCCGCCAACTTATATTTCGCGGAAAGACCACAAAGATAAGAGAGATTAGGGCTCGTACAGAGGCATATAGGCAGTCATTTTTCCCTCTTTCTGTTTGGGAGTGGAACAGGAGTATGTATGTAGATGTAGATGTAGATCCTTGCAGCTCGCAGAAGGTAAAAGCAGGAATGTATTCGTTGTTAAATAATGCATTGTGAAAATTGTTTAATGCAGGATACTGGCATATTTTGTTTGAAATAAAGTGTTTTGGTAACTGTTAAACATTTAAAATCTCGTATTTCCAAATATCTTATACTGGAAATGTGGGTAGTTGGAGAAAATCGGTAAAATTACTGTGAATTAGAATAGGAGGTGTGACTGCTTACAGAAAATGTAATGACATCATTTAATTATAGTAGTTCAGCCGCACAGCGTAATGTGAAAGTGCCATTCTTTGTGAATTACGACAGTATTTTCCGCCGTTTCTTCAGCAGGATAACTTTGCTGCTGATGATTCCTCCTCTCGGTATGGTGCACCGACCTCGAATGATGAATGGCACACAACCACTCTAGTGAGAAAAGGGGGAGAGGTCCTGTTGGTCTAGAGAGAAAGGCGGGAATGATCGCAGGACGAGTTTCCCAACTCCCTATTGGCCAGTATCAGGATGCATCCTGTACCTACGTAATGCAGCTGTCCGATGTGTGGGGATTCCGTGGGGGCAGATTGCGCGCCTTTTCAGCGTTGGGTCCGCAGCTCGTGGCCTCGCGGTCGCGTTCTCCCTTCCCGAGCACGGGGTTCCAGGTTCGATTCCCGGCGAGGTCAGGGGTTTCACCTGCCTCGAGATGACTGGGTGTTTGTGCTGTTCTCATCATTTCATCATCATTCACGGAAGTGGCGAGATTGGACTGAGCAGAGGTTGGGACTTTGTACGGGCGCTGATAACCGCGCAGTTGAGCGCCCCACAAGCGAAACATCATCATCATCATCATCATCATCATCATCTTCAGCGTGACCTTGAAGTTGCTGCAGGTGCACGGGTAGAGCTCCTGGAAGTCTGCTCTTATCACTAGAACTGGCAAGGTCAGATCGTTATCTGCGCCAGGACCCACAGTGCTACCCTACTGCAGTTCCCGTAACTGACGTTCCAGCCCAGCCGCGAGTGTGGACGAGCGCTTCTCCTGTGCCCTACTTACCACAACTATGTTCGTTTTGGAAATGGAGCTGGAATGGCGCTGCTCTTATCAACGTCATATACTGCAAAAAGATGCATGTTCAATGATCTTGTGTTGTAGTTCTTTTTGTCAAAAGTGAGTGTCTGAGAATGTTTGACATGGTGCTGGAACATCAACGGCTGTAGTTGTTACAAATGAAGAGTATCAGTCCAATCTGCATTAATTTACATTTTGCTGGTGGCTACCTCCATGAGACCAGTTTGTACTCCACGTGGGGGAGCGTCGGTGTGCAGAGGCGCCGTGTGGGTGGCGGCAGTCGGCGGTGGTGGTGTGGACACAGCTGCCGCTCGTGGACTCGAGACTCGGCTCGTGGTGGCTGTTGTACAGCGGAAACCGGTAACCACCAGTAAAATTAAAATTAGTGCAAATTACAAAGAACGTCTTGACTTGAGGCACCGTTGTCCCTCTATTAATATTTGTGACAGAGTCAGATTGGTGGTCAGTGTCATGTAAGAAAATAAAATAATTGCACCTCGTTATTCCGATAGGAACGGAATATTCATCTTAGTCTTCATGCATATTTTATATCATAGGCGGAAACAGGTACTGGAGATGTACTTGGTCTTCAGCTTTGCGCATGCGTGCTACTAGTCCGTGGGTTCCAACGGTGTCTACCTTCGCTGCTCTCTCTCTTTTGCCTTATCTAAAATTAATATTTCAATTTAAAATATCTCTAATCTAGGCGCAACAATTACGGGTAGTTTTCGTAGAAATGTCTCTTAGTAATGTAAGCACATTTCAGCTTCATAAAAATAGATAATCACTTACCGCAAGAGAAGGCGAAGAGTACTAAAACGTAGAGGAAGAAGAACTTCATGATGTCCAGCACCATGCGGCTCAGGGAGACCTGCAGAGGTCCCAGGTACGGGTTGACGGAGAATATGTACACCAGCTTCAGAGAGCTACAAACAAGAAAACAGGACGGTGTCTTAATGTGCTACAGCCAAGCCCCGGTTATCAAAGTGCTTTAGATTAACACTCGGTGCTAAACGACATATAACATTTATCTGTGTCAGCCATATTTTCATATATGTCCAGGACAGGAGATTCGAAACCTCGTTCTCAAGTGGTCGAAGTAGAATGTTGCAGGTGTACGTCTACCAAATGCTGCAACTCCACAACATTGTTTAGCAATTTTCCTCACCATCTTTACACGATTCTGTATAGGTTTCCTGGTTTGCGCTACCCTCGGAAATGATTTTTTTTCAGTTGTGTTTACTTTTTGAGCTTTCTGTACAGGTGGAGAAGTAGAGCGCCATTTATCTATTTTGAAATACCCGGGCTCTGGCTCTAGTCGCCGAACACAGGCGAGTGGGACGGAACTGTTCCGACGGCGACCCGCTTTCAAACGCGGACTATGGTGCCTCAGGGGGCAGGTGTCCGGGGGGAGCGGGGGGTGCGGAGGCAAAGCCTACCACCGTTGTACTCGTATACGGGGCTCGATCGTACAAACACCTGACCCGAGCCCCCCTGCCGGGCGCAGAGACTGGGCCACACTCTCCTGGAGAGAGCCGGGGCTGTTGAATCTCCGAACAATACGGAACTCTCGTATTTCCTTAACAGTTCATTCGCAGCTGCGAGTGAAACAACTACTCACTGTGCGTTGTATCTGTTGTTTTAGCTTGTTCTATAGTGAATTTTGGGGCTCAAGTAAGAAGTGAATAGGTAAAATAGTAAATCAAGTAATTTACTTGTCCCCAGAACCTTTCAAATTACGCAAGTTTTGAAACAGATAAATTATAACTCGAGAGGCTACGTAGACCGATTTAAACAATTTCGCTGACAGTTTAAGCGAAACCCCGTCAATTCAATAGAAAATATAACTCCGAACTGTACAGCAAGGATGAAAGGCTGTGTAGTGGTGATATGAAAAGCGGCTTATTCTGTTTCTCTTGTTACTATTTGTAGGAGATACTTTGTCGACTAAACACCGAGTCTGTGACATTCAACATCTCCATGACAAAACTAGAAAACACAAACTTTCTTCGGTCTATGCAATAACGTTTTGAATGTGGCAAGTCTAGGCAATGTAAATGTAGCTACCCAATCAGGCATTGGGTAAGCAGTTCCGCAGCATTACACAACCAAAAAGTTACTGGAAATACACTCATGTTCAGAAAAAACAGAACACCTCGAACGACTAGAGACAGGACGTTTGTATTCACACAAGTACTCGGTATGTTCTGCAAGAAACATGTGGGCCCGCGGATTCAAGGTCAACATCGATACTGTCGCGCAACACCCGTATGCGAGAACAGTACCGTCAAATCACTGAGTCTTAAAGAGGCACATTACTGGAGAACAGTACCGTCAAATCACAGTACTGGTGTCAGGGAATGTGATGGATCCATAGCGTTAACTGCTGCTGGGGTGGGACGAAGTGTTTCCACAGTGCAGCAGATGTGCGTAGAATTCTTCACGAAAGGACGTAGAGCATTACGAGATGGGTAAGGTCGCCTCCCTCCTAGAAGATCACCGCCTCATCCGAATGGCATTGCAGGGCAGATCTGCGTCGTCCTCGCCTCTGGCGCAGTAGTGGAGCAGTGTAACACATTGTACATTATCCGTTGCCGTTTATTATGCCACGGGCAACGGACGCGTCTTCTCTTCTCTGCCTACCTTTGGCGAATGTGCAGAAACGTGCTAGACGGCAATGGTCTATGGAACGATACCACTGGGAATAGCAATGACATCAGATAGTGTTTTCAGACGAATCGAGGTTCTGTTAGTTTGGAAACGATGACCGCATTTTGGTTGGCAGACAGGGAGCGACATCACAGTGATTACATTCGTAAAAAACATACAGCACCGACTGAAAGCCCTATGGTGTGGGGTGCTACTGGGTGCAACCAGAAACCACAGTTGGTGTGTGACCAGTGTGGCCTACTCGAGTGACGTCCTGCGAGCCGTGCCCGTACCCTGTCTGCACGGACGCCACGTTTCAGCAAGACAATGCACCACCGTATTTTGCTGCACGAACACGTGCCTTGTTGGTACCACAGGACGTCAGGCTTTTCCCACGGCCCGCCACATCACCAGACTTGTCGCCAATCGAAAATGTGTCGGATATGGTGAAACAATGGGTGCACCGTTGTGACCCAGTGTCAACCACCACAGATGACCTTGGAGCCATGTGAATGCATCGTGGATGGCTGGCTATACCAAAGGATACAATTTGAGCTTTATACGCGTCGATACCATCATATATGGAACAACAAGTCGACAAGGTACATGGCGCACCCTGTCCCTACTGAGCAACAGAGCACATACTACTAGGCTAATCAGTTCTGCAGAAGATACTAATGTACATGTCCTGTGAATATGAACTTCCTACCTGTGTTCTGTTTTTTCTGAACACGAGTGTAGAAACGTAGTAAATATAATAATTATCTGTATACTTTTCTGTGGAGCGTTGGATCTTGCCGTCAGGCATTATGAGATAGAATCGTCTTCCAGTCCTAGTGTTTTTCGCTCCTTGATTAATTTTTTGCGCACAATTAGACCCTGTATTAAAATCGCATTTGAAAAAAGCAACAGTATTCAAAGGCAGTTCTAAAACCATAGAGAATGACCTCCTCCACTGCATGTTTCAAGTCTGCCAGGACGAAATTAGAAAGGAAATTAAGGACGCAGAGTTTCTGGCTGTGATGTAGCCTGCGTTTTACAGGTAGTTATAGTACATAGGTAGAGCATTAATGAAAGATTTTGGAACTTCGTAGCACCAGAAAACTGTGATGCACAGCGTTTGCCAATGTGCCTTATAGAGCAGATAATCAACCACTTGGGGAATTACCCACACAAACTAACAGCACAAACATGTGATGGTGCAGCATTCATGAGTGGGTCGCCACGTGGAGTGCAAGCTCCGGCTAAGAGAACGTTCTCCAGTGCTTCATACACTCATTGTTGTGTTCACCAGTTGAACCTCAAGCTGACAGCCGCTGCAGTTATTAAAAATGTGCGAATATTTTTCACTAAACTTGGGGGACATTGCAGCTTCTTTCTAGTATTCCCAGAAAAATTAGCAATTCTCAAAAAAATGGTATGAAAAGGACTGCCAAGTTCAGTGTCAGAGGAGAGTCAATACTTTTTTCGAATATAGGGAAGATATTATCAAGAACATGAATAGAATGAGCAATGAGGAAAAAACAGTGTAATGAAAACACCATCCTACCTTAGTAACTATTTTGAAGGATGAAAGGTTAATTTTTAGGTCTCGTTTTTTCATAAAATTATGAACCATGTGGATATTTTGTATAATCAGTTACAGAAAACAGATATTGTCCCAACTTTTGCACAAAATCAGCTGACAGCTTTTCACCGTGAAATTACAAAAATTAGGGAAGGACTGAGTGAAAATTCAACAGATTTGCGCGAGTATAATAAAACAGGTAGAACTGAAGATAGAGGAGTGATGTGTAATATACTGTAGAAGGCAAAAAGAAGTACGTGATGTTATAATTTACGAAGAAAGATCCAACTTCTCTGAACACCTAGCTGCAGCCTCTCTTTTTTTGCCAGAGTAATGCACCACATACTCGTCCATTTTTCGAGGAACTCCTTTCAGAGCTGCCACTGAAAGCTATTCTCTTTTGGAAACAAAGACACTTTGAACAGAACTTTGTTTCATCTATGGAAGAGAGGGGTTGAAAAGTACGTGTGGAGCTTTGCATCAAACGACTTTGTGAAGCTCTTCAAAGCGATAATTACAATTGAAATGATCACATCAAAAACAGAACATTGATTTTCATCACTAAAACGCATCAAAATATTCTTCGAAATACTACTGCCAAGAAAGACTATAAGCAGTCGCAATGCTCTCTATTGAACGACATCTCGTTTTAGGAGCTCCTTATCTGTCAAAGAGAGACTGAAAAATTTGCTAATATGAAGGATGATGCAATGAAATGAGCGAGCGATCTGTTTATATCATGCGTGCGTACAAAAACGTGAGCAGTGCGTTAATTTTTCTCTCGTTTGTCAATGTATTTCTTGGTGAACGAAGTGCACCGCCATCTTTTTGGTCACGAGCCGTTCCCGGATTCTTACAACGTACACGCCTCATGCTGCCCCAAACTGGCTCTTCAGACGCGTCTCTGCTTTCAGCTGAGAGCTGTGTGTGTTAATGTCTTCGATCTTAGGCATCCAGTGCGTTCAATGATTTTAGGGAGTTATTGTTTTAAAGTTCAATAACATCGCAGCAGTTTCGATGCCTGTATGCTGCCGTAAATTAAATTTTCTAAGCACACTATAGCCTGAAAAATCGTGAAGTAAGTTACACTGTAATAGTCAGAGTGACCGTTTACTTTGTAATACTTGACTGTTTCATAAAAATGTCGCGTTCTTGAAATACTGCTGTTGAAATAATATTAATTCTGTAGAATCTGGCGACAGTTTTATATTGGGAACTGTCAAAGATATATTTTATGTCAATAAAGCAAAAAGCACCAAAATACGGCCGTGGGTAAAATGAAACGGCTAAAATGTTAAATTACATAGGACGGGTAATTGAGAAAAATGCGTGGTAAAACATATCATAGACCAAAAATACAAAAAACGGGGGCGAGCATAGGGAGCAGTTAAGAAAATTTTTTACCATGAAATTTCTGCATTTAGAAACGCAAAATTAAGGCATCGCCACATGGTAGTTTGAGGGGACATGCACTACTGGCCATTAAAATTGCTACACCACGAAGATGACGTGCTACAGATGCGAATGAAGAGGATGCTGTGATATGCAAATGATTAGCTTTTCGAAGCATTCACACAAGGTTGACGCCGGTGGCGACACCTACAACGTGCAGACATGAGGAAAGTTTCCAACCGATTTCTCATACACAAACTGCAGTTGACCGGCGTTGCCTGGTGAAACGTTGTTGTGATGCCTCGTGTAAGGAGGAGGAATGCGTACCATCACGTTTCCGACTTTGATAAAGGTCAGTTTGTAGCCTATCGCGATTGTGGTTTATCGTATCGCGACATTGCTGCTCGCGTTGGTCGAGACCCAACGACTGTTAGAAGAATATGGAATCGGTGGGTTCAGGAGGGTAATACGGAACGCCGTGCTGGATCCCAACGGCCTCGTATCATTAGCAGTCGAGATGACAGGCATCTTATCCGCATGGCTGTAACGGATCGTACAGCCACGTCTCGATCCCTGGGGACGTTTGCAAAACGACACCCATCTGCACGAACAGTTCGACAACGTTTGCAGCAGCATGTACTATCAGTTCGGAGACCGTGGCGACGGTTACCCTTGACGCTGCATCACAGACAGGAGCGCCGGCGATGGTGTACTCATCGACGAACGTGGGTGCACGAATGGTAAAACGTCATTTTTTCGGATGAATCCAGCTTCTTTTACAGCATCATGATAGTCGCATCTGTGTTTGGCGACATCGCGGTGAACGCACATTGGAAGCGTGTATTCGTCATCGCCGTACTGGCGTATCACCCGGCGTGATGGTATGGGGTGCCATTGGTTACACGTCTCGGTCACCTCTTGTTCGCACTGACGGCACTTTGAACAGTAGGCGTTACATTTCAGATGTGTTACGACCCGTAGCTCTACCCTTCATTCGATCCCTGCGAAACCCTACATTTCAGCAGGATAATGCACGACCGCATGTTGCAGGCCCTGTACGGGGCTTTCTGGATACAGAAAATGTTCGACTGCTGCCCTGGCCAGCACATTCTCCAGATCTCTCACCAATTGAAAACGTCTGGTCAATGGTGGCCGAGCAACTGGCTCGTCACAATACGCCAGTCACTACTCTTGATGAACTGTGGTATCGTGTTGAAGCTGCATGGGCATCTGTACCTGTACACGCCATCCAAGTTCTATTTGACTCAATGCCCAGGTGTATCAAGGCCTTTATCACGGCCAGAGGTGGTTGTTCTGGGTAATGATTTCTCAGGATGTATGCACCGAAATTGCGTGAAAATGTAATCACATGTCAGGTTCTAGTATAATATATTTGTCCAATGTATACCCGTTTATTATCTGTATTTCTTCTTGGTGTTGCAGTTTTAATGGCCAGTAGTGTATAATGAAGTAAACATTGACCAAAAACTAAATGTCTTCAAGGAGTTCATAATTGTACATTCGTTTGTTTTAACAATATAGTTTTGCAAAGTTATATGAAACCTTTTGTCTGTTACTTCAGCTATATTTGGGTTTATAAAGA